>NW_027332218.1:13015000-13516644 GCF_041222505.1 Epargyreus clarus
ATTTATTATCATGCCATCCATATACCGAAGTAAATTGCATTGTAAAATTTTGAATAGTTTACCTACTATGTTCAATACGACTTTAAAGAAGACTAATTGGGAACGTCAAACGTGCTACGGAATGTCGCCAACCCTATTACAATCGGATTGCTATACCAGATCGGTACAAATGGAGCATTGATGCGCTAATTTGTAACGTTTCGTGTAGACGACTATGTATAGAAATGGTGGTCCGTCTGTAGATGCGTAAAGAAGCCTAATTTATCGGTTTGTTTAACTAGCTGCGTTTGTTTCAGGATAGTTTATTATTAAGTTCATATCTTCACGTATACATGGACATATTGTACTTAGAAAAGCTTTGTTTCCTTTATCATCTTTACCTTTTAAAATTAGTTTGAAAAACATTTAATAAATAGTCTAGTAGATATATGTCTACTGTATTTCATCAAGTGTGCTTATTTTTACGTTAATGCTTCAGAAGAAGAAGAAGAAAAGAAGAAGAAATAACTTTATTACGTAATGCATTGTACACACACATATCAACAACAAATTATATAAATTACTTACAAAATAGTGGGATATAGGTAAATAGAAAACTTATGATACATATAATGGCAACACAAACGAATAAAAATTGTTAAATAAATACGTTACAGTATATCCCTATGCTTGTATGTATACATTGCATACGGAAAAGGCACTCACTCAGCATTGATGCCAGTGTATGTCGCACCACGGCGCTGGTCAGTGAGCTCTCAGAGTGACTCACGGATATGCGTATAGCGAAGAGAAGCAAGGGGTAACACGTGAGCAACTGAGTTCCAACTAATTGTTATGGTGCTGACATGCGTATTAGAATTAGAAGATCATCTTAGTTTTCAGGAGAGGCAACACATCTGTGATCGACAGGTAGAATCTGTGTTCAATGTAGAGTTCTTTAAAAATATCCATGATGTAATGACCATTTTACATCAAACGAATAAGAGAACATGTCATCATCATCATCATCAACCCATTACTGTCCTACTGCTGGGCACGGGTGTCCTCTCAGAATGAGAAGGATTAGGCCATAGTCCACCGCGCTGGCCAGGTGCGTATTGGTAGACTTCACAAACCCTCTCAATTATACTTAACAAAAATTAGAGGTGCGTGTCTGGGATTTGAACCTCGGACCGCTCGATCAAGAGGCCGCGTTTCTTAACCACTAGGATATCTTTGCATTTAGAGAACATGTGACATGTTCTTATGCTAATTCAATCCTATACAAAAATACAAAAACAATACAAATGTTCCCAATAAAATACTGTAGTTTACAAGTCGATTCACTCTACCAAACGAGCTAGAGTCGCTACCGCAGTTGGACATAACGTTAACTCTACATTATTCACCGCTAACTTTCGTCCTTTCGGGAATCCGGGATCACCTGGAGTTAACTGAACAAGTCTTACTCCTCAGTTACTTCTTAACGACAAAGTTGAGAACTACGTGGAATTATTAATTTATAATAACTTTAACTTTACAAACTTTTACTTTACAATGAAAACATAGTCATTATTATTATTTTTGTATAAAAAACTAGTGTAAGTTTTTATTGGTGCAACGGACGTACACAAACACGAGGATGTCTTTATCCTATTAGTTTAATAGATAGACACATGAAATTTATAAGTGTGTTTTACTTTGGTCACTATTACCTACAATAATTACACTATTTGAAGGTGGTAGAACCCTCTATGGTTCGACTCCACACCACCACCGCCTCACCTATTTCTGCGTATTAACAATGCTGCTGTATTCTGGTTTGAAGGGACACATATTTGTCATAGGCATTCCAGCTTAGTCTACAGGGGTAGCGGCGCATTTGTGGGCGACATCAGGGGGGCTAGCCAAGTTGACATTCTACAGTCGCTTGCGCTGTAGAAACGCTATAGAAACGCTAAAATGTATGAAATTATCAATGATCACGTGATCAAAATAGCGAAGTAGAAAAGTCGTAGCCAAGTTACACGATAGAATAGAACGCTAGCGATTCTACAATGCCCATGTCATTGCTTTTTTCCATACAAATGACAACCTTTGACAACCTATTGACAACCTTTTGATTTTTTTGTCAAATTTGTTAACGAAGCGTATTCTAAGATAAATGTCATAGTGAGCGATCGCGCCGACCCTGTAGAAAACGTAAACGCTAATAAAATGGCGAATTCTGTATCAGCTGCTTGTCACTTCACTACGCGCTATCACTGCATTATAGACTTTAATTACTTTTGATCATTTGAAAATGTATACCTACTTTAAAGGAGAGTGCCCATTCTTGGTACTGATTTTTCTCATGCGTCAAAATGAAAGTAATATTAAAATATTTTTTTGATTTTTTTAACATAATTTGTCGATCAGAATAGTTTCTTTGAACAGGGGATTCCATTTAAGATAAAATAAGACGAAATGTTGATTGTTGTTCTTAAAAATTAAAATGGCGGAATTTTATACTCGGAATTCAATATGATCTATTATTGGTTTGACTAATGATTTCTCTCATGCATCAAAATGAAAGTAATATTAAAATTATTTTTTGATTTTCTTACATAGTTTGTCAATCAGAATAGTTTTTTTGAACAAGGGGGTTCCATTTAAGATAAAATAAGACGAAATGTTGATTGTTGTTCTTAAAAATTAAAATGGCGGTATTTTATACTCGAAATTCATTATTTTAGGTTTTTAGGATTATTTTAGGTTTTTTTACCTACTACCTTTAAAAGTAAATGGATATATGTTAATCGAACTACATTATAGGTACCTACTATCATTTAAAACCGACCATCAATCTATCGTCGGATATTTTCGATTTTGAGGTTATGTAACATTTCGGTAAATAACTTCAGAACCCGGGTGCTGATATAAAAATAATTATTGGTGGTAGTATTTGGTTAATTATACATCGTCCACACCAAGTTTCAATTTGATGCAACTCTGGACGGCGGTCCATACTTTCATGGGCATTGTCCTTTGTTGAAATTTGAATATGGCTCTCTATAACTAGTGTATCCTAAAATATTATAGAAATGAATTGCACAGACGTTTTTCTATTTTAAATTAATATGAACATATAATACAATAGATAAGTAGATAGGATAGGACTTACAGTTATTCCAGTGCTTAAATAAAAATATTGTCTCAGTTTAACTGTTTTATTGAATCATTATTAATCCTTCTCATAATAAATTTACTTGTAACTAAACAATTTATTTAAATCTTAAATATAATATTAATATCCGTATCCTTTTTTTCATTATTATCTCCTATTTCTCTGCAATCTCCCTGTCTAGGCATAAAGCTGGTAGTTATGAGGTTTATTTGTTGAGATGGCATGTATGGTATACACCCAGTGACATACCCATTTATAATTATTGCCTCCTCGGAAGCCGCTCCTACGATGGGAGAAGATCCTGAGTAGCTCTCCTTTTGATGAGCTTAAAAGTGCGGGTGAATTTCATAAGCTCACTAGCAAGCCCATTGGGGTGTCCTTATATGACGAGTATATGATTTTAGTTTATTTGTCACTTCCTCTTTCCCTGTTGTCTCTGCGGCATCAGCTATCATGCGAAGCATTTTCGATTGGAAGCGTTGTGTGATGTCCAAGTTTGAGTTGGATGCGGTTCTCCAAAGCTTAGATCCATATGACCATATCGGTTTTAGTATGACTTTGTAGTAGTCAAGTTTGTTGCTGAGAGACATTCGTGCCATGAGCCAGTAAATTTTACGTAGTTGGAAGTCCAGATATTTTCTTTTGGTCACATCACAAATTACATGCAATCGCTGTTACTGTCATTAGTAATATCGCTATAAACAATAATTTGTATGCTCTTTGTAAACAATCACCAATCACCATAGTTACCGTTCAAAGACATTATTAAGTTTAGTTTTTGCAAATAGTTTTAATTAAC
The DNA here is from genome assembly GCF_041222505.1 of Epargyreus clarus. Lineage (NCBI taxonomy): Eukaryota > Metazoa > Arthropoda > Insecta > Lepidoptera > Hesperiidae > Epargyreus > Epargyreus clarus. Next base: position 13,018,945 of record NW_027332218.1, read on the forward strand.
AAAATACATGTACTATAAAATATGGTATATTTTTTATGTATATTATGATGTTATATTTTAATATTACTATTAAATAATTAATCATTACCATGTGGGTTTTTTGGCTGGTGTAGAAACCAGACGATATTGTATTTGACGGCACATTGATATTAAATGTGATCGCTAACCATAGACTTATTGTATATGTAGAATGAAACTTGCTAACGAATAGAATAGAAAACGAATAGAATGCAAAGTTTGTAACATGGCTAGCCCCCCAGGGGGGCTAGCCAAGTTGACATTCTACAGTCGCTTGCGCTGTAGAAACGCTGTAGAAACGCTAAAATGTATGAAATTATCAATGATCACGTGATCAAAATAGCGAAGTAGAAAAGTCGTAGCCAAGTTACACGATAGAATAGAACGCTAGCGATTCTACAATACCCATGTCATTGCTTTTTTCCATACAAATGACAACCTTTGACAACCTTTTGACAACCTTTTGATTTTTTTGTCAAATTTGTTAGCGAAGCGTATTCTAAGATAAATGTCATAGTGAGCGATCGCGCCGACCCTGTAGAAAACGTAAACGCTAATAAAATGGCGAATTCTGTATCAGCTGTTTGTCACTTCACTACGCGCTATCACTGCATTATACACTTTAATTACTTTTGATCATTTGAAAATGTATACCTACTTTAAATTTGTTGAAATTTGAATATGGCTCTCTATAACTAGTGTATCCTAAAATATTATAGAAATGAATTGCACAGACGTTTTTCTATTTTAAATTAATATGAACATATAATACAATAGATAAGTAGATAGGATAGAACTTAGAGTTATTCCAGTGCTTAAATAAAAATATTGTCTCAGTTTAACTGTTTTATTGAATCATTATTAATCCTTCTCATAATAACTTTACTTGTAACTAAACAATTTATTTAAATCTTAAAAGAAAAATATAATATTAATATCCGTATCCTTTTTTTTTTCATTATTATCTCCTGTTTCCCTGCAATCTCCCTGTCTAGGCATAACGCTGGTGGTTATGAGGTTTATTTGTTGAGATGCATGCCATCTATGGTATACACCCAGTGACATACCCATTTATAATTATTGCCTCCTCGGAAGCCGCTCCTACGATGGGAGAAGATCCTGAGTAGCTCTCCTTTTGATGAGCTTAAAAGTGCGGGTGGATTTCATAAGCTCACTAGCAAGCCCGTTGGGGTGTCTTTAAATGACGAGTATATGATTTTAGTTTATTTGTCACTTCCTCTTTCCCTGTTGTCTCTGCGGCATCAGCTATCATGCGAAGCATTTTCGATTGGAAGCGTTGTGTGATGTCCAAGTTTGAGTTGGATGCGGTTCTCCAAAGCTTAGATCCATATGACCATATCGGTTTTAGTATGACTTCGTAGTAGTCAAGTTTGTTGCTGAGAGACATTCGTGCCATGAGCCAGTAAATTTTACGAAGTTGGACGTCCAGATATTTTCTTTTGGTCACATCACAAATTACATGCAATCGCTGTTACTGTCATTAGTAATATCGCTATAAACAATAATTTGTATGCTCTTTGTAAACAATCACCAATCACCATAGTTACCGTTCATAGACATTATTAAGTTTAGTTTTTGCAAATAGTTTTAATTAACAAAATACATGTACTATAAAATATGGTATATTTTTATGTATATTATGATGTTATATTTTAATATTACTATTAAATAATTAATCATTACCATGTGGGTTTTTTGGCTGGTGTAGAAACCAGACGATATTGTATTTGACGGCTCATTGATATTAAATGTGATCGCTAACCATAGACTTATCGTATATGTAGAATGAAACTTGCTAACGAATAGAATAGAAAACGAATAGAATGCAAAGTTTGTAACATGGCTAGCCCCCCAGGTAGGAAAGTTATCAGGACTTGATTACGGATGTCAATGGGCGGCTGTAGCCACTTACCATCAGGTAGACAGCATGCTCGTGTGCTACTGCTATATTATAAAAATAAGAAAAATTGGAAAAAAAATACTGATAATAACAGGAAAATCATTTTCGGATTTTTTTGGTTTATCTGTTGAAAAAGTTCTGTCTATACGAATCCGCACTTGCACATCGAGGTGGACCATACCCTAAACACTTTTTATTCTGAGATACGTGCACCCAGCAATGGAACAGTAATGGGTCGACGACAGAGACTAAATTGCATTAATTGTACCAAAGAGTACACGAAAAATCTAAAAAGAACATTAGGTGCAGCTTGACACTAAAATAATGCCGATCACCATTATAGCTGGAAGATACATAATCTAGTATTGACCTGTGATTTATAGCCTGCACCGCGAAGATTAAAGTCCTGCTGAAAGCCCTCGGGACGCGCTTAAGAGTTGCAATTAAATTTAGATCGCTCAGACGTACTTGGTTTAACGGCTGCTGTACCGCATGTGTCAATGATCTGATGCTACTTTATGTTTATATTAGAATGCTTTAGATGCATCCATTATTATGTCTACTGACCAAGAGTTTCTGTTTTAATGATGAGGTTGGCGGGCTGCCTGAAAGTAGTCATCGTCGCCTATGGATATTTGCAATGACATAGTAGCGAATGTATCGACTGCTTTGGAGGAAAACTCTTTTAGTACCTTTTTTTAAGAATCGCATGTTACAGCGCTTTGGGAATATCTAAGGAAGAAGTTCATTGTTCATTTTGTACGGTCGAACGTTCATTTCCATCTTCTTTATTAAGTTCTTGCAAATACCGGACAATGTTCACTCCATAGGCCTATACACAATCTCTTTCGTTTATTGGAAAAAAGAAAAAATAAAATTTGAATAAATTATGTTATCTTAAAACGAACTGTATACCACGAAAAAGTAATAGCCAATAGTGGCCACAGCAGACATGCAACTTTAAGCATCGATGTTTTGCGTTTTGTCGATTTCATTTTGACGTTTGCTGCGTTCAGCCGCAGTATTGAAAAAGCGCGTTTTAGCGAATTCAGTATAGTTGAACGAGTTTTTTAATTGAAAGTTGAATCAGTTGTTGTATCGAGTGTCCAAAGTACCGACGGCTAATCGTGTGCGGGTGCGGAGTTTGATCGCTACATGCGCTTTCGAAATGCAGCTAACTTGTCGATTGCTGATGGTAAAAGTAGCATGTCTGTTGATGCCCGCTGGGTAACGAGACATCACTCAATCGTTGTTTACTCAATATCTTTCGTACCGTTAATGTGGTGACGTCTTTGATGCTTCCACCATAACTCACTTTACCTACTGTCTCTAATGTCGATGGGTACCATTCTGTTTGGACATAATGGTGTAATAAAAAAGACATAGATGTATGTCCCTATGGGCTAATGTCCCTTACATGTCCTTTCCGGGTTCGATTTCCGACCAAGAACATATTTAAATGATGAGTAAAAAATGGCAAGACTACTTCGAAATATGATTTTTAAGTAGTCTTGCCATTTTTTCAGAAATTAATAAATAAAAATATTTTTTTGTTTTGTAATCTAGTCGAAAATAGGCATGACATGAATTTGAAAAATTGTAATATGGAATTTCGAAATTACAGGAAATCTATTATTTTATTCATATAGGTACCTAACACTTAAGCTGTAAGTGTTACTAAATAGTAATTAAAGCTATAAAACTGTTCTTGATTTAATTGGCTCAAGTCTTTCATATGCACCTGCTTGTCACAATAAGCACCGGATTCCTTTAGTCTCCAAGTAGTCTACGTTTAACAAATAAACATTTTTTCGCATTGACATGTGGGTTATTTCACACCATTGTTTACACTATCCATCGCCATAATGACAGAGAGAGACATATATATTTCCGCCATAAACTACCCACCAGATGGAGAACATCTTTAAAACTATAATCCTGTGTTTTTTGGAGAAATTTATTCTTCAACTGTTTATTTAGCCGACATCAGTAAGAAACGCTCTTATGTTTTAAACCGCGGTTGGCCGCGCGGCTCATTAACGCATTTTATGGTCGTTTTAATATGAACCGTGTTTTTAATTGCCTGTATGTCAATATGGTTTAATTTCAGACTATTGTGTCGTAATTGCCTAATTTCAGATAATCTACGTGAACATCGGGTTAATATTTATTTGGCTACGTTTTGTATTGTAATGAGGTCGCTTTTTGGGGTTAGTAGCAAGTAGATAATGATGTCTATTGGATTAAATTGTTGGTATTAAAGGTTAAAACACTGACATTTAAGGCAAAACTGTCACACTATCTCGCCTTATAATAACAGTGTATATCTGATGTGTGCTGGTATGTCTTCGTCAACTCATTAGGTACTGTTCCACTGCTGGGAACACGTTTTTCAGGAGACATCCTCTCAGAGTGAGAGTGGTTTAGGACATAGTACACCGGAGCGGCAAGAGTAGCAATACATCATATATTGACTTTGAGTACCCCTCCAGTCTAAGATTGATTACAGATTTCCATGGAAGGCAGTGACCCCTTAACATTAGGTTGTTAAAGTTAGTAGAACCCTTTGTATTTCGACTCCGGCGGCACCGCCGCCACACCTATTTCTACCTTATAACAGCAGTATTAGGCGCTGCTGTGTTCCGTTTTGAAGGGTGTGGTAAGGGAGACAGACTTTTCCGAGGCGTTCCAGCTTAGTCCTCAGGGGTAGCGGCGCATCTGAGGCCGACCTCAGGTAGGAATATCTAATCCTATCTGGGGTTACAGATGTCCATGGGCGACAGTAGCCACTTACCATAAGGTGAACTGTATGCTCGTCTGCTACTCCTATATTATAAAAAAAAAGACTGTACACTCCCTTGCAGTAGCAAGCAATGTTAACGGTCAACCTAATGTAAAGATATTTCTTTACTTTATTTAAAAACTTGTTATTCAATCCTTACTTCCTTACTTAATATTATAAATCCGAAAGTAACTCTGTCTGTCTGTCTATCTGTCTGTCTGTCTGTCTGGTTGTCTCTTCTTCACGCCTAAACCACTGAACCGATTTTAATGAAATTTTGTACAAATAAAGTGTGAGACCCGAGAAAGGACATAGGATAGTTTTTATCCCGGCAATCCCACGGGAACTAGGGATGGCGACTAAGATCGATTAATCGGAGAATCGATCTTTTGGACTCAAAACATCGATTATTTTAATCTTATCTTTTAAATTAGTAAGGATTGAGTCGTTAACTATGAATTTGATCAAGTGATGATCTTTAGCAAAGTTGAAGGTGCGAATTTTCAGTTTTATGTATGTTGTTATTTATATTATTTTCTTTTAAACGCGGGCGAAGTCGCGGGCAAAAACTAGTAATTACATAAGCATGCAATCAATAAAGTTATCAATAAAGCTTCATACACACACAGTTCATCTGCTAACAATAACTTCCGCGGTAATACATAACCGTTATAACGCGAAAGGCCGAGGGTTCCTAGTACTGTAATTAATATGTGCTACCGACGTGTGATTCTTAAATCTTAGTTGTCAGCACTGCATTGTCTCTATCTGAGAGTATATGGTGATGAGCGGAGCGGGGCGGCTAGCGGGAATGTGTCTCACCATTTTACGCCCGTTATTTATAATCAAACTATCAATTTTTTTGTGTACCCAAGATAGATTAACAATAAATTTATATTGCACATTGTCAAATTCCGATCTTTGATAGTCAAAGATTGGATAGACTATAGAAAGATTAAGTTTTAATTAGGGGTCTTAGTTAAAACATTTTTATGTGTTGAGTAGAAAGAGCAATATACATATAAGATTTTATTTAAATTTACTCGCAGCAAGCAGAAGCAAGTAGCAAACAATCCGTCTGATGGTATACATTAGATTAAGAGAGTAGTAACCTTGTATCTGTAGTCGACCTGAGGTGGAACTCTGTCCTATCTGCTGACGATTACAGATATATCAATAGGTACACTGCATGCCCGTTTGATACTTATTTTGTTACATTACAATGAAATGTACTATATTATAGTCCGCGCCAAACTGCTAGTCCGCTCTGAATATAGACACGAGTCGCGTTGAATAGCAAATTGTAGATATTAGCGAGACGAAGGCAGTACGGGACCCCTCCCGGCACCCGTCCGCTGCCCGCTCTCGCCCACGGGTACATAGCTGCGTTAGTATGTCCATTGCTACGGAATATATGATTGTAGTTGTGCAAAACAACTTCAGAGCGGACTAGCAGTTTGGTGCGGACTATATGTAGATACATTCTCGATCGTTTCCACGTTTATACTTCTAACAACTCTTTAAATTTATAAAAACTCACCTCTAAGCGAACCACTATATCCCAACCCTCTAACAATAAAACTGCATACGGCGCTGAATGAGGAACTTTTCTCACGTATGATATATCTGTATCGTGTGTCCCGATGTAATCATTGCAGTTAATTACAGCTCGTCTGCATTCGAGACTTATTGTTCATTGTTGATGGCTTCTATTAGCGTTTAGGTGGTGATTGATTACGTGGAAACTTCTTTTAAAATATCTTAATAACGCTTAAGGGTTGGTATTAAGTTGCTTAATAGTTGACACTTCGATATTTTGGCTTAAAGGGTTGGACTTTTTGTAGTTTGACTTCGGAAGTACCACCTGCACACCAATTCGGCCTTATAATAGGATAAGATTGATCCTGTGTCGTGATTGCCATAGATAAATACAAAGACAGAATATACAAATACCTAGACCCAAAAAATAAATCTAAATTCATCTTTTAAATATTTGTCTGGCCGGGGACCGAAGGCGGAACTCTTTGCATGGAGACAAGTATGATGTCCGCTCCGCTCTGCGGGTCGTCATCCCATCAGTGAAGCTGTATTCTGTTTGAGGTGTGGTATGGAAGAGACAGTTAAACGAAGAGTTGCAACTTAGTCTTTAGAGGTAGCAACGTAGTTTGTCGACTCCAAGTAAGATTTCAATCCAATCCAGGATTTATTAGGTATCGATGGGCGGCAGTTGTCATTTGCCATCAATCCCATCATATAACCTTTAATCTCTTTTGTTACTTTTATATTGTAAATAAAAGTTCAAAAGAAAAAAAAATAAAAAAAAAAATAGTTTATTGCTTTCAAATGGAGTCTACAAAACAAGTGGCAAGGGCCCCTGTACTGGGTTGAAAATCCTGTGTTACTGGGTACCCCGCTCTTCCAAACAAGGCGATATTAACAATTTGAAATCTAATTTTAGTCGAGAAAAAATATATGAATGGTTACAATGGAGTTAGGGTATGTTATAAAAGTGTGTGAGAGGGTGTGTGTGTGTTGTGTGTGTCTGTGTTGTATGTTTGTGTTGTGTGTGTGTGTGTTGTGTGTGTGTGTACATGTGAGAGACATTATTACTTTAGAATAAGATGTAGTCCTTGCATGGATTGCCCTTTACAATAATGACTCAGACCAAAAAAAACGGAAGACAAGGTTCGCGGAATATTGCTTTGAAGTTTAACACGCACTTCTGTGAGTGCACTCAATGCTGTGAGATTCCGTGACGAATGTAAACATTTTAAGTGATGTAACATAAATATTCGCACTTAGTGATACAGGATGATATGGTTAATGAATATCGTAATTTATAACGACTCATCATTATGATTTGTGTTTTACACATGCGCACGCATATATTAAATGTATGTTAATAATTCGCGTAAACAATGAACAATTCGGCATATTTCAATAGATTTTTGTGGCTTTGTCTAATTTTTTTAGTCTAGTACTGCTAAATTTATTACTAAAACAGGCAAACACAATTATTAAGCATCATGATTAATAATAAAACGACACGTAATCATTTTCTGAGAATAATCAATGAACAGATGACATTTCGGTTCGCGCGTAATAAAGCAATGTCGCTCAAAACAAACGGTGCAGGCGAATGGTAATGGCGTCGATATTTCACCAGCGGTATATTTATAGGTCATATGAATGAGCGTATCTTCAAGTATCGCTGTCACAGATCACGTAATACGTAGAAATGACGCGTGAGTTTACAGCGGATGCAGGTGTCGCAAACTCACGCTCTAGCGGCATGCGGGCATTCTGTTCGTTTAATAGTGTGTTAGAATCGTTTGACAGTACTCAAGTATATTTGCTGTAAATCAAATGTATCATAATGTGTTTTCCGCAAAGTAAAGCTTTTCAAAAGGTTCGTAAATTATCACGTACTTATTTAATGGTAAAAGACGCATAAGTATATCAATCGTAACAGTTTTTAATCCATCCATTGCAACTTTCTTAATTGAGGTAATTTTGTTGTTTATCGATAATACGTTATAATATATTTTATAATCATTAAGTTACTTAAAAATGGGTTACTTAAAAATCATGTATGGGTGGAATTGAGTATGGAAAGTGCAGTGCAATATGCAGTGATTTTTAGTAGATCTTGCAATAATGCAATTCGCATTCAATAAGTATTATATCAGGTTATTGTTCCGTATCTTCTGCGTACATTGTAAGAGTGAAGAGTGAAAATAATGAAGGAAAAAATGTGTAAGTAATACACATAATTAGTTATTATTTTTTCTTTTTTCCCTGTTCAAATGTACAAATCATAATAAACGACTCATATGGTAGAACGATCACTATAGCGGTCCGAAACTTGGGTTCGATCCCCTTCCAAACAAATATCAAAACAATGAATATCGATTTGTGTTTTGGGTGTACAATTGTATACATGCATACATATTTTTCTTAATGGAACTCACGTAGGAAATATCCTAGTGAGGAGCTATGACCAGAAATAGTTTTACAGTGTACCTAGCCACATGTCATGTCTAAATACCCTTCACTCTGTGGCGGTTGTTATTTCAGACGACACGGTTGCGAACGTGCCAAATATTCTAATTGCTCCGACGAGCGGGTGAAAAGGGCGGATTGATCGCGACCGATTGTACCTCGCATCATGGAGCCGATTTATCGACTATTTACAGACGTTAATCGCGGCTATTTCGTGCGCTTTCAGAATAGGGTTGTCGTGCTCTTGTTGGCATTTCGGTTCTAAGTAAGCCTCTGATGTTTTAGGTTTATTGCTGTTCTGACCGGATGGTATAAGTAAAAACAGAGATGCTCGAGTCAAGAGCTTTAATATGGAATGCCTTTGCATAAGTACTTAGCTACAGTTTATAACCTTATTTTTACAAATAATAAATGTTCTACCATATTTTATTTCAAACTCAAAATTATAATTTTAAATATACCTAATTCGAGTTTTTGATGAATGTGAATAATAAATTTAATTATATTTTATAGAAGACGAATTCATTACAATACATAAGTAGGTATATTAGCAAAACCTACATGTTTCTCCAAATTAATGAATGAATAATAGTCCAATCTACACTAATTAAGATTAGATCTTTGCGGTAGACCTGCGTTGATTCTTGTAATTATTTTATGTTTTTGATGGGATACTTGTATAGGTACTCGTATTAATATCATGTCCTTCTGTATTTGAAGCAGGTGGTATATCCTTTTTACAACGTATAATGTATTTTTTTACGTAGATATCTAAGTCTTTAGATCCAAAAATAAGAATAATCAATTAAATACGTAAAAGTTGAACATTACTTAGATAAAAAAAATAAGAATAATCAATTGAGTACGTAAAAGTTGAACATTTATAGGTTGTAAATACGATATACCACCTGCTCCAAATAACGAAGTACTCGATACTAACACCACACTTCCTATCATTAGGCATGTAGGTCATCTTCATATTAACTCTACTGCAATTATCTAAGAAATGGATCTTATGTCAATTATCTGCTAACATTTCTGGTAATTTCTGGAAATAAGCAGATATATCTTGAAACTGTATCAAAATACACCAAATGGTGACTGAGAGTCACCGCGGTAATAACATTAGTCTAAATTATAATGTGTTCAGTGGTAGATATGCTTTGATTTATGTAAAGAACAAACTTTTGTAGATATGAGTATGAATAAAATATTTTATCTTATGTGATATGGAGTTAACCCTTTAACGCACACCCTCACTTTTTTTGGAAATCTTAATAATCTATGATACTAATAAGTTCTATGTCATAATATTAAATGGTATATTATAGTAAAACTTTTTGAAATTAATTATTTTTCGAGAAAATCCAAAAAAGCATGTGGCCATCATACTGGCCACTGAGCGTTCGTATGACCTAACTATCAATGCAAAATCACTGGCCAGTAAACTGCAAATCGACAAAATTTACTCTATTTTGTTAATAAAATATAACGATTACATTAAGTTTCTAACCAGTATTTAGTAAAAGAATATATACTTAACATAGAACAATTGAAAAAGAAAGGTATCAAATACATGCTAATTAATTTCAACTTTGAATTGAAATCAACTTCATTATTTATTATAACTTTTATTATATTATATATTTTATTTTATTGGGAGTCGAAAATGATCATAAGGCTCAACATTTGAATAAAAATATATGAAATAAAGACCAAAATGTGACTGTCCAATTTACTGGCCACTTTGTATGAGCCGTCCTATAAAGGGTTAAGCCGTTTACTTACACCACACTTATAAGTCGTCTGTTGAGACCTTGGACAACGGACATAGACAGTTTGTGGTTCGATTGCGAAGCCATCACTGCCTCACCAAACAACAACAACAAGTGTTAAGCGTTAAAGTTAAAGGTGTTAAAGAGTTGAAGGGTAAAAAGTTACAGAAAGTTGAATAAATGGTATTAAATTAAATATATAGATCAATGAAATATAGAGCTATAGAGATCACATAGTTCAGTTTTTCATACGTTTCATCCTGCTTTTCATACGTCATCTCTGTTTGGTTGACGTTTGACATATATTTCAGAACAACATACTACCAATAGGTAATAAGATGCCGGTAACATTTCCACCCTTCGTCTAGGCTATTGCTAGTATATATATATATATATTTTTATAATATGAGAGTAGCAGACGAGCATGCAGTCCACCTGATGGTAAGTGGCTACTGCCGCCCATATACTTCTGCAATCAACCCCAGATAGGATTAGATATTCCTACCTGAGGTCGGCCACAGATGCGCCGCTACCCCTGAGGACTAAGCTGGAACGCCACGGAAAAGTCTATCTCCCTTACCACACCCTTCAAACCGGAACACAGCAGCGCCTAACACTGCTGTTATTAGGTAGAAATAGGTGTGGCGGTGGTGCCGCCGGAGTCGAACCACAAAGGGTTCTACCACCTTCAAAATGTATAGTTAAATTACTGTAAAAATTGTTAAAATGATTTACCTTGAATAAATCTATAAACTTCCAGATCCATCTAAGCTGATCAAACGCAAGAAGTCGACTGATGACGTGCGGTCACCCCTCGGGGGCGAAGGGTCAATGACCAGCGAGGAAGGCGAGGACCCGGGAGTGGGGAGACGGAAGAAGGCCAGGACCACCTTCACCGGGAGGCAGATCTTCGAGCTGGAGAAACTCTTCGAGGTGAAGAAGTATCTGTCGTCAGGGGAACGCGCTGACATGGCGAAGCTGCTCAATGTGACTGAAACTCAGGTAAGATTATTATTAGTAGTATAATGATTCCCGAAATATTTGAAACTATTGTAAATATATAGTGTATCACGCTCGTTATTAATATTCAATATATATTTTCTTACCATCGACAGTTTAGTGTCTATTACTAATTTTCAAATTTCGATCATTGGTAGACAAAATCGAGAGAATCCATCGACAACTTTTTATGTTACAATTCATCGAGGCGTTTGGGCTGTAAAGCATCCTTACTAATATTATAAATCCGAAAGTAACTCTGTCTGTCTGTCTGTCTGTCTGGTTGTCTTTTCTTCACGCCTAAACCACTGAACCGATTTTAATGAAATTTTGTACAAAGATAGTCTGAGACCCGAGAACGGACATAGGATAGTTTTTATCCCGGAAATCCCACGGGAAGTAGGGATGGCGATCTAAGATCGATTAATCGGAGAATCGATCTTTTGGACCAAAAAGTCGATTATTTAATCGATATCCTTACTAATATTATAAATGTGGAAGTAACTCTGTCTGTCTGTATGTCTCTTCTTCACGCCTAAACCACTGAACCGATTTTAATAAAATTCTGTACAAATATAGTCTGAGACCCTAGAATGGACATAGGATAGTTTTTATCCCAGATAGCGATCTTAGATCTATTAATCAGAGAATCGATCTTTTTGACCAAAAAAAGACGATTTTTTTAATCGGTCTCCAGTAATGGATCCTACCTACGTTTGTGGGTCTTTTGGCATACTCTAAATAACCATGAGTTTAAAAATATCAATTCTTGCAAGCGGAGACGGTTGCAACATTATATTTATTTATATAGATTTATTGGGATTATATTAGGGGTGGCGATTCTTTCCGAAAAAGATCGATTTTGAATCGATTCGAATCGAAGTGCAATAAATCCATTCACAAAAAAATCGAGACCCGAAGAATCGATTCTATCTTCGATCTTTTTTCGAGGATGGCGAAAAAAAAGGTTATCACGATCAAACAAGCACTGAAATTATGTATCCGTCAGCAAATCCTTACTTCCTTACTAATATTATAAATGTGGAAGTAACTCTGTCTGTCTGTCTCTTCTTCATGGCTAAATCACTGAACCGATTTGAATGGAATTTTGTACAAAGATAGTCTGAGACCCAAGAAAGGACATAGGATAGTTTTTATCCCGGAAATCCCACGGGAACTACGGATGGCGATCTGAGATCGATTAATCGGAGAATCGATCTTTTGAACCAAAAATCGATTATTTTAATCGATCTCCAGTAATGGATCGATTCAGTGAATCGATCTTTCAACCCAGAAGATCGAAATTCGATTTTTTCATAATTTACTTTACTTATCCATGTTAGTCGATCATCTATCTATTTATATAAAAATGAATATTTGTCTATATACATTTTATAAAATCGGAAACTATGCATTTGATCAAGTGATAATCATATTATATCTTTAAAATGCGGGCGAAGCCGCGGGCACCACTAGTACTAAATAAGTGGAAACACACACATACACATTCTCACATGCATACACACGGACTCACACACTCTCAACACACAATTTCTTATAGCGTAGATTGTATGGATAAAACAATTGAAAGCCATGGTGGGCTAATAATGTAGTGCGTATGATACAATTTTTTTTTTTTTTTTTTTTTTTTTATATTATAGGAGTAGCAGACGAGCATGCAGTCCACCTGATGGTAAGTGGCTACTGCCGCCCATGGACATCTGTAATCAACTCCAGATAGGATTAGATATTCCTACCTGAGGTCAGCCACAGATGCGCTGCTACCCCTGAGGACTAAGCTGGAAAGCCTCGGAAAAGTATGTCTCCCTTACCACACCCTTCAAACCGGAACACAGCAGCGCCTAACACTGCTGTTATTAGGTAGAAATAGGTGTGGCGGTGGTGCCGCCGGAGTCGAACCACAATGGGTTCTACCACCTTCAAAAATATGATAAAATTCTACAACCAACTGAATTGAGTGCCACAGATTTTAAGTTTATCTTGTTATAAATGCCTTAAGCTAATTTACTCATTTAATAATATTCCCAACTTCAACATAGTCGCGATTTTATCGTTGGCGACAATTTTAACGACATCAATTAAAACATTATGAGGACTAATTAAGTAAGCTATTCTGTTGTAGACACTCCAAGGACATGTATTTATAGTTGACAGAAATAAGATGGATAGTTTGATAGGCCATTTTAATGAATTTGATTGGGTAGGGTGTGGCCCAGCTGTCGGCGGGAGTGAGCGTATAAAAAGCGTATGAAAAAATAACACACTATTTGGGTGGTTGTGAAATGTGTTAATTGAATTAAAATTGAAGCTGTGAAGCTTTTTGTTTAATTAAGAATTTAGTGAGGAAGTAAGATATTCGCCCATATTGAAATTTGCCCATTATTTAATAAAAATCATATATCTATACTCGTACTATGGTGAGGTTGCCTCCATCTATGGTTTACTCTCTCTACTCTATGATTTTGAGCTAAGGTGCACATTAAGCACGCATGGTTATTGGCTAGGAAACAAGAGTTTTAGTAATAGATAGACGCCTATGGTATCAGCCATAAACTTCCAAGCATATGAAGGCAAATTCGAAGTAAAGGTTGTGATTCTTAAGAAGCGATTAATTCTTAGAAGCCTTGAATGAAGAATGAATTATTATACTAATACAAAAAACGAAGCCTAATGAAGTCCAAGGTTGCATACTAACTTCAGGCTTCTATTTGAACAAAGATTACTGCAAAGGGATCTTTTGTACAAGAAATACACGTAAGCAGGTGCATCCATCGCCACAAGCAACACTAAATCCTTACCAATGTTAGCTGTTGACAAGTATTTTCTATTAAAGCGTCAAGCACGACATTTACAAAGGGCAGCACGAGGCTCGGCTTTAATTAGTGCCGCCATATGTGTCGGATCGCGTCACGTCGCGGGGGACCCGCCCTGCCGGTGATTGTATAATTATCTTGGTTTTGGATGGCTTGCGGTTCGAGTCATGAGCTTTAGCGGAATGGATTATTTGGTATTGGTAAGGTACACTTCCAGAGCGGCTTATATTTTGTTTACAATTTGTAGGGTAAATAAGCTAACAGTGCACTTGATAGGGTGTAACGTGCTAGTAGTAGGGATATGTTTGGTTTAATTGGTATGGAAAGTAAACAGGTTTAGGTTATGATTTAGAGTTGAAAACCAAATTTACTTAATTGTATTATGTAGTTGAAAAATAGTAGTATTTTTATACCTGAATACGGTTTACATTTTTCTCAGTCAGTGCAGTCAATAGCGATTACAAGTGTCTTATCCAACATTGATTGTTGATGCATTGTTAATTGTTATTAAATTAGAAAACAGCCGTACTTAACATTTTTATGAAGCTGAACGTCTGATAATGTGACAATAAACACCAAGAATCTACGATGTTTATTTACGAGTCAATACGATTTTCCGCTGCCGCTCATGACTTGCAGCATTCCACCGAAGAACAACACGAGCGTATGCGTTACAGCACTAACAGCTAAGCGTTTAATTTGGTCGGAGATTTCGGGAACGCGAGGTGATGACCCATTAAGTAATTAGTGTGAGGAGCATCGCCAGATGAATGACGAGTTACGGGAAACAGGGAATGACTTTAAGGGAATGGAATGAAAAATTATAGTAGTTCTGTGCACAATGTGTGACCCATGTCATTGGCAGGGTAGGGTTTATTGTGGTTCGTGGTGTTACTTGATCCATACTTATTTCTACCTTATAAAAGCGACGTATGTTCTCAATGTAAACTCTCTTTGTACGTTCTATGAAGGATAAAGACTCGAAGTAGACCTTATAGTAACGCTAAGGAACAATGTAAGAGCAACGATAACTTAAATGTCGCACACACTTAAGACTACTTTAAAGATTAGTTCTCCAAGCTGAAGTCTACCAATTCGCATTTGGCCAGCGTGGTAGAGAGCCTATTCTCTTTTATCGTGAGAGAAGACCCTGCCTGGCAGTGGGAGAGTACGTAATGTGTAGATGGCAGATGTTTATGGGTAGCAGTGGCCAGTAGCATGCTTGTTTGCTGCTTCCATATAATAAAACCACATCATAGATGGTGATTTAATGATCAATGTCAAACATATTATTGAATAATGTGTTTTACGGTCGGGTTCGTCTTCGATATAATATATTATTTACTGTCTTTCCGACCTTTTTTGTGCTTCCGGGCGACCGAAGGTCAATTGGATGATTCTTAAATGTGAGTTTTATTCTTCTGCCCAGAATATCTCATCTTCTATAAATAAATGAAATTTAATTGCTGTCTATGTTAAATAACTAGTATTTTCAGGCATATAGTTTTTCAAGCTAGCTGTCTGTCTATTTATATACTCTAATTTTGAAAATTGCAGAATAAGTCGATTTAAAAAAGTTTTTCTTTTTAAAAGAGACATACACACATCTTTTTTACCACGGGAACTGAGGTTTAAGTCATTAGGTATAGGTAGGTAGGTACTTCTTCAAAATCAAAAAAAGTTAAACTTCACCTCTCTTTAAAGGCATATCTACAGTTCATCTTCTAGTGATGATGATAAATGTACTGTTTGTTTTAGAATGGTATTTAATAGCCCTACAACGCCACGTGGCTCCATCGCCTCGTATATCTACAGTTAATGTAGCTCCCTCACTCACATTAATTACTAGAGTAAAGTATAATTAGATGAATGATTATGATATCCTAATTTTGTAACACTATTTATACGAGTATGTTCAAAATATAATCCACAACGCAATAGGTATTTTTTGTTATCCATTTTTCTTAAAATTATTTTAACTGATATCTATATATTTAGGTAGGGCCATGGTAGATCTCAAACCGCCCTTTTCTTCAAAGATATGTGAGTCAGCAAAGAGTTGCTAATACTTCGGATAAATAAAACTTTTCCCGTCATTAAAAATAAAATAACTAATTTTAATAAAGGTTTATACCTATTTAATTATTTATTTATTTAAACATCCCAAGTACCTACTTCAGTTCAGTATATTCAGTTGGCTTAATATATAAGTGCGATTGTACAAGAAATAATATTTTTACTCTTCTAATAAACAATCTTTATTAAAATAACAATAATAATTCTGATATAAAAATATCTAACGGATAAAATAGATAAAATAGAGTATCCACAAAATATAGTGACAACTTATTTTTTATTAATATAGAACAATTTAATCGCGCACAGATAATAAAACCGACTTCGCCCTAATGACCCGCGCCACGTGTCCCCGCGCTCCCCATTTGGGAGTCAATTATACCCACTAACTGTCGTTAACGAGGCTCCTACAAAAAGCGTTTGTAGGGAGCGTCGGATGACGATGACGCGTGTAGTTTTTTTGATAGAGAAATTGTTTGTATTGTACCGTTTATTTATTTTTAATTAAATTTCGAATGACATGGAGTTCGAATTTCAAAGTTAGGTACTTTATAACGTGTTAATATAAATTAATTTGTACGATATGTAATAAATGTAAAATAATAATGGGATTCTTATTTCGAAAGTCATTTAAAAAATAAATTACATATCAAATGTATTTAATTTTACACTTAATTGTTTATTAGTGATTTAAATACAAATATTTAATATCGACGAACATTGAAGATTATTTATTTAGGTATTTCCTTCGATCACTAATAGGAACGGTATTTCTCATTTAATTAATGGTTTATTTTGTATTATTTATACTTTAACACAAAAAACCATATGTCATTACAATTAAATACACTTTGAGGGAAGTTTTGTAAAAAATAATAATAAGAACTACATATAATGAATTATGAACATTTAATATCACGTTACTCCATAAACATTATCTTGGCAAATGTGTTACGACAAAAAATAATCTTTTCAATACCACTTCTACCTCTAATAATTCCCTCTACCCGTGTACTGGGTACCCAAACGTGACACTTCCCGTGACATAACACAGTGAAATTCGCCGAATGTCCACCATTCGATGCTTCGCGGAAATTGGACTCATGTGTTGCTGCGTGCACACTGGCTGCTTTTTGTTGCGACTTTACGACTTTTTGTCGCAGGTCTTATACATACTTTTGAAGTATGTATGTACCTGCCGGGGTAATTATGCCGTGGGACCGTGTACATTTTTTTTAATAAGTGGGAAAAAATAATTTTCAGGTTAACACTAAAATGTCTGAAAACACTATTACAGGCTTAAAAATAACAACATGAACTTAAACAAAATGAGATATTTTGTAACCAAAAATGGATTTTGTTAATGATATGGTTCGGGACAAGCCTTTTTTCGGAAAAAAACATGTAACAACATTATCTATCCAAAAACCTAGGACTATGTGTATCATTAACAAAATACAGTTAGTGGGACGAGGTAAACCTCTATATCTGGGATTTGTTCTTTCGATTTATCTTCATAGTTACCTCTATAACTGAGACAGCGAGTAAATTTTATATGCATAAACCTCTGTAACTGAGATAACATTGTTTGTTTACTCATTCTTATTCTACCCACAAATTCCACACGTAATTCCAAGTACGTAAGTACAAATTTTGAGCTTCAATTACCTTCAGTTTTAGTTTCGCTTTACTATCATACAGATGTTTATTTGAAAAATGTCAAAACGAAAGCTACAATCGTTATCATTACGTAAAAAACCGAAGTTAATATCTGTTTATGAAAGTGTTATACCTGTATTCTCACCTCTATTAATGGAACCCTCTGTAAATGAGACAGATATTTATTTATACCTGTATATCTGAGACACTGGGTAAGTGGAATACCTCTATAGTGAAACGACATTGCAGGTCCCTTGATGTCTCACTTAACCAGGTTTCACTGTACATAATTCGACTCTTATACTGTCAATAACTGTCGACATTTAAATAACAATGACAGTAATTGAAATAGCCAGAAAGCTGTCAAATAAAGCCAGCGACACACAACAAACATCTAATCTGCCCTCCGCCTAAACCACTCATACAATTGTTTTCATTTCTAAGTGGGATGCGGACCTAACTGCGTATCACATTTCAAAGCAAACGTGTGAACTCGGCTTTACGTAGAAGTCATTCTATATGTCGGGCCTCCGGACGACACTAATTGAAGGAACTCGCCTACTTTCCACGTAATATCGTATTAACTTCGACAAACCATTAGTAACCCTATTTGTATGCAAATAATACTATTTCGGAATACATTCGAATTGGTTTCAGACCTTCCGAATTTGGCCGTGTTATCGAAATACTTTGTTAATGGTGTCGAATCGTTTGTTGATTTACAACTTTGTAATAAAATGCTATTTTGCGTACTTAACGGAGCACTTATGCTTTTTTGGACATGTTACGCTTCATACGAGATTGGTGTATACAGGTTGATTTTTTAACATAAAAATTTAATGATCGTTTTAGATACTTAAATATAAAATAAATTAATTCATGATATAAAAATTAAGAGACATTTAATATTTTTTTCTTATTCGACTTTGAATGACATTTTGAAATTTACCCATTCTCGGCCAATTTTTTCACCTACTTCTGTTCAGGTACGAGATTAAACTACTTCTTCTTCTAGGTTAAATTACTTCTTAGTTCAATTATGTATCTATATCAAATACAAACAAAATTATCTCAGGAATTTATTGACCTTATTGTGATATTATTATGTCACTCACAAACCGGTCGAACAACAAATCCTTTGATCAGCTTTCCTTTCATGTCACTGACATTATTTGCTATCGATACTTCTGTTTAATGTAAGAAATAATCGTTTTACATTATTGTTTTAAATTGTTCATTTTATCATGTGACATGTAAATATATTTTTTTAATATGTTTTAAGCGCTCTATTAGTGAAAAATAAGTTAAAGATACTGTAAAACATATTGAATCTACTCGTAATAAAATCTTTTTAAAAACTTTTTTACTTGTTAATAAAAAATAACTAAGCAGTTAAAATAATTTAAATCTGATAAATTAAATATTTGCGTTTTTATATCAGACACATTTTTTTATAAATATAAGCGTGCATAAGATGCCAAATTTCACACACGGGGAAGTGGGTGAAATTTATCTTGTAAGATTTCATTACAAACACCGGGACAGATGAAACTAAATAAACTAAACTAAACTAAGAAAGCTTGTAATAATTAGCAATATTATCTTGTGTTACGTTGCTCCAATGCGTGGCGGCGAAAAATTCTAACATCACAAAAATTAAAATAATCTTTTTATCATTTTCAAGCATCCTGTATACATTCAGCACCATATGTCATATGTAAGCTTTGTTTTTGTCGTCCCCCGCCGCGACGGCGATGCGCGCTCTATCTATTAACCTATTGCTCTTATTTCTTATTAGCTTCTATAAGGAACTAAGATCTTCCAGGTTGCTTTGGAAATGTGCTATATTTCAATGAAAAGATATTTATGCCAATGTGAGAAGTTTATATAGTTCGAGGGGACAATAAGTTTAATATTTAATTATAATATAAAAAACTATAAAATGAATGAATTTTATATTCGGGATTGCTAAAAGATGAATTATTTTATTTTGTTGTCAAACTATTTGTAGATCAACTGCAGCGATAGTTACAATTCTCCCCCTTTCTCCACTCCTCCTTTCTTCAAATTATTTTATTGACACAGTCCAATGCAATGCAATGCAGTTTCATGTTATTCATTAATTTTATTTTAGATAAAAACTATAATTATTCATGTAACGAAGACCAACTGCCAACTTATTCATAGAATGTCACCCCCTGTAAATGCCGACATGGAACCGTGAAATCATTAGACGACGAACTATTCCTCATAACCAACAAAATTAATTAACTGAGTACTTCCAACCCTGTTTTATGCCTACAACAAACATTGCCATACGGTAAAATTATCATAGATGCAACCACTTGCTTCATCGCGAGCGGTCAAGCGACAAACTATAATATTATTTGTGTAAAATTAATGTTTTATAATAGTGGCATTTTTTGTCACCTAAAGTCAATGCTTTTTAGGCTTACCTAGACAATTTACAAAAAAAATATTCAAAATTTTATGTTCCTTTTTGGTTTCTATACAGATGTTCTGTAAACTTTATAAGCTTGTACGTCA
The DNA here is from genome assembly GCF_041222505.1 of Epargyreus clarus. NCBI lineage: Eukaryota > Metazoa > Arthropoda > Insecta > Lepidoptera > Hesperiidae > Epargyreus > Epargyreus clarus. The sequence goes on from NW_027332218.1 coordinate 13,039,558, forward strand.
TACAATGGCCTATCAGATTTATGATTTTTGTTTTAGCCCAAACTCTCATGATTTTCGACTTATTGGCTTTTTGTTAATCGTAGCGAACTAAATCGTTATGTAGTAATAAAGTTAAATTTTCCCTTTCCTTTCCTTATTGTATGCACCATCTTCCCATATAGGATACGTGCGCACGCAAAAATACAATAGATACCACCACACATGAACCAACGTGATAAGAGGACTCCGGTTGCGTTCCTTTGGAGATGCCGGAGTCCTCTACGCAGCGCCGAGGAAGGCCACCGGGGGGGTTTTAGTGCGATAAGAGTCCCACATAACCCTGTGTCGCCCCCACGGCATCGGGTACCTTTTGAAGGTTTTCCCTTCGAAAACAAAAAAAAGGATACCACCATACATACCACTACCAATCTGCATATCGCTCCAAAAAAATTACTTTTGAAATTTATTTATAAAGTTTTCTCTTAAGTAACTCTACTAAATTTAACCTTATTCTACGCCATTAATTTAACGAAACTAATTACTCGTTCTTAGTGAAACAAGTGTCATACAAAACATGACGATCATTTATAGCGTACAGCGAATATGAACCGTAACTTACAGGCATAAAGGCGGTAATAGCTAACCAAATCTAAGGTTAATTCGCATTCGTAATCCCTGAACAAATAGATACGCGCTTTTGAACGATTTAATAATGCCCATTACCGTTACAATGATATTATGATAATAAACCTTTTATCGGGGTAATAAAGTTTAGATTGAAATGGATGGAGATTTCAGGGCTGGCGAGTTACAGAATTGGCTTATAAGGAAGCTTTGTTTCTGAATATTGTTCGATTCGAAGTCCTAATCTTTATGTACAAATTATGATATTGTTTGTGACCGCATAACTCAAAAAGTAGTAAATGAATCGTCTTAATTTTTTTACACAATATTCTACTTCTATTTGAGAGTGTTTTTATGTACTTTTTATCCCGATTTTTTTTACGGGAATATCAAACTAAACCTACAACGAAGTGTGCTCTTTTGCTTGTGAACTATAAACATGGTTGTTTTTGAAGTGGCTGACTACAGATATACGAGTATGTAAGTTATCACATTCTTTGAAACGGTGAATGCTTGTGCCAAAGTTCGTGATGCGAATTTAAAAATGTTCAGGGGAGTATTTGTGAATTACTTTGCAGACGGAAGTCAAATAAAGTTATGAGACAGATGCAAGTACTTGTCTGGATTTTTGTAGCGTCTACAATGGAGAAGTATTGGAGACATGCATAATACTACAACTACGCGGGGATATTGAATTCATTCCCCGGCAAATCGAAAGTCTAAACTTTAAATGATGAATGTTACACAAGTGATCCTTGATATGTATATGAAGCATTTTTATGTGTATATGAAGTTTTGTGCGGTTCACGTTAAACTTAAAAGGATTTTATCTTTATGTGAGAACTCTACGATATTTTCGGGGCATAAGTTCTCTTTAAACCTTGGCACTCTATAAACTCTAGTTTAGAGAACCAGTTAAACTGTTTCTACAATTTGCTCTTATAAACAAACAGATATTCATGTGCACGAAAATTGTTAAAAAAAATCCTCTAAGTAGTTTTCTGAATTACCTCTGACATTTGAGTTACCTAAACTCCTATATATAATATTTATTTATTATAGTATAATTTAATGATATAATTCAAAAACTATTAACCTTGATTTGGCTTGTAGATAGAATAGAAATCAATTAGGAACAATAGATGCGTGGGATAAGCGGCCTACTGATAGATAAAGAGGTTTATTGTACTAAAACATAACTAAAAAAATATTTATTGTAAATTGGGTACAAGGTTAAGGATATTATTTTGGGAATATAGGCTTTTAAAAGTTGTGTGGGCAGCAAACGAGACCACTTGATGTTATAATATAAACTATTTGTTGTAGGCATAACAATTATTTTAAGATATTTTTTCTAATCATACCCGGCCGATTTTTTTTGTTTCACCAACGATTGAAGAAAGTGAATAAAAATGAAAATGAGTAGAGAATATGAATAGGAATTGAAAAAAAAACATAAAACCCTTATTTTTGGAACAATCATTGAAGTTGTGTCACGCTTAAGGGATGAAGGTTTATTTTCATACCTTAAGCGTGACACATTTCTATGGGCATATTATAGTACCGGTGGTAACCCTACCTGCAACGGTCCTTAAGTAATAGGCACACTGTATAGTAGTTCCTATTTCAAAAATGCGTTGATGTCACTGAAGACTACGTTGGAATACTTTCGGTAACTCTTCTTTGTCGAGAAACTTACTCGTTTAAAAGGAAAGCACGGAGGACCAATTTAGTATCGATTACAATTTGAATATTAATGCCGAAGATATACATCATGAACCGTGACGTCACAAGAGTCCGTTCCATCAAAGATGAAGCCCCAAGGTCGTGATGGCCGGTAGTGGTCGTGGCTACATCAGACGGGCCGCCTCATTAGAGGCAAAACATAAGCACCCCGTGGCGGGCTACATCTTCGTTTTTTCTTAAAGCTATGTAAGAAAAATCTACAGGATATTTTGATATTGGGCCTGTTGCGGCTGCTTTGTCTATGCTCAATATTTTGTAGAATTATCGGATGAGTTGATGAGTAACACGATATTCATGAACATTCTTGATGTAATTATATTTTTATTGGGTAAATAAACTTGAGAGACAAAGAAACTTTGAAATTATTATTCAACTTCAATCTTTTTTGTTTCACTATGAAGCATGGAACTCTCGTCATAATAACTCCCTAAGGCCTCGGAGCACTGGAGAAAACTCTGCCAACTTGTTATATCGTTGCTCATGTTAAACGAAAGCTTAAACAAAGGAATAAATGTGAAAAAATATATTAGTTTTACTACGATGCTCATCATCAACCCATTACTGTCCCACTGCTGGGCACGGGTCTCTTCTCAGAATGAGAAGGATTAGGCCAGAGTCCACCGCGCTGGCCAACTGCGTATTGGTAGACTTCACATACCTTTGAGATTTTTTGTATAAATCTCTCAGGTATGCAGGTTTCCTCACGATGTTTTCCAACTACGATGCTCATCACGATCAATCTGAAAGAATCAAAATAGTATCTGTCTTTGATTATACTACGCAAAAGATGAGTACGAAACAGTATTTTTTTACGAACGCAACAACAAAAAAATGAGCAACAATTTCTTACAATTAAAACCTGCAAACACACTCATAAAATATAAATTAGCGAGAGACGAAACGCATCGTACCGAAAGGGACCGAACCCGGCCTATTAACCAAACATAATTAATTTAAATTATCATCCGGGCCAAATCGGGCCGAATAAGCCCCGGGCGGGCAAAAAACGCCCCGTTTAATTTTAGGAAGCCATCCGACGACTACAAAAATACTGCGTTTGATTTATATCCCATTATTGTAGCCGTGTTGTTCTAGATGGAATTAAGATGTGGTCTTTTTTGTTCTGTGTAGGGATGTTATGTGTATCGATGTTTTTAAATGACGTAAGTGCTCAATTCGTACGGTTTTTTGAGAACGTTTTGTAATATCTTCCTAGATGGTGAATCGGTCTGAATGATGAATTTTTGGAGTCGCGTACATTTCGATAAAGGTTTTTATATGTAGAAAGGATCTATAATTAAATTACTTTGTTTGTTAAGCACGATCTATTTATACAATTTTAATCCTGTTTAACAAACAGGGAATATCTGAAAGCAGCAGGTTTGGTTCTATGAAATTTTGTAGTTCTTCCACTTCTCTTTTAAAGTATTTCTCTAATGGATTTGGTCGAACTAGTGTAACAAAGTTATTCCGTAAATTCTCTAAAACTATTTCTCTAATGGATTTATTGTCAAAGCAGAATAACAAATTTGTTCTATAAATTAAGCTGTTCTATAATTAGTATCGATAAAATTCTATCGACATAGGGCACATCCCTACAACCGCTAAACACGCTTGATGTGTGATAGATTAAGAAATGGACCGCTTAAATACCGACTATGTTTTATAAAGGTTTTTTATTACGAAAAATAAATAATGGTGACGTTTTTAATTGCCTATTCGTTGGCTTAATTACTGAAGGAGGATACAGATTAATTCTTTATAAACAACATAAAGGATATGCTAGATTTAGAGATTTGTGGCGGGACGGCGTCGCTTGATAGATTTATTAGAATAAATGTAATGTATGCTGATAAAAAGTGATTTAGAAAGAGTTACAGTAGCTTTTGTTTGTATAATATAGATGTAGCAGTTCACCTGATGTTAAGCGGCTACTGTCGTCCATGGACATTACAGATAGATATGATTCCTACTTAAGGTTAGCCGCTAATGCCCTCAAGGCTAAGTTGTAACAATTCGGATAAGTATGTTACCCTTACCACACTCCTCAAAGTGGACAGCGCTTATACTGCTGGTATTAGGGTACAAGTTAAGTAATAAGTTAAGTTGGGATTATTTCTCAGCTGTGGCAAAATATGAACAAAATTATATTATTTAAATACTAGTGTGAGGCATTTTAATGTCCTCAGGTGTACCTTAGGACTATACTATGTATCAATGGTAAATTACAATCCATTTGATGGACTTCACGTAAGTTTAATTTATTTTATTTTATATATAAAATTCTCGTGTTATGTTAGTTGCCGTACTCCTCCGAAACGGCTTTACCGATTTTCACCAAATTTTATATGCATATTCAGTAGGTCTGAGAATCGGCTACTATCTATTTTTGAGACCCCTAAGTGATAAGGGTTGTTCACCCTTAATATTTTTTATTTATATGGCAACACAACGTTTGCCGGGTCAGCTAGTATTATTATAAATATCCATAAGCTCTATTAATTTTTTGTGTGAGATAATTGCTACAAAACTCCTAATTTCGTTCATGTTGGGACGCCGGAGAACAAATTAAACCAATTAGTAACATTTCACAGAAGAACAATTCAGATAATTAGTTAAATTAATCCATTGATGAATCTATCGAAATCTGTAGTCAAATACATAATTTTAGTTAAATGAAGAATTATTTCTGATTTCTGATTAAGAGCCTTGTAAATATGATATGCTTTGAGATATAAGAAATATATTTTAAGGTAGTCCAAGGTAGGATTTCTGTCCTGAATTGCGTCGATTACATAATGACATGGGGTTCTTCAAGAAGGGTGCAAAAACAACTCTTCTTCAAAGCCAGCGATGCATTGGCGACTCCTTTGGTGTTGCAACTGTCCACAGGCGATGGTGACTACTTTCCACCGAGTAGGCCGTCTGCCTTATCGTTGAGATGTGTGTTATCTTCCTTAGCATTAGATGAGTTGTTTGCTTGTGTCTACTTGGTTTAAGTAGTATCAATCAAAGAGTTATTCATATTAAAATACTCAATTAAATTAAGACTCAAAATGACTAAACCATTTGAGTTAGTGACATGACACAGTGTAGTGTTAGTGAAGTAATGATAAGTGAACATTATAGAACACAAGAACAATGTGTCTACTCCTTTATGTGATAAGACAAAGAAGTGCAGTGTCAGAGGACGCCGCCTTCATTATATGATTATTTAGCAGTTTAAGTTAGCGTAAAATTACTCATTAGTTTTATAGTAGGCTAGATTGTAATAAATATAAAGTACCTTATTATTCATTCGGTACTTTATACAAGGGAAAAAAAATATATATTAAAATGTACTTTACGAAACCAGTTCTGCTTTTCTCTACCCCCTAAAGCTTATTAATAATTCAAAGCGCCCATAACTTTATAACACCAATATACGAGTATCTGAATCGATATAACAGTAGAAAGAAGTAGGCAGTTGATGTTGACACTTATCCATTAACTTATTGATATTTAGTAATCCACTACTGGAGAAAAATTTTCTTTGGTATGAAAAAAATATTTTCGCTGATTGGCATAACCCTCATAACTGGCTATTTGGTGTATATAGACGACTACATTAGATGAGTGATCTTGCGTAAAGGTAGAGGATTATTTTACTACTGTGTAGAGCTTTGTGTAGACAGTACAGTTCTTTTTTTTATAATTTAAGAGTAGCAGACGAGCATGCAGACCACCTGATGGTAAGCGGCTACTGCCGCCCATGGACATGTGTAATCAACCCCTGATAGGATTAAATATTCCTACCTGAGGTCGGCCACAGGTCGCTACCCCTGAGCACTAAGCTGGAACGCCTCGGAAAAGTCTGTCTCCCTTACCACACCCTTCAAACCGGAACACAGCAGCTCTTAATACTGCTGTTATTAGGTAGAAATAGGTGTGGCGGTGGTGCCGCTGGAGTCGAACCACAAAGAGTTCTACCACCTTCAAACCTTCTTTTTAATAATGTAAACTCGTCGTAAATATTGTGTAACTATTTAATTATTTAGTAATTATTGAATACTTATTAAATAGAATCGGAAACATGACATACTGCCTGCCGAGTTATTAATTAAAACAAACTTATTAAATTAAACTTTTCATTTAATCATAAAACTTGAAGTAGTAAATCATAAAACCGATCCCAATTAGAGCGACGTGAGAATACTCCTCAGTTTCCTACCAGTTGTATGCAAAGCATTTTTTCATTCGCTATCCAGTTACGTAGCAGACAAACAATGTAGCAAGTCGGAGCGAATGCGATTTAAATTGTACGGCACAATTGCGCTCAAACTCTTAATTTCCTGCTCACGCCGAGCGGGAACAAATCACACAAATAAACAATCGAATAAAATCACCTCGAGCACTCATCGGCCACTTACGCTTGCTAAATTATATTTACCGTCAGATATCTAACCACACATCCCTACTGCCTTGAAATACAGCACCAAAATCGTCTGTATTCCACGACGCCATTTGCAATTTTAAAGCGTCCGTCTGAGCACTTATTTAGGCGCTAGTGCTGGGATGATTTCAACTTGTCAGTCGATGTTTACTCTTATAGCCAGGCTTAATGGTTTCGCTTTGAATTCAAAAACGTCTATTTAATTGCCAACGAGATATGAATAAGTACTTCCGCATCGCTTATATATTTGTATATTCAAACGATGTTAAAATGCAACTTAAAAGCGATCGGCTAATGAATTTGTTAAACATATTATAATTAATTATTTTAGACGTCTGCTCTAAATGCATTTAGCATGATTTATTTTTGTTAGTTAAACTAAATTTACAGTTTGGTTTGCGAGTGATAAATTACATGACAGTTAATTAAAATCTGTTTGTGGGGTTTTAAAGCTTCCAGCTCGGTTTAATCTAATGTCATTAACGCAAATGTATTATTTATTTAAAGTGCGTTAATAAGGAGTGATGTCAGGTTGAAGTACCTAGATAAATTCTGGTCACTTAGATAAAACATTTTTGATTGGTTCCTTGTTTTATTGTATCTAGTTACTTTTGTTTTAGTCTTGATATCGAACGAACATATTTAATATGTTTTAGTCGTCGTGTGTAGTAAACGCTCAATATATTATTGCCATAAGAGCATTAGCTGTCATCAAGTTATAAACTCATTCCAAGTGACCTTTAGAAAATAGTACCAATCTCTAATATTAAACTACTTATGGCTATAAACTCCATACTTACTTCTTAGTTATGACAGTGACGCACATAGGCACAGGTATAAAACTCTCACATAATTTTCTTGCAATAAATGAGAATCCTTTTTATTTTATTTAGTTTTTTTTTTTTTTATAAAAAATATTTATTTTAATTTTAAAACTGATTCTCAATTAATCGATACTGGAAAGACAGCGCGCATCACTTTTCTGTCAATCCCGAACAATTTCGAAAATACAACTCCCTTCACTTTGGAATCTCGTAAACCATATTCGTCGTATTCCCTCTCGTTGGGGTGTGAGACAAAAAATGTGATTTTTGGTTGATTAGAGGGAGACAGGAACAAAACAGGATGATGTACGCTTTTATGAACAGTATAATGGGTTAAATTGGTCCTTTAATAAGCGGCGGGTGATGCCATAAAGTGTTGGAATAAAACTGTCGGCTTTGAGGAGCGATTGTTTACGATCCAAGTTATTCTGAATGTTCGGCCGTTTTAATAGGTTTGTCTTTAACAGGGCTGCCCTTGAAAGGAGCTATACTATTCCTGTGAGCTTTCACTCTTCTTAAATATAAAACGGACTTACGTATATATACGTCTAAAATATCGTAATGGAGATTAATCGATAAACGAAAAAAAGAACTAAAAAACGGATTTGAAATTAAGTTGAATGTAGGTATACTACGAGTATATGATAAGTAAGATAAAATTGTCATCCATCCATCCATCAGCCGTTTCAGGTCCACTGCTGGACATAGGCCTCCCCTAATGTGCGCCACTCCAACCGGTCCCGTGCCCTTTGAAGCCAGCGGTTTCCCGCGGTCTTCTTCAGGTCATCCAGGTGGACCCTGGTCGGGTGGCGGATAAAATTGTAATACTATAAAAATCTCAGGAGAATTTTGTATATTTATTGAGATAAACTAAGTACCTACTCGTATATATCTAAGTAGATACACGTATCTAGTATTACATCATCAACATCATTCATTTTCTACCACATTTATTAACTTTATACAAGCGGATGACAGCTGAAGAGTCAAATGACTTAACAAATAAATATTTTTTTCTGAAGCCTCTCGACTTAGGGTTGCCTTTTAAATACAGAATTAAATCATATATTTTTAAAGGAATTCAATTAAGAAATTCCTACCCCTTATGCAATACTTCTGAACTTGTGTGATAATTTGAGCCTTTATATTTATAATCAATGTTCAATCAATCAACTTATCGTGTTTGTATGAAAGAAGTAATTGTGATTCAAGAGAAAATTTACTGTGTGAAAATTTTCAATACATTTAAAAAAATCATGTACCCATTCAATTCTAGGGATACCCTTATTTTAAATTGTATCTATTTATAAACATATTTCATCATCATCAATATCATAAAAAATATTCAATATTCAATCAATCATAAACAATATTCGGAGGAGCTAAAGATGATTGTTAAATCGTAATACCGATAATAAAAAACTGTCTATTCAATCATATTTGACTTTTTATATCTTTTAATATTTTTTTTGAGTATAAAAAACTGTGAATTTAATCATATTTAACTTTTGTATTAAATTTTTGACAGCCCTATTAGTAGCGACCACTTTATCCAGGGCTGTCATAGGAATATAACAACGCTATCAGGGGTGGGGGTTTTATTGGTTTCTTTGTTTCCTCGCAATAAAATAATAATGTCCTCAAGTGGCCTTTCGTATTCAATGGAGCCATTCTCGGTACACGTATGCGCGTAAGTGACTGTCGTTAAATTAATGTAAAAGTACTTAGAAATGTCAGGGGAATTTTGTAAATGTCGGTATTAAAATGTCGTACACCTACTTTAGGTATTAACACGTATTTTGAATAGACTACAATGAGAAGAAACACTTAATTATTTGTATATAGTTTAATTTATTTTAATTAGTATTTAATTTCATGTTTTAAATAAAAAGTGCAATACTTAAAGCATTAAAATTTGAATTTGTCATGTTGATTTAAAATTTTGGTTTAAAAAGAATTTTTGTTTTATATTTCTATGAGGTATCTATTGGTACATCAAGCTGTAATTTAAATTTAAGATTAGTTTTTTCGTTTGTTAACTCAATAAATCTATTGAAAGTAATAAATTTGTATAGATTTCAACATTAATAAAATTGAATGATTTGACGTATCAAATAGATTAGTACATCAATTTAAAAAGCTTCAATAAAACTTCAGCAAAATTTAAGTAACCGTGTTAAAATGGACAAAAAGATTTTAAAATTATATTTCTTATTTGTTGTCAAATCGACATATGAGTTTCGGAAATAAATATTTAGAAATGACATATACTTATGTATGTATGAAATGTCTGTCATGTCATAAGGAAAGGAAGATTCCCATCCTTAGTCTCCGGTCATCCATTCACACAAACACGCAATTCATTGCAATCAAAGCTCATCACGGTTCAGTTAAGCGCTCCTCGTTGTTGCATCCCCCTCTACCACTTGACGTGCGAGCAGGACGCAGCATGGGGAAGGAAGGGAGTTAATGAGAGAGGGTTCGCTCGGGATCAACAGTTGGGGTTGGAAATGTTACTAAGCAACGGTGCTAATGGGTTTTCTTTTCCTTTTAAGGCACTTGTTCTATGAAAAGTGGAAAGCGAGCGAGTGAAGTTCATAAATCATCATTGATTGCGTAATAATTTTTCATTCGTCATTATTTTTTTAATCTATCTACTTTTGGCAGTGGGAGATCTTCTGAGCGGCTATGCTCCGACAGTCCCAGTTCGGAGCTTGTATATATACGAGATGTTGAGAAAACTTCGATAGCGTGATTCAGAATACTCGTGGCTCCATCTCTTGAAGAGTAGCGGGAAGTCGACACTTACTTATATACTCAATATATGATCAATAATGATTTTAATTATGTATATTGTTTCCACAGTGTATATTTAATTATCACTGGCATTTAGATACAAAACTGGGCTTTTAGCGGTTACAAATAAAAACAGGTCCGATATCAAGTAGGGATTAACAGATTTGTACAATACTATTTTACAAATGTGTAAACATTTATTAAGTGTATATTTTGAAGTGGATGGATGTGGCATAGCTTTTAGTGATTGCACGCTGATTAAGTTACACAGCGATTGTTAAACAAACTCAATATACACGGTACTCAGTGTTTTTTTAACAATATTGCAAACTATTTACTATACAACAGTTTGTTGTTTAGTTTACTTTCTATCAAAAAGAGAAACCGATTGTAAGCACCAATTTCTTTTTTTTTTGTAATAAAGGAGTAGCAGACGAGCATGCAGTCCACCTGATGGTAAGTGGCTACTACTGCCCATGTACTTCTGTAATTAACCCCAGATAGGATTATCCTTCTCGAGGTTACACAGACTAAGGACTGACTGAGGACTAAGCTGGAACTACTCGGAAAAGTATGCCTCCCTCACCACACCCTTCAAACCAGAACACAGCAGCGCTTAACACTACTGTTATGAGGTAGAAATAGGGGTGGCGGTGCCGCCGGAGTCGTACCGCAAAGGGTTCTACCACCTTATTATATTTATACCAAAAGATCGCGCATCGTCTGTCGCTTAATCGTTGTCAATGAGACTTATCTCAAAAGAGGAGAAATTTCTTTCTGCTACTGATTTGTTGGTTCCAGGAAAATGAACGTCGTTACGTGTTCAGGATCTATTATCTTTTTGCTGTGTTGCATATCGGGCCTTGCGAATGAAGTTCTTATTCATATATTCATCGTAAGAAAAACATGCTTTTAATCTTCCTTTCATCTCTTTAAGAAGACATTTGGATTGGTAAGGAAGGAATTGTGTGCCATTTAATCTTAAGTCATTGAGAATTTTATGACTTCTGCTTCTTATTATTCGTTCTTATGATTTTGAAAAGTTGTTTAACTCAATTCTTTTCGTTATTAAATTCTCATAATGATTCATTTAACTGCTAAATAGGTTTATTGCATTTTGGTTGATCTACTATTTTTGGAGAACGGTAATATTGTAAAAAAATATTGATTTAAAATCATCTTATTTAATCATTGCAATTCTAAAAAAGTTGCAATAACTCTACTAGATCTGAAATTGAGAGATTTCTAAATATAAAAATATAATCCAATGTTGATACTTATCTTCGCGACTGTCCTATGAATTATAAATGCAACATCGTTTATGGCTGTTAAATAGTGAAGTTATTAAGCAGACATTGTACAGAACATAAAATGAAATGCGTCTCGTATAAAATATAAGCTTTTGAAATTTAATTACCTTTATAGGTATAAGAGGCCATATTTAATAGGTGCGTTAACATCAAAAAGATTATTATTTACTTAAATAACTTTCCCTTTTCCCGATAGGCACGTAATTCTTTACATTTGAATTCGAAATCGAGCCATCAAATACAGTGAAATTAATTATTAATTTACGATTTTATTCATAAGTCGAAACCCCGGAAATGGTACTACATATTAATAAATAAATAAAGTATGTATTAATATCAGCCTGTATAACGTACCATGTGAGTAAATTTCTAAATTTATATTTTTGTATCGAGCTTTATGTTAACACTAAAGACTCGGGACCCCGGGGACATGAGACGTGTTGGTTATCAGACATAATGTAGGTTACTATAGTGTTTGATCAGACACTTAAGTCCTATTCCTCTATTAAAAATCCATAAATCGCTGCTTCCTTTAAAATATATTAATCTGCAACCTTTTAAAAAATAGCTAACTTCTACAAAAAATAGCGCTAGAACTTATTGAATCCGAATCTAAAACAAAAGCACAAAAACCAATGAATCATCTGTTTGTTAAAATAGATCGTGCAAATAAAAAATAAACTTTTTGCCGACCGTTAACCTGATACGGGGAAGCAGGATTGTCTCTGCTCTATTTGTAGCCATTTCAAAGCACCCTGTATAGACGCTAGGGTTGTCACTGCATTCGCCTCTGTATTTTATAAATTCTATTTATTGTTTTATTACTTCAATGTAATGAGTATAGTTAGTTATATGAAACAAGAGATAGTGTTTGAGACACTAATTGATACCATAAATAATTCATTTGTTTAAAAATCGGCTATTTTCAAATGTTGTGGAATTTAAAGTTAATGTTTATTTTTTTTTACAAAAGAATTGATTTTAAAAACGTCTAAAAGTTAATTATGAAAAATAGCGAGATTATCAGATAAGTCGTGTTCATTTAAATTACCAAATATAGGTTAGGTATATGTGGTTATTTGTTTGTGATAGTGTACCTAATTAATGCCGTTTAATCCATTTTTGCCGTTTAATTGCAGTGATAGCCTAGTGGTTAAGGAACACGGCCTCTCGATCGAGGGGTCCGAGGTTCAAATCCCAGGCACGCACCTCTGATTTTCAAATTTATGTGCGTATTAGAAATTAATTATCACTTGCTTAAACGGTGAAGGAAAACATCGTGAGGAAACCTGCCTACCTGAGAGATCTATAATAAAAAAAAAAAAAAAAAAAAATCTTAAAGGTATGTGAAGTCTACCAATACGCACTTGGCCAGCGCGGTGGACAATGGCCTGATCCTTCTCATTCTGAGAGGAGACCCGTGCCCAGCAGTGGGACAGTAATGGGTTGATGATGATGATGATGATGATGATGAATCCATTTTTGACATATTTAAGATCACGTCACCATACATAAAAGTATTTTATAGACGAGATATCATAAAAATCAACACTTTTCACATTTTAGTATCTGCCAACCTTTAGCAGCGATTTTAGATCACCCTGTAGACGAGTCCATTTCGCGCCAATTATACCCTGTGTCAAATACACCCGGTAACCTGTCTGTAGACCATTTCAACCAAACTCTATCTCCTTAGGAACAAGATGAAAATTCCTTCAACGATTCCCAACCAACAGTTATATTGCCTAACTGTATACAACCTGAAGTAAACTTTAAATCAGTTGGATACGTCTCGATTTAGTTTGGTGGTTTCCAGTGAAATCGAATTGATGCAGACCAAGCGATTATTGATACGTCAGCGGAAAGTGAACTCTGGTTTGTGGGAAAGTGGTGCCATTTCAGCTTGGGTGGCAGATCAAAGAGCAATGTATGATGTACAGTGTTACGGCGATGTTCGTAAGCGGTTAAGGCGAATAGTTCACCAGATCATACCCGTTAGTAACATAGCAATTTAAAAGTAACCCTTTGGGGCTTGATTCCGGAGGTAACATCGCCATATTTCCGCCAATAAAAGCAGTGTTAAGCGCTGGTGTGTCAGTTTGAAAGCCTCCTGACCATTAGACATCTGTAATCAAACAATTGTCCATTGATTAGTACTTAGTAGGCATTTTCCAGGTGCCACTCCACCTGCTATTTACTACGTGAATACTAGAAATAAAATACTCATTACATCATTTGTATCTCGAAGCCGCTTCTAAATCAACACAAATTATCATTTTGTTTTTGTATATTTGATTTACATAAGTTTACAGTTAGTACCTTAGAATCTATGTTAGTTGCTACACTGCTTAGACACTTATCGAAATACGCCCTGTATATACGATCAAGATAATAATAAACTTCGCCTTAAGCAGGCGTAGAGCTGCGATTACCGCCACACATTCGCGTTAATGTGAAGCGCGACATAATACCGTATTCCACATCAGTACACGCTTACCAAATCTTGCCAGAACTCTATAACTCTACCGTTCTAAGATGATGCGTTGGCATAGAAATCGGAGGTACAAATACATTTGTCTTATATCTAAAATTTATTTAATTTCTCTTATACTAATTTTATCATAAAATTACTTGCTTCTAAATAAAGTTTCAGTTTACAAATATACATAAATCAAGAAATAAATATTGTATATGGATCTGCTTATTTCAAATTGAATATCTGTGTTTTAGCAGTTGCGGGTTCATTGTACCTATTAAGGTCTAAAACCTGTGGTAATTTCTTCATTTGGGACACTTGGAGTTATTAAGGTGTGTGATTTCTGACAACGAAAATTTATTGTCAACAATATACAGCAGTGACCACTTAGGTATTAAAAATCGATTTATACAAGACGCTTTCTAAAATTACAGAACCAAACCGTCAAGTTTATTAGGTTGACAAATAATAACATACTCGTATATATAATACGCTTCAAAAACATTACCTTCTGCAGTCAGCTAAAAAAACACATATGCCCTTAGTATTGATTATAATTCAAACTACATTTAACAATACACGACGTACCAATTCGATAGAGTATTTTAGTTACCTAAATATAAAAAAAAATCATAAAAAGTTATATATTAAATAAAAGCAGCGTACATACATACCCACACAGATATTCTCGCATACAAACAGACGTATGTTAGCAGAACATTACCCTCCGCAGTGGGCTAAAAAGACCACACAAGCCCTAGCGATGCATTTGCGCATATCGCGGCTCGGTATTAGAATGATTGCAGCGACATTAATCGCGCTGGAAATAGCCGCGGCCATTCTCCGCCGTATTGACTCGCAGTTATAATGTAAACACGCTGCGGACTGATGAAATGTGATTTGTGTTCGTGAAAATAATTAGGAAGGTGTTATTAATAAAATATAGACAAACTAGTTTTTCCCCGCGGCTTCGCCCGCGTTTAAAGGAAAATAATATGACATACTAACATACATAAAACTGAAAATTCGTACCTTCATTGGAATGAAAGTGGCGCCGTCTGGCGAAAATTGGTCGTACCAACTCTGTAACGTTCGTGGGCTCATGGACAACATCTTTGCTAACGATCATCACTTGATCAAATGCATAGTTTACGATTCAATCCTTACTAATATCGATTAAAATAATCGACTTTTTGGTACAAAAGATCGATTCTCCGTTTAATTGATCTTAGATCGCCATCCCTAGTTACCGTGGGATTTCCGGGATAAAAACTATCCTATGTCCTTTCTCGGGTCTCAGACTATCTTGGTACAAATTTTCATTAAAATCGGTTCAGTGGTTTAGGCGTGAAGAAGAGACAAACAGACATACACTTAAAACGACATAAATGATAATATTAAACTTAAATTTTGTAAGATTAGGCCCTCATTTTCAATATAATGTTATGTTGACATCATAGATAAGTATAGATATCTAACCGCTTTGTAATTGAAGGAAGCCATTTAATGGTTTAAACGGCTGACAAATGTGTCAGCCGTTTATTAGATTTCACGGTGTAATTTACGCGGAACAATGTCGACATGTTCAGTTAAGACGTGCGAAAACACGGAATCGAAGAAAAAGTGCGGAGAAATATCGTATGATCTAAAAACTACATTTTGTAAATATTTTTCAAACACGAAAATAGATGACAGTGACAATTTCAATTTTAAATTTCAATTATATGGTTGACGCATAGTTTTCATTATTTTCGTATGAAGGAAAAGTAAGAGTAGGTTTTCTTTGTATTACACTAGTGGCCCCCAAATTGATACACCACTGATCTGATTATCTGATTATCGTGAGCTGCATTACTTACACGTATACATACACACACACACACAAAGAGGGAAATAACACACATAATATACTCATACAAACATACAGAGGCAGAGAGAGAAAGAGATTAAAGATATACGCACACACGCACACTTAAGTCGTACAGTAAGAAAGAACCCGATTAATATGATTGTGCAGAAAAGTACCAGGGTATAATGAGCACGAAGGGCACGGGTCCCCGGGCGCCTCTAATTAGCCTCCAGCTGTATTATTGATGCGCTGAGGGCCTCAGCTCAGCTCGCAGCTTGTGTAGGAAAATTCATATTGACTTTATGAGTCTTGTGTGTCTTTCTTTGAGTTTATTATACCAAAAATATAGTAATTATTGTGTTTGAATAAGAAATACTTGATTTATAAGATTTATGTTCTTTTACCACACCCTTAAGACCGGAACTCAGCAGCACTTAACGCTGCTGTTCACAGCCAAACAAATACAGGTCTGTGTTGCTGTTATTAGGCAGATTATAAGTGGCGTTGGTGCATCTAGAGTCGAGTCATAATCATAATGAACGACTTTACCATTTTCAAAATACTAGACATAGGTATATCTAAGATAATATAATAAATGGCAGTAATGGCTTGGTAGTGAAATTCGACCTACAAATTAAGAAGACCCAGGTTTGACTTCCAGGTACTTTGATTAGAAAAAGAAATGGCTTTAACGATAAAGAAAAACGTCGCGAAAAAACCTGCATGTGTAAGAGATCTCAAAGAAAATGGTTTTAAAGGTATGTGAAGGACCAATACGCGCTTGGCCAGCGCGGTGGACTATGGCCTGATCGTTCTCATTCTGAGAGGAGACCCGTGCCAATACTACCAGAAATTACTTAAGAAAGCGCTAGAATCCTTTCCCTTATTTCCACAAACTGGAGTTTTTAACACTTTTGTATACCTACTAGTTAAAAAACGTAGTAATTTTGAAATCAAAGATAGACGCTTCAATTATAATCATGGCACACTGTCACTCAGTTCAAAAGTAGGTCATTACCGACCTCATTATAATTTCAGTTTCAGTTTTATTGGTCTGGCAAGGAGCACGTTTGCGATACGAGTTAATTGTATGTTTCCGGAGATAATGTTACATCTTAAGATCTGCCCGTTTCCTCCTCCCACGCGATAGTTTGCGCAAGGGACCGGATGCTAAGATTTTTGTAACTTGTGCGTGTTTTTGTTGGGTTACGTGTAGAAGATGAATGGGAAACTTTAGTGGAAATTGTAGTTTATTTTTTTAGTGTTTGCAGCTGCTTATGGACAACTTTAACCAACTCTAGATACAGGGATTGTGGAACAATTATCGACGTTAAACGTAAGGACCTACGTCCTTATGTATTGATCTCATAGGTAACCCAGCTTCCACGTAAAAACTTTGAAGGTGGTAGAACCCTTTGTGGTTCGACTCCGGCGGCACCACCGCCACACCTATTTCCACCTAATAACAGCAGTGTTAGGCGCTGCTGTGTCCCGGTTTGAAGGGTGTGGTAAGGGAGACAGACTTTTCCGAGGCGTTCCAGCTTAGTCCACAGGGGTAGCAGCGCATCTGTGGCCGACCTCAGGTAGGAATATCTAATCTTATCTGGGGTTGATTACAGATGTCCATGGGCAGCAGTAGCCACTTACCATCAGGTGGACAGTATGCTCGTCTGCTACTCCTATATTATAAAAAA
Source organism: Epargyreus clarus (assembly GCF_041222505.1). NCBI lineage: Eukaryota > Metazoa > Arthropoda > Insecta > Lepidoptera > Hesperiidae > Epargyreus > Epargyreus clarus. Next base: position 13,057,288 of record NW_027332218.1, read on the forward strand.
AAACTGCTCTTCTTAAGACATACATGGTGTGATTGTATCTCGAAGTAGAAGCTTACTGTTACAATTACACTTTCAAATAACTTCCATCTGCAATCAATTAATTTGGTGATATAAGGAAGTAAACATAGAATTTATTTGTAACAACAGCACTAAGCACTGTTGTGTTTTGATTGTAAGAGTGTGGTAGAACTTGAAAGGGAGAGTCACTTGGAAAAATAATTAAATTTGCTCCTCGGGGGTAGCAACCCAACTGTAGTTGACCTTAAAAGGACTTCGATCCAATGTAAACAACAATGTATCTTCAACAACAACAACAACTATTAATAACAAATTAACTACATTCTAGTTTACTACTTTAATTTTGTAAAATCATGACCTAACGTTAAATCCTGAGCTCATTTTAATCGCGGACTAATTAGGTAGCTTGTTATCATTATAATAATTCGCCAAGTACGAGTCGATCTCGCACATGGAGGCTTCCGTACCACCAAATGTTCATTATATTTTATTTCTTTTTATAAAATAACCATATTAAAATATGTTTTATTTGTATTTATTATAATAGCAGTTATAGTAGTATACGGAATGTAAAAAAATCAAGTGTCTTCCTAGTAAGGTTTAACAGTTACATCGAAAAATGACAAAAAAATACCGGTTTGTTGTATGGAGACCCCCTTTAATATTCAACTTTATTTTATTTTTAGTATTTGTTGTTTGCCACCATTGTGAATCCTCAGTAAAAAATCAAGTGTCTATTTATTACGGTTCCAGAGATAAAGAGATAAAGTGTGACAGACTGACAGACAGCGAATTCTTAGTAATAGGGTTCCGTTTTTACCCATTGGGTACGGAACCCTAAACATACCTTATATTTATTGACGTTATAACGTTACATAGTGTTACGTTGTTACGCATCATTAAAGTAAGGCTTTATTGGTCGTTAAAGCTAAATAACGAAATTATATGTAATTAAAATTAATATTTAAATCTATAAAATTTATATTTGCAACTATTAACAAAGATTAATTTATAAATTCGCGTGATTAGTATCAGGTTTATCAAAACATCCCCTTATAATATTATTTAATTGGAAAAATTATAAAATTAGTTACAATAAGTAACTAATTTTATAATTTTGACGAAGGTGTTGTTGAAAATAATGCGATATCAAATAAATAAGATGTCAATCATTGTCGGTTAAACATACTTGTTTTTAATACAGAGTACTAACCATACAAAATCATTAATAAATAACTGATTTTTCGAATTTATGTGCGGATTAGAATTTAATTATTACTTGCTTAAACAGTGAAAGAAAACACCGTGAGTAAACCTGCATACCTGCGGTGCGCGGTGGACTATGGCCTAATCCTTCTCACTCTGAGTGGAGACCCGCGCCCAGCAGCGGGACAGTAATGGGTTGATGTCGACCCAGACCCAGAACAGAATTCTAAATTCTTAGATACGAAATTTCTAGCATAGAACATTGTACCCGAAACTTTTTTAACTTATAAAAAACAATTACTAATTACAATTCCATTATACCTTAACAATCACCAATAATAATGAATTAAACCCACACGATGTGAAAGTTTAGATCGAAGAATCCCGTTTCAGGGAATTGTATTATGTTTTTAATGCCAGCGGCTGAAAAATGAGTTTACGGGAATTTCAGGGATCGCCTGAGGATAGATGAGGTAGAAATGTAAAGTGTTTTTTCAGGGAATTGGAATTGAGGTACACGCAAGCTTCCTGTAAATGTGAATGTCTTATTGGAATTATAAAGAGATATTCAATTGTACCTAATACTTATTGAGATTGGTATAAATGAGGTTAAAACTGTAAAAGTCCCCTGGGACTGATACGCATAGTACTCCGGATTCGATTCCCGACAGACAGACATTTAGACAGATATCTAAAGGATAAATTTATTTGCTACATAATAACAAAATATGTTATTACAATATGTGCCTATAATGAGCCATTGCCTTCTATTCTGTAAATAAAAATGTATCAAATTTGTATAAAAAGAATAAAATGAGACCTCAAAAATAACGCAAACTTGATTATTATATGCATTGAGGAGCTATACATGAAATTAATTCTTTATTTTTTTTTACCTAAATGACATAGATTAGTAATGATACTTCGCCGCCTTGAAATTGACTGAAGCCACAAACGGCTTATTAGTAAGTTCTTTTTTTTAATTCTTGACAAATAAAAACATTTTTAGAGAAAATTTACGAATAAATCACTAATAGTGCGTAATTTATAAAATAAATAAATAATTATTTTAAATATTTTAGGGACATTTTAGCACGGAGACGTGGCAAAACTTTTCACGCAACTATTTCAATTCTCGAAAATGGGTACATTTTCTGGTTAGGAGTGAGTAATCTTTACTAATCTATGCTAAATGATAAGACTTTTTTATATGTAATCTGACAGTCCTTTTTTCTAAAAAATGTCAGAACAAAGTTCAACAGAACATTGAGTCAAACAAACCAAACCAATTCTAAATAAGGTGTATTTCACCTCTATTAATAACCACATTTATTTTCTATGTCACAATCACATCGCATTCTATCACCACACTCGTATCTGGATTTTATTTGACAAGAGAGCTGTCTACTGTAATAGCTTTCTTAGTAGCGTGCTCGGGGGTTTCGAGAAATCCACCGAACAAGCAGCTGAGCGTATTTCATTAAGTTGGCTTATTTGATTTTTTTTTATTTAGTATTTTATGTTGATATTTTTCTTTAATAATATATAAGTAGCACGAGCATGCAGTCGATTTTATGGTAAGTGGCTGCTGCCGCCCATGGACGTGTGTAATCCCCAGATAAGATTAGAATCCTAGGTCTTAGGTTAGGTCTAGGTCTTAGGTCGATAAGTACCACCAATACCCCAGAGGATTAAGCTGGAATACCTAAAAACAACTCCCTTACCACACTCGTCAAACTTAAAAACAGCATTTGTCTTCCTTACACATACTATACTCCAAGCTGCGCTTAACACTGCTGTTATTAGGCAGAAACAGGTGTGACGGTGGTGCCGCCGGAGTCGAATCACAGAAGGTTTTACCACCTTCAAAATATCTGTAGCTATACATGTTAATTTTGTTTTCTTCTATTTTCAAAGCATTAGTTCTTTCATTTCAAACCACTGAAGATAGGTGAAATTGGTAAAAACAGTCCTTTTATGACGTAGTTGCTGATTTAGGAAGGATTTTTCAATAATTCACTCCTAATGGCATTTCAAAGGGGTTTACCAAAGCAGACTGCAAGCACGATTACTACTCTAATTTTATAAACATAACAAATACCTGTTTTATATAGGTATCAGTAATTCCGCAGCTCTATAACCGCACCGTTGCTCCCTGTCGCCACGCTAATCGCCAGAGTTTTGTGTGTTATTTTATTTGACAAGAACAAGTCTCTCCGACTAATCGCCCATTTCCACGTAACTTCGATCTGTTTTTATTTTCAAAATCTCAACGCGATCCACTTTTCAACGTCCATGTTTTAAGCTTATAAGAAGCTAGCATCGACTACCTACAAATATTTTGTTGTATACCATAAAGTTGATTTTCTGGAAAATATGTTATTTTTTGAGGTTGTTCATTGAACTTTAACATTTATGATGTAAAGAGTGGAATGTTTGAGATACACGAAATATTTTTGAAGCTCGTAGAACCAGCTTGGCCGGAGAAGTGCCATCACCATACCTGTTTCTAGTGAGAGATAGTAATTAGAGATGGCACCACCGTCACACCTATTTCTGCCTCATAACAGTAGTGTTAAGTGAAACTGTGTTCTGGTTAGAAGGGTGTGGTAAGGTAATGCTTTTCCGAGGCGTTCCAACTTAGTCTTCAGGGTTAGCGGCGCATCTGTGGCCGACGTCAGGTAGGAATATCTAATCCTACCTGAAGTTGATTACAGATTTCCATGGGGGGCAGTAGTCACTTACCATCAGGTGGACTGCATGCATTGATAGCCTAGTGGTTAGGAAACTCGGCCTCTCGATCGAGGGGTTCAAGGTTCAAATCCCAGGCACCTGTGATTTTCAAGAATTATGTGCGTATTAGAAATTAATGATCACTTGCTTAAACGGCGAAGGAAAACATCGTGAGGAAATCTGCATACCTAAGAGATTTATAAAAAAAATATCTCAAAGGTATGTGAAGTCTACTGCTCGTCTGCTACTCCTATAAATAAAAAAGGTGAACTACATACAATAGGTATGCTTTTGCTTTATCATATCATACATACGTTTGCTTTATCATAAACAAAGTAGTCTTTACTAGTATATTATGAGTAGGTATTACCTCCTGTCGCCAGACGCTGTTTCGTCGTACATTTTTCGTCGAACACTTAATCTTTCGTCATAAACGATTAGACGATTATGTTGTGACTCGACTTTCGCAGATTAATGAAGACAGTCGAATCTCTTTTTGTCGGAATTTTTATGGATGACACGGATTTTTATCCGACGTGATGTGGTATGAGAAACATTTTTTAAATATAGATTTTGAAAGATGTTCGGATTAGTGTTGTGCTCCAGTTGTCATTTTAATCGAGTGTTTATTTCGATAATGTTTAGATCAAAGATGTGGATTTAAATAAAGTTAATTTTGTATATAATTAATATAGTAATAAGCATAAATATTAATATGTATGTATGGCATTCATCGTTGATTCGAAGATATTAAATTCAAAGGACCACAGATCAGATATTGTCAGAATATTCGAATAAAAAACCATCTTGGATTGATTGACGTTTGACACGTATTTCAGGACTTATTACCAATTGGTAATCAGCCGTGGATGATACTTGTCCTCTCCATATTTGGTCTATTGCTACCATGTATGTCTTTGTCGTCAACCCATTGCCACTACTGGGCACTCTTTTCAGATTTAGAGGGGTAGGTTCCACCATACTGGTCAAGCGCGAAATGGTAAGCTTCACATACCTTTGAGAACTTTTTGAGAAGTATATGGAGTGTATTTGTTCACGTTGTTTTCCCTCATTAAAGCAGATGATAATAAATTATTACGAGTAAATACATACTTAATTAATATCGTAACAAACATAAATTAGTATGGCATGTAGGGTATTCCGTGCGGTATTTTATATTGATACTGATTATCGGAATTTATTATAAGTAATAATCGTAAATCTACTAAGTGTTTATTCATAATTAAAATATCTAATAATGTAATTATCTATGAACATGGGTGGTAAAGTTGAAGGTTGTTTAGTCGTAGGATATCTAGGCATAATTCCTAGACATATTTCTGCCTTATAACAGCTAATTAAATAATATCATGGTCTAGTTAAATATATACTACAGTGTAGGCGAGCTAACTTAGTCGTCTTGGTAAACGTATTTATAATAAAGTTAAGAAAGAATTAAAAACTTATTTGGTTTATGAGTGGTAGAGGCCTCCTACCATCAAGCCTGTAAATGGTTATGTCTAAGAGTTGAAATATAGAGTCTGAGAGAGTTGATCTCTTCACCACTCGGATTGATAGTTGACGCGTATTCAGACTCGACTCGACTTACTACCAATCGGTAATATCTCGTCGATGATAGTATTGCTTCCTATTTCCGGTCTATTGCTAATAAATGATAATAACAATATTATAAAATGATCATGACACTTATTTCGAATGCTTACTGTTACTCTGAAAATCTATGAACACTAAATTCGAACGAATCATTTAGATAACATAGGTAGAATCTATCGTAAAAACATTGTCCCATTCAACCTACCATCGTGCAATTTCTATAATACTCCAAATCTCTAATTATAATAATTTATCGTAAATTCGAACCCGCGACCTTTGAGTGGGCTGCTAACCACAGCTCTGTGGAGGAACAATTAAAACAAGGCATAAAGTGGACTCTAATTGTAGCGCTGCGCAAAACCTGTGTTCGTACCGTCAGCAAGTAAGGTATTTTAATTAGTTAGAAATTTAATTGGAGTTAATTGAAAAATACTAAGGTTAAATCGTATACCTATCTGGTAAAGGAAAAGGACACAAAAAGTGTTGATTTAATGCTATAAATGGTTCTAGTTTGTTGTTTTTATTATATGGAAGTAGTTACGAGTATTTGATGGTAAGGCTGCTGTCATCTATAGTTAGGTATCTATAATAATCTCTAAATATAATAAAGTTCCTACCTCAAGTCGATCACAGATGCGTTTCCACTTCTGAGAATTAAGGTCATCTCATAGCACAGCCTTTCACCAAAATGCAAGTTCCATTTCAAGCTTGAAATAAGCGTAGCGGTGGTACTTACCCCGTGGAAACATACTGATTAGAACACCAACACGAGTAGGACAGCAACTAACTATTCTTATTAATCCTTTATTAAGACGGACAGGAAGTTTTTAAACATATTTTCTTTTTTTCAATATATTTACTGCTTTTGGAAAAACGCGCTGAAGTTCCCAGATTCACTTCTGACAATGCCCGTTATAAGTTTAAGAATTCTTTACCCTTACCATGAGTTTTTGCGTTTTGACAAATATGACTGTCAGACTGTCCAATCAGTGCCCCTAGCGGATTGTGTCAGAACTAGGAAATCGTATGGGCCAATACGTAAACAAATACCAAAACAATCATATTCGTCAAAACGTAAAAACTCATGGTACAGTACCTTGTACATGTCTGTCTATATAACCCTCAATACATCTATAAAAAGTATTACTTAATAGTTAGTAATAAAATTAGTTATAACTTGACCGTTGGATTAAAGGATATATTTAAACTAATGACTTTATCGTTAGATTCACATACCCTTCCAGCATACTAAGTACTCGTAACCTATCCCCGCGTTGCTGCCGACCGTACGTACAATCAATTAAGGCGCGTGTCCATGCATTTTTATGCAAATGGCCGCCGCCGGTGGTCTAACACTTCGACTTCACTACGCCACGGAGATTTTATCTCCGCTTATCTCCCGGTTAAATATCTAAACGTATTAATGATCGTCGATTTAGAGTCTTAGAAATCATTTATTGGTAACACGGTGGACTTTTTAAGTTGAGATATTAGAGTGGAGTAATTCGGGAGTTGGTTTTAATGAATGAATAATGATAATCAAGTGTTTGAAATTCAGCCTCAGTCGGAAATCTGAGATCTAAGGAATTTATTAGATGATTAATTAATGATTGAATTATATTATTTTGGTCACAATTTTTTTCTAAAATTCTCTTTCATGAAATATGAAAATTTTATTTTTAAAACTGCGCTGTATTAGCAATTTCGTGTAGTGAATTTTGTATGCAAGTTTTCCTTAACCCCTCGACATACGACAGAGGATCTATGCCCAGCAGTGGGACAGTAATGGGTCGACGATTTTAATAATTTAGCGATTATTTGTGTAATTTTGTCACGATTTTGTAAACTTATTTTTTTAGTAAGATCTTATGGATGATTCTATAATATCTTACTAAAAATAAAATGGGTTGATAAACATATCCGTGGCATACCGTGACCTAAGTATGTTTCTAACTTTCCAATGTACACTTGTTATTGACGCTATAAAAGTTAACAGCGACAGTTAAATCAAGACGTCATTAAACCATAAACGTATAATTATGTAATGAGCATCCGTCAAGTCAACTTTATGTAGAACCAGTTAGGTTGGATATAACCGTAAGTTAGATTTAACTTGAGTGTTAAAGTAACACTCATGTGTGGCGTTCCAACTTAGTCCTCAGAGGTAGCAACGCATTTGTGGCTAACTTCGGGAAGATCCTATCTGGGATTGATTGTTGATATCCGTGAGCGGCAGTGACCATTTTTCATCAAAGGGTTTGCATGCTCGTTTATAGTATAAAAATACAAAACTATTATAAGCACCGACTTAGGTAGCACAGACCTAAGTCGGTGTAAGGTTTATTTTTACTAAATAATAATAATTGAAGTCACTTCTAAATCTACATATGTATTAGTGTTTTATCGCATTTTAAAGATGAATTCCCCTAAGTATAATATCTCCAGTTTTCTAATTAAAATCAATTTAAAAGCTATACTGAAAAATAAGTATTTAAGTAAGCACTAGCAGGCGTTCTTTGAAATTGAGAATTTGTCTAAAATACTCGTCTACTTGTTAAATAAAAGTTAAATACGAATTGAACAGCTACGGGTCGCTAAAATGTCACAGAGTACAATGCAACAAAGCATTAGAGCTGCTCTAAGAGCCAACTCTTCGTTAAAATGAATCTGCGCGAAACGAGTGTCTCTCGATGACCTCCGAAAAGCGGTGCTACCTTTATTATTAGCTACTTTAATTACAGGTTACATACCTTTGATTCTTCAAGGTTATGTGCGTATTTGAAATTAAATATTATTTGTTTAATGTGAAGGAAAACATCGTGAGAAACCCTGCATATTTGGCCATTGTGGTGAACTATAGCCTAATCCTTCTCAATCTGAGATGAAAGCCGCGACCAGCAGTGGGACAGTAATAGGTTAATGACGATGCGTGAATATAATGAGCAGAATTGAACGTTCACAGCGGGGAGTTAAAATGTCACAAAATATAATCAACAATGCAACAAAGCATTAAAGCTGCTTTAAGAGCCAACTTTTCATTAAAATGTATCTTCGCGGAGCGAATGACACTCTGCGTCACTTGGACCTCCGAAAAGCGGTGTTACCTCATAATCGCAGGTCACGAACGAAGACATTCAGGCTTATAATTTTTTTTATTAAAATCATAGTTTTTATCTGCAGAGGGTAATGTAGGTATGTGTGTGTAATAACATTGAACATAATTATAACAGTATCTACCTAAGACTGTTATAAATCTACTTGTAAGAAAAATAGTTACCTCAAATCAAAATATTTTCATTGTAGATGAATTCTTTGTAGAGTTATTCTATTACATTAATAATAAACTACTGCCATTACATAAGGCCTTCAGTTATTTAAAAAAGCGGAGAAAGTGCTGTTATTTAGAATTTTTCGGAGTTACGAGTAATTATTAATGTAACACGTAACGCAACGCCATGCGAGTTTAATTTTTGTGGCAAGCTATATAGATTGCCTTGGAATATGGTGAACTTTACTGGTTTAATCGCCACGGTGCTCCTCTGAAGGCTCTTTTTTGGAACTATGTTTTTTTATTAGGTCAAGCCGTTTATACGTTTGGACATTCTGCATAGGCTCCTCTCAGTCATGGGAATAACGGCTAAAACACCACAGTGTTTCTTTTTTGATTTTCGACGGGACCACGCGTACGCTAAAAGTACTCGTCCGCGGTCCCGACGACGTTTTCCCGCGGACGTAACCCAACATAACCTAACCTAAACAGCACAACGAACAGTACTGACGCATAAACGCCGACTCATCTACAAACCTGTCCCCTACCTCGTCACAGCTGAACGTGCGTTATCACCGCGCCATCGTGGATCAATTGCATCATTACGATTGGGAGGGGAACAGGATAAATGGGCCCCATTAAAAATTCAAAAGATGCGCAATGGAAGCTTATGATTTAGCGGGATCGGCAATTTGACGTGAACAAGAATACTGTATTTCTCTCTTTTTTATTCTTTTAAAAAGATTAAATTTTACCGACTTTTATGATAGATGTAAGAGTAATTAATGTAGTATGCAATTCGCCTTAATTAAATGTATTTAACCTCAAATTGGATAGTAAACTGAGCTTTTTTAAGTCGATAACTTTTCGATCGTTTTCTTTGGGTTCTTAAGATACAAAAGTTAAAATTTTATGTGACTTGGTATGTCTTAATATATTCTACAAACGTACCAATTCTTAGGTACAATGCTACTAACGCTCTATCAAGGTAAGGTGTGATTGATAAAGAGCTAAAAATTTAGCCACGTTCAACAATTGTAACGTAAACAATTCCGATACATTAGAACTACTTTTAAGTCAAACATACATACAAATATAAGAGTTACAGTTACAATCGAGGACAAGGGGCCTCACAAATTAAGCTTATTAAAATCAAAAGGCCACGTCAAATGAATGAGCTTCACAATTATGCAGGATCGTCAATTCCGTCGAGTGGACGAGAATTAAGTGCTTGCTCGATTCCGGATTTTATTTTATGAATTGTGATCCGATTTTGCCTGTACTGTGTTTTTGTTCTTTTGTTTAATGGGGGTTTTCTTAATGTTCCGGGCCTTTTATTTAGTCATTTAAATTTTATGTATGTTTTGTATGTTTCCTATTTCAATGTAAAGATAAATTACTGGACATATCAGTCTCTTTATATTTATTCCTGCATAATGTCGCCTACTCAAACTTGTTTCACCACCAACAGGTAAGCTATAGGTGTTGTAAAAAATCCTCCTGATTCTATTAATATCTTACTGTTAGATCTTCCGTCGTACCAAGGAGGAATCGTCACTACGTTAACCACTTCGAAACGAATTAAGGAAGACTTTTGGGAAAAATATAGAGAACTGTCTGGTTCTCAGGCGTGTAGTTTTCCTCACTATTCATTTACCGTCGTACATGTGCTAATTTGTTTTTAATTACCTCAGAAAATCTGTGACTTATCAAATTATCAAGTCATCATCCTATTACTGCCCAGTGAGAGCCGTTTTAGACTTTACACAATTTTGAGAACTCTCAGGCGTGTAGAAATTCCTTCGCCACTATTGCAAGTGATAATTATTCTCTAATATACTAATTAAATAACTAAAAAGACTGGAGAAACGAGCCTAGGTTCGATACTCAACCCCCCGATTAAAAGACCGAATTTCAACCACTAGGCTGTCACGGCTTTTGCTGCATTGTGAACATATTAAATGCTCGTTACTCGTTCTCAATAAAACATTTACCTAAAACAATACCCGATGCATTCCGCGGAGGTTAAAACAAATAAACATTAAAGGGAATATCGCTATCGCATCTGCAAATAAACGATAATCAAAGGGCGAGGTGCTAATTGGGCCCTTATTGGGTTCGAGGCAACTGCTAAATGGCTGACATCGCATTTCTTAGTTGAGATATGGACCTCCATTTTCAGTATTGCACGAGCGGTAGACTCACTTGAAGCAATGCTAAAACAAAAGTTTTGAGTGTAAGAAAGTGTCGAGGTATATAGTTTTTTTTTAACTGACTGCATTATTAACGACGATCGACTTCAAAGTCACCGCCACATCTATTTCTGTCTGATTATATCTATTTCTTTCTAGTTAAGTTAAGAAGGTATTAAACATCAATCTATATAAAGATGAAAATTTGCCTATGTCTTGAGTAAATAAATAACAATGCCGATCTTACATAAGCATAATATTGTTGGATAGATATACTTATCAATAATGTTCGCCTGACGTCAATATTGAGGAGATGGATAAGCTGTTTTTAATTAGCTTAAAAGGACAAAAGTCATATGTCGTTTAATATCAAAATTGTAAATTATACCGATCTCCGCCAATTTCAGATGGAATAATTTTGTTGTTACAATAATTGTGTTCCCATTAAAACCGTATAACTACTATATGATACGGCTTACACGCATTCGGTGGTGATAACCGCAAGTCAATAAGTGCGGTTTGATGGACGCGCCCGCCCGCCCAAATATATGTTAGCTTATTATCTACACACGTATGTGTATATTACCCACTGTTTATATTCGATGGAATGGGAAACGGGAAGCAAGTTTCCTGGGCGGTGAACATCTGATACTAAACAGAATGGGTCTGTGAGTGGTGAGTGAGTGTGGTGAGTGACTATGATAAATTCAAGTAGAGTGGGATTTTTACCTACAGCCTATTTTGTTTTATAATTTAAGAGTAGCAGATCATGCTGTCCAACTGGTGGTAAGTGGCTACTGCCGCCCATGGACGTCTGTAATGAATCTTAGATAGGATTAGATATTCCTAACTGAGGTCGGTCACAGATGCGCCGCTACCTCTGAGGAGTAAGCTGGGACGCCACGGAAAAATATGTTTCCTTTACCTACACCTTCAAGCCAGAACAAAGCAGCGTTTAAGACTGCTGTTATGAGGTAGAAATAGGCCGATTACAGGGGTAACCACATTCCTAAGGCCTAAGAACTTTGCTTCACATGTAAATCAGACGGCATTCAAAACCTTCCACTTCACACCTTCATAGCTTAGCTTCATTAGCTTAGCATAGCTTCACACCAGAAACAGTGATGACGATGGTACCTCCCCGGAACCATTCTCTATCTTTTCAATTCTTTTTATACATAAAAAATAGGTTACATAGGGTACATTATAGATTCAAAATAGGTCATTTCATCTGAACCAAATACCTGAACAGTTTTGTATACATCGATGTCGATATATCCAATATTCGTGCTATGTACCTAATACAGTAGATATATGTGGCTCTACGTTCCGCCTAACCACACTTATGTGATTGACTTGCGGTTCCATTGCTGTCGAACTCCAATGGCTACAATCACATCAATAACTATACTGATCAATATATAATGATGGACTAATTAGTTAGTGCCAAATTTTATCTGCGTAAACTTTGAACAAAATGAAGAATCATTTCTATAAAGTTTCTGGGTACCTAGAGCTCATACAATACAATGACATGAAATTAAATGAAAATTATTTAGTGTCAGAATGTAGTAGAGATAGATGGTGATAAATATATTATATACAAGTTTATTTATGCCGGATGCTGGGTGTCCTATTTGAGGCGAATATTTTACTCCTCAGGAGAAGCATTTGTGACCAACTTCAGATAGACTCAGTATTCTATATGAAGTTGATTACAGATGTCAAACTTATTAGTTTCAAAGGCATGAAACATCTTACTAAATCTCTAATTCTTATAACAGCTGGTGGATAAACTGATATATTTCCCTTTCTTTATCCTATCACCTACCACTCTCGGGAAAACTTTCTAAAATTCCTTTGTTTTTCGCTATGCTATGTTATAAATAAAGATTTATTGATTTATTTATACAGTTAACTCCTAATTATAATATCACCTTTTGAACTCCACATAAATAAAACCGTATAACCTAAATACATATTTTATTTGAAGTAAAGTTCGAAAATATCCGCGTGTTAACCTTTTAATCATCAAAACAAACTCCTATTTCCCTGGGTTTCATATTTAATTAGAGTCTTCACTGACCTTTACAATAAACACGTTACTAAGTAAAATGAATACAATTTAACCCAACCATTTAAAAACAAGCTAATAACAATACTAATATATTCGCTTGTCAACCCATTCCGTGTCTTTAAACACTAAATTTCCCTCAATGAGTTAATAGCAGAGCAATTAGCTACCTCATTGAATTGCAAACGAAAATATGCGCGTGGGCATCCCGGCTCGCTGTGATTGGTCGGTTTATCTAGGCCGTTACAACGCTGTGCGCTGATTGGCTGATGTTTTCACTACGATAATTTGGCAACGCTTCAAGTGGGAGTGGCGGGGATCTTAACGTTGTCCGATCCGTGTCGACAGCTGAAACGTATGACAGATGGCCGGCGATGAGGCTTGACTGCCGCTGGTGGTCTTCGTGGAAGCTGAAGGAATTTAAAACCAGAACCGATTTGTGCTTCCATATTCGAAAGTTAAACGTTTTTTGTATGACTGAAAAATAGCAGTGCGATCTATTCTTGTTTTAGGTATTAAAATTGATTTATAATTAGGTGTGTTTATTTGAGCACTTATTGATTGCACTCGTATTAGAATTAAATTCATCAGATTGACTGCGGCTGAATATTTTAAAGTGCGTAAACAGTAGCTACTACAGGGCTAATACTTTTACAACGTTTTTTCAATTAAAATACCTTGAGGATATGTAACAAATACTTACAAGAAGCCTCCACCACTTAGATAGTATATAAAGTATGTACTGTTATTATTATTTACCTGAAAAATGAGAGACATGAGAAGGGAGGTTTTACTTATTTTAAGGTGGTTAGAGTAGAGCCATTTGTCGTTAGGCTCTATTGACACTAGCATCATACTTATTTCTATCTAATAACAGCAGGTCTAATTTGCTCAGTTTAGAAGGCGTCCTAAAGAAGGTCACAATTTTACAATCCATTTCATGAAATGTAAGTTTGAACCAATTCTAGGTACCTATTAATAATAAGTTGGTGTAGAGCCAAGCACTTGAGTCGCTGCAGTGAACTACAACCTTGCACAATATGTTTCCAATATGTACCAGGTTAGGGAAAACTCCCTGCATTCACTGCGGCGAAATATATAAACGTAATTCGTAGAGTACTTACGTGTTATTCGATCATCTTAATCCAGGAAAGTGGTAACACGTTTTTGATCGGCTTCAGGTAGGATCTGTTCTATATTTAATTCAGCACAGATGGCCATAGGCAGTAATGATAAAAAATAAATATTTTAAGAGATATAAGTGAAGTGGCATCCACAGTTACGGAAGCAAGAACTGCTTAACGCTAGGAATGGGTGTTAAGGTGGTGACTTGCCGGCACAATATTCACTCAACCATCGTTCAAATATAAATATACCAAAACGAGCTTTTGCTCGCGGCTTCGCTCGCGTTACGAAGTAATATTTTCATCCCCTATTTTATCCCCTCGGGGGTAGAATTGATCAAAATCCTTTCTTAGCGGATGCCTACGTCATAACATCTATCTGCATGCCAAATTTCAGCCCGATCCGTCCAGTGGTTTGGGCTGTGCGTTGATAGATCACTATGTCAGTCAGTCACCTTTGAGTTATATATATTTAGATGTGTCCTCCTGACATTATGATCGTAATTTTCAATCTATACACCTATCAAGGTAAACCACCTTTTCTCACTAGACTTATTTGACTTATTAGACTAGACTCCTACCAGTTTTATATCTAATCCTTTATTGACTTTAGCAGGTCATCAGCCTTCCTAATTTGAGAGATTGCCTAAGTATGCTCCATTTTGAAACTAGACGCTCAATATTTGCTATAAATGTAAACTTTTTTCTTCTCTTTAACACCTTTACAATAGTAAGTCAGTGTTTTATATACAATTTGGTTTGGAGCCAAGTACACTTGATGCAGCACCGACTTGCAGATATTGCGATACAACGATCACGAAGATGTATAGCAGTCTAGAATCGACCTTACGATTTTAAGCAGGTACTAGAATATATGATTGATAAGAGCGTAGTACAGTCCTTTGGAATTCGTAGACGGCGTCGCCTTTTACAATTCACATATTTCTTTTTTTTATAAATAGTGATGTAGTATACGCATTGAACAAAAGCATTATATATTATTACTAGCTGACCGGCAAACGTTGTGTTGCCATATAAATAAAGAAAATGTTAAGGGTGAACATCCTTTATCACTTAGGGATATGAAAAATAGATAGTAGCCGATTCTCAGACCTACTGAATATGCATATAAAATCTGGTGAAAATCGGTAAAGCCGTTTCAGAGGAGTAGGGTAACTAGCATTGTGACATGAGAATTTTATATATAGGATTAATGCTTACGCCTATCTTTGTAGTGGCTTACACTTATCCTTTTAAATGAAGAAAGCGCAAGATAATAATCATCTTAACATACATAGCCATAAGAGGTAGTAATGTATTCATGTTCTTGTAGAGCTATCATCACATTTACATGGTGAGATCAGGCGGTGCAGTTCACTTAACATCATATGGACTGTATACAGAGACAGAGATAATTTAGCCTTGGTCCTAAAATTATGGCCATTTTCAATCTGAACGAATACTTTCAATTACCTAAAATTGCTAACAAATGCGTTAATATTTTTATTTACCAAGCAATTTGTCTCATTCAGAACCTACAAGAATCTATTGGTTGCAATAGCCACTTAACAGATTATGGCCTCACGCCAGTAAAGTGTTTTGAATTAATCGTATTCTTAGTTCACCATTTTAATATGAACTTATGTGTTAGAAATTGCGTTGAAACCGCTAGCTATAAACCAGATGCGTTGAAAGTGCACTTCTAGTCGCTCTATTTCTAGAAGTAAGAGAGTGCATTTATATCAGTTCGCTTTGATGTTATCTCTTCTAGTCCGCGCCAATGCTGTTAGATTCGTCTGTGATAACACATCTAGTGTACATTTACTCTGTGTTTATTGTTGATGGATTGGTTTGTGTTTAGTGTAATGGAAGTGGTGAATTGGCATGTCCTGGTGTTTAGTGGTCAGGGTCGGTTTTGGTCATTGCTTTCTCACTGCTGGGCACGGGTCTCCTCTCAGAGCGAGGTTCATGTCATAGTACTAACGCACTGGACAAGTGCGAATAATAGAGGTGATGGTCTTATAGCAATGTTGGAGCATATTTTAAGCTTATAAACTGTCCTTTCTAGCACCTATTTGCTAAAAATAGATGGTATGGTGCAGCGGATATTAAGTCACACTTTACTTTTCAGTGAAGGTATAGTTTGCGTATATTTCAAACACAGATCTCAAAGCTGCAATTACTATACTCAATAATTGCAATACCATCCACTATTAATAATTACAACGACAGTTCATAGTTAGGGTAGAGGCACACGAGGCGTTGCAACTTAGTCCTTAGGGACAAAACTTAAACCCTTTTAAGAGTGACACATAGGCGTTTTTCTTCCGGTCATTTATGAGTTTGACATCAATTTCATAATAGTGTATGTGTAAAGTCAATAGTTAATAACAATGAATGAAACCACAGTCAACGCAGCTGCTCATACTAACTGTTATTCCGTGAAACCGCGCCGCGAATAGATATTGAATTGTCTATATTGGGTTCAGTTATTGGCTTTAATGGGTTTCAGCGGATTGTCCGGACGGGAGTAATTTAATCCGCTTTGCAGTTTTTTGATACAATTTTTGACTAGAATATGAAAAATGTTTTTTCATCATATGGCCTTTTTTGTTTAAAACCTACGGATTTATTTTATTTTTCTTGTGTCTATATGTTTGTCCCGGTACCATAACACTCCTACTTCGGGGTTTAGGTCTATTCTCAGAGTGAGTGTGGTTTGGGCCATGTTCCATCACGTTCACCGAGTGCGTTGGTAAGCTTCGCACACCGTTGAGAACTTTTTTAACATTCAGGAGTACAAGCTTTTTACGATTGTTTCCTTCGCCGTTTAAACAAGTTATAAGTAAGTAAAATCTATATTTAAGGTGTTTTATAAATATTTTTACTGGCAAAATTCGCGTTTTTTCACTCTATGCCTAGGACGGAAACGGGCACGGCTGGCTTGGCCGTCAGCCTCTTTCTAGGGATGAATCTGGAGTTCATCCATTCTATCTTCGTTTGAAAATCCGATATAAGATAACTCCAAATAAGAATTGAGCTCAATCTGATTTTGGGCAGGGATGCATTGATACAACTGTGAACTAAGTTGGACCGCGTCGTAGGTATAAATGTCTCCTTTACCACACCCGTCAAAGTAGAACACAGCATCGCGTAACAATTATCATTTTATTATTATGACATACATTTAAATTCGCTGTAGGGTTAAGTAACTTCTTGATATACAAATTATATGGTACTAGCTGACCCGGCAAACATTGTACCGCCTCAAAATCTATTTATCAAATATATTTCATGTAAAATATAGCCTATGTTACTCGTGGATAATGTAGCTTTCGAATGGTGAAAGAATTTTTAAAATCGGTCCAGTAGTTTTTGAGCCTATTCATTACAATCAATCAAACGAACAAAGTTTTCCTCTTTATAATATTAAGTATAGATTATTGATACAATTAATATTTCAGTTGCGAATATTGATCAAATTTAGAATTAATATCAAACCTCCAAGAGAGAACTAGCTCCAATTTAAACGATTGCTACACTAGCTACATATATCTAAATGCGAGCCTATTTTGGTTTGGTAATATGTAGTTAATGCACATTCGTCTGTGTCAATAACTGTGAACATTGGTGATACATACATACATGGATATAGGTTAGTTATAACATTTTAGGGGTTGATCACATAAAAAAACAACGCGATTTTTAATGTTATCGAATTAAAACAAAATCGTTTATTTATTGTAGTACTTAAATTTCTTAGGTATTGCTTATGATGTGTGTAATTAAAACATATTTGATTGTCCAACGAGTAGTAGTTTAATGTTTCTTATAGGTATATATAAGTTTTAATAGATATCTTATAACCTAGCTTTACGTCAGAATTACCTACTCGTGTATAACTTTTATGGATACATATATTGTATACACAAATACGAATACGCAAAGTTCTAAGTTTATTATTTCATTATTTAAAGACTCTTTCTATTCTATTTAAAGATCTTTATGGCATCCTTATCCGAGGCCTTTAAAATTAGTCCTCAGGTCCGCATCTATGTTCGAACTGAGGTAGCACTCTTAACTCATCTAGTCTTGATAAGAGATGTCCATGTGCAACAGTAGCCCCTTAAAATCAACTGGACTGCATGCTTGTTTGTTTGGTCAATATTATAAAAAAACACGTATTCCTCAAAATACAATAACAGAACTTCCTCACATGTTTTGTGTTTAAAAGGAAGTAGAACCCTTTGTGATTCAACTCCGGCGGCACCAACGCCACACCTATTTCTGCCTATTAATCGTAGTATCAAGCGCTGCTCTATTCTGGTTTGAAGTGAGTGTTCCAGCTTAGTCCTCAGGGTTAGCGTCGTATTAGTTACGACTTCAGGTGGGTAATTAATCTTATCTGTGGTCGATTACATATGACCATGGACAGCAGTAACCACTTAGCATCAGGTGGACTGCATGCTCGTCTGCTATTCCTATATTATATAAAAAAGTAGCACATGCGAAATGTCCCTAAACTACAATTTATCAAACATTTCCGTGTGGTGTATTGATAATAATATATTTTCATTGGCGAGCACCGTTAGCCGCGCTGGCAATGAGCTGGAATAATACTCACTCCCATGAAATATAATGCGCTACCTGTCAAATGTACATGGACTCACTCATTCGTTTGTTATGGAAGTGACACTTGTTGAAAACGAATCGATATTTACACGAGGAAACTACATTGTTACGCATGGTAAGGATTTTATAATTATAACTGTAAATGTGTTAATTCTCTCTTCTCTTCTAAATCTTTCGTGATTTGATTGTGAGTGCACCATAGCCACATCTCGCCGTCGTCAACCCATTACTGTCTCATTCCTGGACACGAGTATCCTCTCAGAACAAGAAGGATTAGGCCATAGTCAACCGCGCTGGCCTTCATAAACCAATGAGAACTTTTTTTAAGATCTCTCCGGTGTGCAGGTTTCTTCACTATGTTTTCCTTGGTATTGTTTCCTTCACCGTTAACGCAAGTGGTAATTAAGTAATTTTTAAAACGCATTAAACTTTGAAAATCATTATATTAAAAAAATGTTTTCTAACATGAAGAAATCTTCATGAATGTCTTGCCCGAGGTAGCAGAACGGGTATGTCGGACTCCTTCGCCTCCTTCTCCTCCTAAAACTCCACAGCGATCCTCTGGACGCTCGGTGCCAGGTCACGTATCAAAGCGTGCCAAAGGTGCAAAAGTGTTAGCATTATATTCGCGGTTCAGCAACTTTCGCTGGCGGTGGTCATGCCCCGGAGGAAGGGCCCCTCTCGCTTTCCCTCATGACGTTGAGCACCGCTGTTATAAGACAGAAAAGGACGTGGTGGTGGTGCCTTCCGGAGTCAGTCTATGAACATTTCATGTAATTTGTGATATTTCACGAAATTTAATGTAATAGAAGATATCTATTAAAAACATTAAGTAGGTACGCTCTTATATTCCGAAGTCGTTTCCAGTATATTTTGAGCATTGTAGTTTGATCAGTCGTACTTTATTGGTTCTATGAGTACTGCGAAATATTGTGTAATTAAATTTCGACTGTAATATCGTTCAAACAAGCGAATATTTCATTTTGTATAAAACATTTTAACTGAAAGTACTCTTTACTATTTATTGTTTGAGCTCCATTTTTGGATTATTTGTTTTGCGTTTTTACATATTTACGGTAACAACCAACAGTTTTTGCGTAATAATCGTTGATATCTTCAGAAAAGTAACTTTTTCAAGAGGCAATCACAGTATTTATACATATTTCATGTTGAACAATTGTTAACAATATTGATAAATATTTCATGTGTCTTTTCGTAGGCGTAGCAACAGAATTTGTTTATTTTGCTGTATTTTATTTTTATACCCGTGCATGATGTACATTTAAGTAATAATTAGATATCATAGCCGGGGTCAACGGAACACGTGAATTGCTCAGCATGGGTCTCCTCTCATAGTAAGAGGATTTAGGCGATAGTCCACTGGTTGCGCTATTGCGCTGATCAAATGCAAATTTGCACAATGAGAACTTTTTTACAGAATTTTCAGATGTATAGGTTTCCTTGCGGTGTTTTGCTTCATCATTATAGCATACTAATATCTGATACTCGCATATCTTTGAAAAAAAAGATGTGCGTGAGTTTGAACCATTGATGAGATTATCACCATACATAGGTACAAGTTATCTACGCATACATGAAACATGCAAATATTACAATCTTATTGACTGCACTCTATCTAGTATTTATCTACAAGTCTAGCCTCATCTCCTTAAATCCTGAAGCATATCATTAAGTTCAAAGTACCTCATCCCAAAACTCAAATAAAATATAAGCGTATGTTAATGACGCAACGAGGCGACACATGGTTATAGCCCTTTGATCACATCGGTTTCACACCCATATCCTATTAATTACGTGCTCATAAACACTCGAGTTTAAAATATAGTTAAAGCTAGCCTTTATAGGCAGGTGAGTACGGGAACAGTAAGGATTCGGTATTCGTATTGTACAGGAAAATCTTAAGGAATGTGTGTTACGGATTCTCTTTATTTTCTTTCGCCGCTTTTTTTCCTTACACGAAACTTTATGACGCTAATAGGTGATTGACGTTTAAAGAGTTTCACTATAGATTAGTGAATTGAATGAAATATTTCGATGTCGTTCATTTATTTTTAGTCTCAATTATTGTAGATATTTGATGTAATTGGCACACGCTTTCAGGGAAGGAAAACTTCGCGACTATCTCGAGAAAATCTTTTCGCTGGACAG
The DNA here is from genome assembly GCF_041222505.1 of Epargyreus clarus. Taxonomy (NCBI): domain Eukaryota; kingdom Metazoa; phylum Arthropoda; class Insecta; order Lepidoptera; family Hesperiidae; genus Epargyreus; species Epargyreus clarus. The sequence continues at coordinate 13,078,318 of NW_027332218.1, forward strand.
TTCTTCCGACACCCTTATTACACCCAAAACTAGTCACAGTCGTAATAAACTTCGCCGCCATATAGAAATAGTATGATGTTGGTACCGGCACAGATGAATACCTTGTTGGCTCACCTTTAAAAAATTATGTGTTTGGCACTTTCCTATCACGCCAAATTGTGTCCGCGTGAACAATGCGGTGTGACCGCGTGCTTCGACTGCATACCACTTGCATTGTCTTTGTTTCATGTATTCTTGTTCTGTTATAAGTGAAATGACTTAATTCGCTCGTGCGGGCGTGACACGCGTCACAGGAAAAAGGCCTCAAATAAATCTTTCACAATCTTCTCTACAGGTCTCTATCAAAAAATCTTGTAATAATATTTACCGCTACGTTGACATAATCATTACAATTCCCACAAATTCTTTACGCAGAAAATATCTTGTCCCAGATTGTAATCTGCAGCATTTTTTCGTACTGTGTTGGAATATTAATAGCCACAGAGGAGTGGAATGTTTTATAGCAGAAGTTCCATGTGGAGTTTCAAGCACCACTCTCCCACCTTGCCGATTCCAACTTTTCATATTCACTACAGTTCCCGATAAATCCTTAAGGCTCTTCAGTTTAAGGACTTTGGCTTGCGTTTGTGGAATAAGTGAAATATTTAATTCGACAAGGTTGTAATGTACATTGTACGATGTCCCAGATTCGATCCAAGTCCAAGCTTATATTTTAATGGTACTTAAGATATATTTTTTCTAGGTCTGTTTATAGTATTTAAAAACTCTAGTTAACGCTAAAAGTAAAGGACTATTTAAAATATATTTGAAATATTTTCTAAATTCTAATATTTCATGAAAGACGTTGTAAAAAGCTTATCATTTTTAATTTCAATAACCAATACAAATTAAAATTGTAATACTCGTACCAATATTTCCAAATTTAATTGCGTTTCGCGAAATTTTCATTTAATTAAACAATGTAACTTCACTACACCAAAGATAATCTTCACGACCAATAAATCAATCTTGCTATTAAACTCTCTCTGTCCCTTTCTCGCGTTAATATTTGCACAAAAACAAAAGGGACAACTACAGAGTTGATTGCACCGATAGCGGAGGATCTTCGATGAATAAAATTGGTAGATTAACAAGCCTTAGTCGACGGCCTCGATCGGATAAGATTAGGGAGGGGATGGTGAAGATCGATAAATTATTTATAGATACAGCAGCTTTTATCAAATGAAGCATTTAAAGGAAAATCACGAAGTATCGTATTTAAAAAGTAGAATAATTGTATTTCACTTTTGCCTATTAGGTACACTTTTTGAAAAAAAAACATAATTATGTAGTATTTATTGGTATTGTGACAAAATTAGCCAACTCGTTGTATTTACTAGACAAGGTTTCAAGAATTTACATCAAAAAATAAAAAAAAAACACTTAGTTTGAGAATAAGAACTGATAAAGAAGATCTGAGAACATGTACTTATAACAAACAGATATTAGATAAATAATGCCCTAAATAACTTTCGTAACGAAAAAATACCTCATTAAGAAAATCGGCTCTTGAGTGTACCAAAAAAAAAATTAAAAATCCAAATGTTTTATTCAAACTTTATGCATAATTGCAGATATAGAACGGTAAACTTTAAATAAATAACTTATATCGATATTTCACAAAACTCGCCCCATCCCTACAGCAGGCTGCCACTAATAAGATCGTGTACAGCGATCTCTCGAACCAAGCGACTGCCTGTCATATTGATAGCCGCTGTATTACACTAGCGGATGTAGGCGTCTTTGCTTGTGTAATGTAATGTAATGGAAGCTTGCAACTTAACCTGATGCTAAGTGGTTAGTATTGTTTACATTTGTAACCTATTCCAAATGAAACTATAAGACACTATCTCCAAACATTACAAACAATAAAATTATAATTTCGGAACATAGTATAAAGAATGTGCATAATAAGTTTCATAAAGTGAGCCTATAAGGATTGCTTAGTGCTTACGTTTGTTCATTTATTTGAGAAAATATCAAAAACGATAAATAATTTAATTAATAATTTAAAAAATAATAATTTTCTATCATACATTTTTAATGTAGATTGGTGAAATATGTCCTAAGCGTTCTTCGCTTCTAAAAAAAATACACATGCCCATCAGTGGGATATAATACCGCTTACAGCAAGAAGGCAAACTTAAAATCAATCTAACGTTCTTACTTTACTGTTGATTAGTACTGTACTCTTATTTTTACCCCATTTATTTTTGAATCATCCTAACTCTACCTCCGTACCGTAAGGTTGTCTGGTATAAGGCTGCTATTTTTGAATCATCCTAACTCTACCTCCGTACCGTAAGGTTGTCTGGAATAAGACTGCCTTTTGTATCGTTCTAAAGTATGTTTTTTTGTTATGTACTTACAATTTTTGTCCATAAAATTATTATTGTGTGTTCATTTTGTGGGTACAGTGAAGTGTATTATTATAACTAACGAAAATAGTGGGAATATGCACATGGTAAGTTCATCCGTACCGGTCGATGGGAACACCCCATTATTTCTGCCCAGCGAGCTGTCGCTCTACGTAACCGTGATCATCAGTTAGCATGCGGGGGTGGATTAGGGGTGCGGATTGATTTTCCAAATATCAAGTTGGGTACGGAATCGCATATCAAAATGATGGAATATTTGTGTTGTGGGTCTTGACTGGGTGTTTTTGTACTTGGTTTGTGTGTTCATGGCACAAAACAAGTTGTTTTAGTGTGAAGCTTTATGTTATGTTTATAATAAGAGTTCTAATTATTTATTTTTATAAAGACAATGCAAATTTTATTGTCACTTTTTACTGTAATTATCCAGTAGAGTCCGCGTAAAACTGCTAGTCCGCTCTGAATATAGAAATGAATCTAATCGCCATAGCAAATTGTATGACAACACCTGCTTGCAATGACTTCAGAGGGGACTTGCAGTTTGGCGCGGACTATACACCTAACTCTAACTATACACCTAACACCTAATACAGTAGCAAAACGTCCAAGCAACTAAAATGTCTATCGAAAAATTGGTTTTATTAACAAATTGTCTTTATATCATCGTAACTAATTACCTGAAATTAGAAGTAAACTGCTAATTGTTTTATTTACATAAATATTTAATATGATAAATAATGAGCAGACATTGTCACTAACCTGATATTGTATATGATACCCCAAGGTTATAAGTTGCCTTAGAGATACAAATAGTTACCACAAAGCAAACATCAACGTTTTTGCTTATTTCCCAAAATATTTGAAACAATTACTCTGTCGTAAATAAGCACCGATTTATAAATTAATCATTTACTTTGAACATTGCGTACATGGGATCAGTTTTAAAAACGGGATAATTCCCTTTTGATGTTCCCTCGACAAGGCCGGTAGCCTGGTAGCCTCCAGGCTTATTCCCAATTGTAACAAACAAATATAAACTGTAGTCTCTTTAAATAATAAACGTTTTGGCTTGAGTATTAGTCTTTAAATAATGGAGCAATTGTTGGTCGGAAACATCCATTTTGTATCTTTTTCGGCCTTGTATTTTGTATCTTGTCATGTTTGGAAGATAATAGATATTTAGTTTTTTGTTTGTAGGACATAGTTTTTTCTCTTATATATAAAATTCTCATGTCACAATGTTCGTTACCGTACTCCTTCGAAACGGCTTTACCGGTTCTCACCAAATTTTATATGCATATTCAGTAGGTCTGAGAATCGGCTACTATCTATTTTTCATACCCCTAAGTGATAAGGTTCACCCTTAAATATTTTTATTTATATGGCAACACAACGTTTGCCGGGTTAGCTAGTATGGTATAAATGTCTTGTGCGATAGAGTCGCCAAAAAAGTCATTTCTATCTAACAGCTATACAGGGTGAATTTTTAAAACGGGCCTTCAGTGCCAAATCCGAAAGTATAAGGATTAGCGAAAAATGCTGAAAGGAGTTACGAGGCCGATTTTGATAAAAACGAAAACTGCATCATTAGTTTTTTAAAATATTTTTTTCCTTAGCCGGGAATCGAACGAGTTCATTTTGAAAAAAATGACACCTCTATATTATTTCACTATCTGATAGTGTCGCTTATAAGGATCAAATTCTGGGAAGTAATGTTATGTGACAAATTAAAGGAAAAGGAAAATTTTGAAGAAAATACGTATTTTTCCATACATTAGCATACTAATCCTTAAGGATTATACATAACAAATGATTTATGTATAATTCTTTAGAAACAGACATAAGTCATACCATTGGAGAATTTGTTGGTTAATCAACTAATTATTCAATGTTATTACTATGACATACGGCTTAGTATGAGAAAGTAATAGTTTGGCAAATAAGTTACCGCCGTTTTTGGGATTTATTTTTTAATGAAAATTGATAACTGATTAAATAGTAAATTATTATTGTGTGTTGTTTTTCAACTTCGTTTCAACGTTAAATATGATTTTCTATATCTCTTTTTTTAGTAATCACTCGAATTTGACTCTAAAAAGTAATTCTCGCAAATTGTCAACTTTACATCTGTATTAAACAAAACGCCGCCCATAACAAGTAAATCTATTTTAATGGTCCTAAAAATAACCTTAGCTAAGTCGGACATAAAAATATAAATTATTGGGAAACAAAATGTCAATTTCGAATGATTAGAAACATTAAGCCAAAAAAAATGTTAATACACGAAATGTTTAAAATGATGAATGGCGGGAACTTAACTGCCAAATTAATATGAAAAAAATGTATTTTCTTAAAATTGAGGCTTTTCCTTTAGTTTGTCATTTATCATTACTTTCCAGATTTTGATCCTTATAAGCAATACTATCAGATAGTGGAATAACATAGAGGGTGCATTTTTTTTCAAAATGAACTCGTTCGATTCCCGACTAGGGAAAAAGTTATTTTAAAAAAGTAACGATGCAGTTTTAGTTTTTATCAAAATCGGCCTCGTAACTCCTTTCAGCATTTTTCGCTAATCCTTATAGTTTCGGATTTGGCCCTGAAGGCCCGTTTTAAAAATTCACCCTGTATACGTCACCTGTTTTTGCACACCGTGGTAAATTTCTTTTAATTTAATTCTCATTCTTTTGTAGGAATTTTCGTGATCTAACTGATCCAACTTATTTGAAGTGTTTTAATTTAGTCGTTAGGGGTAGCAACGCCTTTGACCGACCTGAAGTAGGAATGTAGGTTATCTGGGGTTGGAAACAGATGCCCAAGGACTGTAGTAGCCTCTTAGCATTAGGCGACCTAAACGCTTGTTTGCTATTTTTATTTCTATAAAATATAAATATGAACTATCGATATGATGAGTAAACAAGCACATCACTAGCCGTCACTGGCGTACAATTAGCGCGCTTTGACATGTTACACATAACCCGCATTGTAGCACTATCTCTTTCTTACGCTCCAGGGTTGACACTCACTGAAATTTATGTTTATTACAAACAGAAAAAGTTTGCATTCGATGAACACAAGTGACGTTAAGATAGTTAAGCTTATTTTTTTATCATTCATATTTTTCTTTTGTTTTATTTATTTAGTGCCGAAACTAATATTAATTTATATTGGGTACATAAAATTATCAACAAAAATATCTTATGTATTATAAAACGGATAGCCGTTCTTGACGAAACTACGCCATATAATTATATTTGTTTTGTAAATAAAAAAAATAATAACTTGTTATTTGATAACTTACATAACTGATAGAGATATATTTCATTTAAATAGAGCTTAAAGGTTATAAAAAGCTTAGTAAATTTTTTTTGCAATTTATAAAAGGTGGCAACCCTAGTGGCATATTGTTGTCTCCCTCCAGCAGTACTAATGCGCAATCAATAATAATTATCTTCGTGTTTGCAAGCAAGTGGATTGCATTGTACGATGATATGAAGGTATTGTGTGGGTGGCTACGAGTCAGCCGTTAAATAGGACAGTCTTGGTCAACGCCTATTCAGAGCATAGAATCCAATCTATATAGTACCTACCTAGTCGGTAATAGCAGCTATTGTAATATTAATAATAATAATAATAATAATAATAAACGTTTATTGCCATAATAACACAGTTTACACAAAGAATAAATGTACATTTTACAGTAATATTAATATGACAAAAGGAATTCGGCTCAGCATTGCTGTCTCAGAATCAGGGATTCGAATAGCGCTGTTTTTCAGCCGCTCCTATAATCCCTGTGGTGTTAGGTGGGATAAGAGGATAGTCAGCCGTGGGGCATCTCCTGGGTTTTAAAATCCAAGCGTGTATGTGTGTGTGTGTGTGCGAGAGAGTGTGTGTGTGTGAGTGTGTATGTACGTATTTGGAGGTTAATTAATGTGTTTAATTAGCATTAAAGAACTCCTTTATTGGTAGATATTGCATGCAGGCAGGTTTCAAATTTTCACCAGCAAGTTGTCTTTTTAACAAAGCAGATTTATATTATATTAGTAGGTCTATATTTGCAATTAGTCCCGTTAAATTGATATTTAATACTTCTAATATCATTTACGTATAGTACACAATTTTAATGGATAATACGATATACTACAATAGGTATACCTATATACAGAATAATAATAAAAAAAAACTTGTAAAATGAACTAGGACTATGGCTACTGTCTGGCAATAACTGTTATGATAACTGTCTAAGTTCTACAAATTATTTGCAATACTAATTGTACATTGCTTATTCGCTTATGATTAACGTATTTTTAGTAGAGGTAGCTGGCGCCATATCAATGATTAATTTCATTCTGAATATTTGTGGTACACAAATTTTGTTACGTAAAAACATTTTTTGTTGAAATGGACGCTGATTTTCGTATCATATTGTATACTTTTATTAAAATATAATCATTAAATTAAACAAAACTACATTAACTGCCACGAATTTGTAACGATAAAGCTTAGTTATATCATAATTTACACTAAAGAATCAGGAAATCCCATTAATTAGCTAACACAGTCACCCTACACCCAGCAACACACCGGCGGCGGAATCAAATGTCACATGTTAGACGGATTAATTCGCTGGCTATTAAGCGGAACTGCTGCATAATGAGTTTATGTGTACGGTGACCAGAAGAGGTACGTTTTACGTTTTCCCGAATGCGGGGGTAATGGTTTTCGAGCACATGTATGTTTTATTCTTTGGCATGTTCTATAGCCCAAATGACTTGACTGATTTTAATATTTTGTCCAAAAAGTGTGTGTGGTGTATTTATAAGCAGTCGAGGTTTTGTTTTTTATAATAATTACTAGTTACAATAATTTCCTCCTTAGGCACAATATTTTCATTTATGAAATGATCAACACACAATCTTTGTTGAGAGTAATGTTTGAAATATTCAAACTTTTCCTATACTACGTAGGAACCCGTAGTTGTGCGAAAAAATAATAAAATCTGCTGTGATGATTTATTGACTATTATTGCTACTTTATTTCGTTAAAATTTTGTTAAAAAATAATAACATTTATTTACAACAACAAAATAATATTATTTATTTATGATATAAGCAGGTTTAAGTAAACACGTCGACAAGAAAATCATACTAATACTTGTAACAGGTTTTTAACATGTCAAAAATGTAACATAAAATATGGCCACCCTACCAGCATAGTTGTACAGCGGCCGCGTCAAATGTCACATGTTATGCGGATTAATTTGCTCGCAATTACACGCAAGTGATGTATCGCTTTGTTTGCTCGGACGGGGCTAATGAGGTTACCAAAACATTTGAGAATCACTATACAATTCACTTATCAGTGGCTCTCAAACGTGTAGCTTTTTGAATCAATTATTTAGTAGAGAAATAGTAATGTTAAGGAAGACGTCTTATCCAAGGCATTCCACGTTTAGTACTCAGGGATAGCGACAGATTTGTGTCCAATTTCAGTTTATTGGTGGTTGATTGTTATACCATGGGCGGCAATAGCCACTTATCATTAGGTGGACTGCCTCGCTACATCTATATAATAAAAAATGTTCGAAGTGTTTAGTCCTTATGGTAGCGATTTATCTGCGGTCGATTGAAAGTAGGAATTCAATTGTAGTCAAAATTGATTACTTATGTTCATGGGCAGCAGTGATCACTGCAGGTGGACTGCAAGCTTCATTATTATGAAATTATTTCTTATAGAAATTCTATGGTTTTAAGTAGTATGTAGTACTTCTTGTAAAAGTATTTTTATTACTGATACCTTTAACACAAAGAAACTTTTATATATACCTATTATGATTATGTAGTTTAATCATTAATTGATGGATTCCGACTTATAAGCCGTTAGTAATGACGGGATTTACCGGCTTCACGGATTACATATTAACGAAATAATTAGGTTAATTGCCTTAATCTAGCCAGCTGTCTTGCTCTATTGATTTTCGGACCTATTTGTAGCTAATTACGCTATTTAACACCATTTAGACAATTTAATATAACTATGTAGTATGGTTTGACCGGAGTGGTACTATCGCCACGCCTAATTTTAGCAAGAAATATATATGTGTTACGGTAGAAAGGTGAGGATGCAGGCTGACTTACCCACATAGCAGTTGGTCCTCACAAATGGCAACGGGTCTTTGATTTGATTTACATAGTAACCCTGTTCTATCTGTATAGAATTTATCTATCTATCTATATATGCGGCGGTGTAGATATGTGCATTGTGCGACAGTGAACATCAGGGTGACTCTTTTGCAACTTAAATCTTATAAAAAAGTAAATAACGAAATCAGTGTTATTAAATAACACTACTCATATTCAGAATATTTTTTTGTTTAATTTTGAGTAATTATTTATTTTATTTATTTAAAAATTTATTGCATCACCTCTAAAAAGAAATGCACAAAAGGGCAAACATAATGCCTGATGGCATTCTCTACCTGTCAGCCTATTACCAATTATAGAACACTAAGTTATTTTTTTTAAAGTTCCCTTGCCTTTATTGGTAATTAATAAATAATAGTTAAACTATAAAACACGTTTTTATAGAAGACCAAACTACAAACTTGGAGTTAAGAATAGTGTGAATGACAAAAATTTAAGTATTGTTGTAAAAAAGCTAGAATCATAATTCTGAGGCCTCAGTATTTGAGGCTTACTAGGATAGCACAGTAAAAGTAGTTTACGCCTGTTTATAGACGCTTCTTGACTGACATTTATAGCTCCGCTTAACTACAACCTTCGCTAAACGTCGCTTCATGAAGTTTATACGAGTATGATGCTATTAAGTAATTAGTAGTGCACTAAACAGATATGTGTAGTTGTAAGTTGATACTTTAGGAAGAAGGTAAGGTAATTAGTAGGTTTCGTGTCCTCTTGGTTTCCGTGTGGTTGTCATAGAACATGCCTAAAGGATATTTATGTTAAAAGTAAAAACTGTTATGGAATTTCTTTGTTTCTTTCGCCGTATCTTCTGCATTAAAAAAAACTCTCATGAAACATTGATAGGTAAAATATTTTAAACTTGATGTTTTTTCGAATCAGAAATAATAGCAGTGTTTGATAAAAAAATATTGATACAAAAACATTAGGGAGATTATTTCTTTTTAAATATCTAGACGTAGCAAAGAAGCATGCAGTCCGCCTGATGCTAAGTAGCTACTGCCGCCCATGTGTACATTTCTAACCAACCCCAGGTAAAATAAAAGTCCTATCTGAGGTCGGCCAGAGAACACACACACACGCTTTCTACACTCACAGCCCCACACTAGGATCCCCTGTGTCGTGGGTGCCATGGACACACATAGACAAATACACAAACACCCAGACCCAGAAACAGAAATCCAAATTCATCATTTAGATGTCTGTCTGGCCGGGGATCGAACCCGGGACCCTCTGCGCGTCCGACTGGTATGGTAACCGTTCCACCACGCGAACTGAGAACTAAGTTGTAACGGTTCGGATAAGATACTTAAGACTACAGTTATTACGCTGAAAAATGTGAAGCGGCGTAGCACCTTCAACTATTTACGTTAGTCGTATCTTTATTTATTATTTATTTATTTATTTTTGTACACCTTAAACTAAGGGTTACAAAGGGTAAACTTAATGCCTAATGGCATTCTCTGCCAGTCGACCCTGGGTGATGGCGATAGCATGTGGTAGGCATAAACATAAGCAGTAATGATAAAATATCAAGAAAGTTGTAACTATGGGAAAAAAAAATATACAATATCTACATATTATAAACAAATATGCAATATTATAAATAAATATAAATAATATATAAATATATAATAAAAATATAATATATACAAATAAATATATACAACACAGTGAATTAAGGAAAGTTGAAAGACTCAAGTATTGGAGGACATGCGTAAGTAATGCTCCCGAACCAATCTCTTGAAGGTGTTCCTACAAGTGGCTTTCCTAATGTTTTCGGGCAGGGCGTTCCAAAGTAGTATCGCCTGTACTGTGAAGGAATACTGGAAAAAACCACTATTATGCGGTGGAATATTGACTTTAAGGATTCTGGACGAACGTAGTCCACTGCCGTGAAACGAACAGTGAAACTGAAAATTTTCCTTTAGATACGGAGGAGAAGCTGGATCATGTAAAATAGACTACAGAACCAGGAGAATTCTAGAGTTACGCCTCTGACGAATAGTTAGCCATTTAAGCTGACGTCTATATTTAGAGATATGATCATACTTACGTAGGTTGAAAATAAATCGGATACAATTATTAAGAAGGCGCTCTAGCTTGTCAAGAAGTTCATCCGTCAGGTCTGGATAACACACATCCGCGTAATCAATAACAGGCAGAACGAGACTGTGAATTAGCGCGACTTTAGTTCTATGCGGCAGAAAATTTTCTATGTAACAAACAAATGTTCGGACTTACATCTATCAGGTAGGTAACAATAATATCGCGTATCAGCTTCCCTATGCAAAAAATACCGTTTCGGAACAAAGAGACATGAAAAACGCCTTTAATTTAATTGTATGGACGCTTGTACAATTCCGTGTAATCAGTAATACGATAATATTCACGACCGTAATATGTGTCTCTTTTTTCAAACAAAGAGCATATGGCCTAAAATGAAATGCCTATATGAATATACATAGGTCCAGTATTTTTTATGTCCGAATCCAATACTTATTACATTTGAAACGTGGTAGAGTCATATATTTCCGAGGCATTCCAGCTTAGTCCGCAAGGGGTAGCTGCGCATCTGTGGCCGACTTCAGATAGGAATCCAATATTACCTGGGATTGATTGCAAATGTCCATAGGCGGCAGTAGCCACTTACCATCAGGTGGACTGCCTGCTCGTCTGTTACTATTTTATTATAAAAAAGAGCCAGTATGGAGCGGTCATGAAGGTACCAACACCATACCCATCTCTAAGTTTAAGCCGTATCTACATATATATATAAACACATCTGTGATAGGCTTTAAGAAGAACCTACACTCTGAGGAGTTGTCCACAGATGTCCATGGGCGGTGGTGGTCAATTACCATCAAGTGGACGACAATCTCGTTTGTTACTCTACTAATAGGACTTCTACCCCCGGGTGTTAAACTATTGTATTATTGGTCTTATAAGCTTTTACAAAACTAATAACTAATTATTAAGAATTAAATAAATTGCTTATAATATTTTTATCGACAAGCTAAAGTCATTCCCACCCCTATTCTCCCCGAGGCTGGCATCGATCAGCTGGTAATTAGCTGTTTGTAGCGAACACACATCAAGACACACACATTATCCATACTCGCAACATGATATGGGGAAATAAATACGAAACGTTAATTGGCATCACATAATATAAAGTTAGACGTGAGAAATAGATAACCTCTTTCCGCTGGGAAGTCGATTAAAAATATGGTAAATATTATATTTAAAATAGCGTTTAAATAGCTTTTATTAATTAGTAGGAATTTGCGCAGCATAGAATTTATTGGAAGTTAACGTTAGCTTTGTCAAGAGTTGGATGAATGATCACTAGTGATCTGTGTTTTGGAGCGTGTGTTAAGCTATAAGTTTCGATTGTTGAAAAAATAAATTAAGTCGTCTATATTACGAGTACAGTCAGTCGAAAAAATTGTCATAAAATCGTCGTAGGTACGAGTACATGCAACAAAAAGACACCATGGCTTTAAAATCATGTCTTTAAAATAAGTCGTCGGAAAAGGGGTCATAATTTTATAAACTGATGATCGATTAGGATATTTCTCTTCCTAAAAGAAGCTTGGGAGCGTGCGTCTTGTCAAGCGCGGAAAAAAATTTACTAGACGTTCATACTCTACACCAGCTACGAAGCCAGAGCTTTGTCAGCGGCCTTATAGGTAATATGAATACATCTAAACTAACCAGTTGCTGGCTTCTTCCTCCATCCATCAACATTGTAAAAACATTATTAGTTCCAGGCTTTTTCAGCTGTGGGAAGATAATGGAAATAAAATATTGCAGCCCTTTAAATTATAGCACTTTAAACGTCTATATTACATGCCATTGTCTGCCTACTTATTAGCACTTACATATGCAAATAAACAAACATAATTATGTCCATGTTATTATAGAAACACATACACACATAACGCCGGAACTAATAGTGGTTTAATAACACAAATGTTGCATTAGCGTTCAATGGGTACATGATTGATTGAATACGAAATTTAATGGGATTTCATATTAACTATGTAAATTGAGTACTTATTTTTAAAAGCAGTTTACTACAACCTACTTACTGATAATGTAGTTCACTCAAAGAGTGATGGTTACAGCTAAGCTTAGCTAAGAACTAAAGTCTATAGACTGTCAAGTTCAAAGTACAGTTAGGTATATTGACGGTGGCACCACAGTCACTCCTCTTTCTGCTTTTTTAATTTCCTACTGGTTTGAAATTTTATACATATAGGTGAATTATAACAAATATAAAAACCAAGCTGAAAGCTCCCATTCTTAAATCCAGCCTTAAACTGTAATGTACTGATTTTTATATGCATTGTTGTAAATATCAATTAATAAGACTTTTGTATTTTATTAATGACAATTATAACCAAGACAACGATTCATTTTAATTCCCTCTAATAGTAGTGTAATACCTAATTTAACAAAATATATTTTTGTTTTGACTGCAAAATCTAAAGTTATCTTTTTCTCAATTCCAGGTGAAAATCTGGTTCCAGAACAGAAGAACGAAATGGAAAAAGAAGGACAACGTATCGAACGCAGAAGTAGCTGAAATGAAGCAGCAGAACAAGCCGGCGACGGACGAGAAGAAAGAAGAATTGAAAGAAGATCCGCTAGCGCTCGACATGTCGAAGAAGAATTGTAATAAGTTGTTAAGTGAGAAGTTAAGGAGTACGAAGAACGTAGCAGTGATACCGAAGCCAAGGAGAGTGGAGAAAGGAGTCGTTCTAGAATCAATTTGTGATGCGGACATAGAAAGTAGGATCTCGATAACTAAGATAACAAATAAGTTATCGAATACTGAGCTGGGTGAAGCAGGGAAGGTGTCGGTGAAGAGTTTCAGTCCAGAAGAAGTGAAGGAATTGAACTACTCGTCGCTGAGTAGAGATGTCGAAATGTGAATGTATACTGAATTAGAATAAGGGTGTTATGTGACCTCTGATTAGTTTGTCTGATTAGGTTTTTGAACGAACAAAAGGCATCTGCAGCAGACCTTAGCTAATACTCTAATTCATTATGGAATTGATTTAAAAGTAACAATGATCACTTAGTCGAGTGGACTATATGCTCATTTTAAATTTTTTTATTTTTTTCATCATAGTTGAAGGTTGAAGGAAAATTTTACCTTCGGTAGTGTTTCACTTTTTGTCAATATTAAATAATTATAATAATATATTTTTGTGAAATTTGTTGTCTTTCCAGGTTGCAACATGCTATCGAATGTAGTTTTTTATGTTTTGTTAAATAAAACATAATTATTAAGTCGACGTTATCATTGGTTATAGTTCCTACTATCTAGAATAAGGATTGTTACGTGTCGGTATTTGAAAAACAAAAACTACCTTTTTTAGATCTTCTTTCATTGTTTGAAGTAGTTATTTCACTTTAATTACATTATTTGTTATTGCCTTTTTAATTTTTCTCTTCTTATTCTAAACAGAGGTCATATAACAAGTAGGTACTATTAACTATAAGTAGAATAATTTTGAGTTTGTGTGAGGAATTATGTATACGATTGGCACCGTATGTGCAACTATCCTATGTACATGAATTATAACCCTTATTTCTCGGGAAAACTGTACATATCCGTGTGTAGATCATAGGTGCCTAAACCCGTACAAATTATACTCAAGTATGTAAGATTATTTTTTTATTTTCGACTAACAAATGCTCCTATTTTTACTTTATAAGCGACTGTTGTATCTCAATTTTTTGCAGTTGCTAAATGTGCTTTTTATACGCTAAATACAAATGAACCTAGTGTTAAGACTACCTTAATGCCTTTGGAAAATGTGCCAATTATTTTCACTTTTGTATATATTACTAAGCCTTATGTAGCAGCTACATGAAGATCTAAATTGTGTATACAGGGTGATTTTTTAAAACGGGCCTTCAGGGCCAAATCCGAAAGTATAAGGATTAGCGAATAATGCTGAAAGGAGTTACGAGGCCGATTTTGATAAAAACTACAAATGCATCATTACTTTTTTAAAATAACTTTTTCCCTAACCGGGAATCGAACGAGTTCATTTTGAAAAAAAATACACCCTCTATATTATTCCACTATCTGATAGTGTTGCTTATAACGATCAAAATCTGGGAAGTAATCATAAATGACAAACTAAAGGAAAAGCCTCAATTTTAAGAAAATACATATTTTTTCATACTAATTTGGCAGTTAAGTTCCCGCCATTCATCAATTTAAACAATTCGTGTATTAACATTTTTTTTGGCTCAATGTTTCAAATCATTCGAACGTTTTGTTCTCCAAGAATTTATATTTTTATGTCCGACTTAGTTAAGGTTATTTTAAGGACCATTATAATAGATTTAACTTGCTATGGGCGGAGTTTCGTTTAATACAGACGTAAAGTTGACTATTTGCAAAAATGACTCTTCGAGTCAAATCCGAGTGATTACTAGTCAAAGAGATAAAGAAAATCATATTTAACGTTTAAACGAAGTTGTAAATAACACACAATACAAATTTACTATTTAATCAGTTCTCTATTTCTATTAAAACAATAATCCTAAAAACGGCGGTAACTTATTTGCCAAACTATTACTTTCTCATACTAAGCCGTAAGTCATGGTCATAACATCGAATAATTAGTTGATTAACCAGCAAATTCTTCAATGGTATGACTTATGTATGTTTCTAAAGAATTATACATAAATCATTTGTTATGTATAATCCTTAAGGATTAGTATGTCAATGTATGAAAAAATAAGTATTTTCTTCAAAATTTTCCTTTTCCTTTAATTTGTCACATAATATTACTTCCCAGAATTTTATCCTTATAAGCAACACTATCAGATAGTGAAATAATATAGAGGGTGTATTTTTTTTTCAAAATGAACTCGTTCGATTCCCGGTTAGGGAAAAAGTTATTTTAAAAAAGTAATGATGCATTTGTAGTTTTTATCAAAATCGGCCTCGTAACTCCTTTCAGCATTTTTCGCTAATCCTTATAGTTTCGGATTTGGCCCTGAAGGCCCGTTTTAAAAATTCACCCTGTATAGTAACTGAAGTTTTGTATGAAATTAAATTTATACGATATGGGTATAGAATACATAATGTTTGTAAAGGACGTTATGACGAACACCGAATAGAGATGGCGCCACATGAACGATACATTTTAAAAAGTATACCTAGCTATTTGTACGATATAGCAATGGCAAAAAAGAACCAAAATATTTTCGTAAGGAATGGTGTACCGGAACGTTCTTTATTAATGTAAATCAAAACCATTCAGTAATTTCCTTACCTATATTTATCGTTTCAAAGAGTTTATGTTAGACGCTTTGCTGAATAAATCCAAATCTTATAAAATGAAACATTATTAAATTGATATTCCTTGAACCCATTCCTTATATTTCCAACACACGTTGTAAGTTATTCTGTACATAATTATAGGTTTTATTTTACACCAGTAGTACAAAAATCATCGAATAACTTACCGTTCCGAAAAAAACCTCTGAAACAATTTCATTTCAATTGAATTTCGTCTGATTTTTGCTGTGTAATTTATTTATATACCTTTTTTTCAAATAGAAATATTGTGAAGTCATAGTAAAATCTACAATATCAAGTGTATTTATTACTATTGTGAATTCCTATCTGATTAAGATAAAAGAAATCAATATTATTATCGTGGGTCAATTACTTCTGTAGCTGTTACTACCTTGTATTTTTTGAACTGTGCAATAATAACTATATACATAGTAATAAGTATTCATTTGCTTAATTTCGTACCACTGTACGGAATCTAAACCAACTGCTGTTATATTTATGTATCTACGGTGTGAAATATTTGTCAAAAATGAATAGTTTGTTCAGACGCCATAGTGAAATTGATCAGTAGATATTAAAGTTTTTTAAATAATCGAAACTGGAATTTTATTTGGATTTATAACATACGAGCTATTGCTCGCGGCTTCGCTCGCGTTACGAAGTAATATTATTAACTAAGAAGATTTATACAAACTTTCATCCCCTATTTTATCCCCTTGGGGGTAGAATTGATCAAAATCCTTTCTTAGCGGATGCCTACGTCATAACATCTACATACAAGCCAAATTTCAGCCCGATCCGCCCAGTGGTTTGGGCTGTGCGTTGATAGATCACTATGTCAGTCAGTCACCTTTGAGTTATATATATTTAGAAGAGTAGCAGACGAGCATGCAGTCCACCTGATGGTAAGTGGCTACTGCCGCCCATGGACATCTTGATCTACCCCAGATAGAATTAGATTCTTACCTGAGCTCAGCCGCAGATGCGCTGCTACCCCTGAGCAGTAAGCTGGAAGCCTCAGAAAAGTATGTCTCCCTTACCACACCTTTCAAACTAGAGCACAGTAGCGCTTAACACTGCTATTATTAGGCAGAAATAGTTATGACGATGGTACCCATAGACCAAAATGTCTGGTGCCGCCGGAGTCGAACCATAGAAAATTCGAATACAGGAGTAGCATCAGGCGGACTGCATGAGCCCACCTGATGGTAAGTGGCTACTGCCGCCCATGAACATCTGTAATCAACCCCAGATAGGATTAGATATTCCAACCTGAGGTCGGCCACAGATGTGCTGGTACCCCTAAGGACTAAGCTGGAAGCCTCCGAAAAGTATGTTAGTAATTTCGTTTATGAATACGCACTAGGCCCGTGTGACTGTGGCGTGTACCCTGCAGTGGGACCAAAATAGGCTGATGGTGTTGA
This sequence comes from Epargyreus clarus, assembly GCF_041222505.1. Taxonomy (NCBI): domain Eukaryota; kingdom Metazoa; phylum Arthropoda; class Insecta; order Lepidoptera; family Hesperiidae; genus Epargyreus; species Epargyreus clarus. Next base: position 13,095,692 of record NW_027332218.1, read on the forward strand.
TGAGGAATTAATAGAAATTATATAGAAAAATGTTACAGGTGATAGACCCAATGGTTATACCGAGGAGGTACCACCACACACATTTCTAGCGCAAAGCAGTTGTACATTTTGGTGGAAAGGTATGAATGCCAGCTGACCTATATATAAGGCGATTATGTTCATTAGGACCGGCAACTTATCTATGGTCTGCTAACAACCAGTCTATGTAGAGTTTGACTAAGGATGTCTATGACAATGATTACCACTTAGGATCAGGTGGACTGCAAGCTCATTTGCTATTTTAAACTTTACAAAAAGTTACATAAAAAAAAGCATAAGAAAAAAACATTATGTAGAGTTTAATTATACGCATTTGACCGTTATGGAAAACTCTTAGTTTGAGACAAAGCCCGCGGCTGTAGGCGGGACTGCATTTTGTACAAATATTTATTAAAATTATAACAAATAAGTACATTTTTTATTCAGTTAAACTTTAATTATTGCTCTTTATTACCCTTACAACGTAACGGTCTTAGAAATACGCATATATGGGATTACTTTTCTTATTTATATACATAATACGATAAATAAAGCTCATTGTTTCAGCTTTTATAATCACTGACTAAGACAAAACTAATAAATTTAACGCCAAATTTTAACGCATATTTTTTTCACTATGGGAATTAAAAAAGCGCCATCTTTCGACTTACTCTAGAACTACGTCAAGCTGGCAATGATACGAACAGCGACATCTATCAAGACTTTATGGAACAACGTGTAACGTCACGTAACTTAAAGCTTCACAGAAAATCCGCCAGATGGATAGATGAATGAAATTGGTTACAAGAATATTAAACTGACAGTTCAGTGGCACTTTTAAAAGTTCAAACGAAAGTCTACAGGTGGCATTACTAACCAAAATGTTAACTAAATTGTGAAAAGTGAAAGTGAGAAACTTTAAATTAACTATTAATAGACTTCGAAATAAACAATAACAACATCAAAAAAAGCATATCAATATCTACTATTTATAACTTTCTGTTATTTTTATAACTACTTTCTAACTATACAGGATGTTTTTTTCAAATAGGCCTTCAGAGCCAAAGGAATTATAAGGATTAGCGAAAAATGCTGAAAGGAGTTACGGGGCCAATTTTGATAAAAACTAAATTGCATCATTAGTTTCTTGAAATATCATTTTCCCTAGCCGGGAATCAAACGAAATCATTTTGAAAAAAAAAACACGGCCTTTATTATTATAAGAATCAAATTCTGGGAATTAATGATAAATGACAAACTAAAATAAAAACCTTATTTTTAAGAAATAGTCATTTTTTATGGAAGCATACTGATAAACAACAATTTCTTTAAATATTTGCATCTTAATAAGGCTAAGGATATTTGATAGAAAGCGATCAATTATCAAGCGTTCTACATTCCGCCTACAAATGATTCGCGATGTAATCCGGATTATGTTTGTTATTCGTTATTTAGAGCGAGCGGGACGGAGATATGATGATGTATGGGAAGGAGGGGGATGGGTTCTGAGTGACGCGTCAATTTGTCCTGTACAGTTTCAGTGAAAAACAAACACCTTGGAGGGTGCGTTCACATAGGATTTATTTTGTTTAAAAAAATGGCTTGCAGTATTTTTATTTTTGTTATGTTTTTATTATAATTTGCAGTAAATATCTGTATTAAGGCGGACTCAAAATTATCGAAAGTAAGTCCTAGTTACTTTAAACGAATATTAAAGACCAAAGGAACAATTAACTTATACCCTACAAATTGAAATGTCAAGCTATTTTTTGAGTCTTACTTCATTATTTCTTGGATTTTCCTTTTCGTTGATAAGTACATAGGTAAGTACCTATTTATATATTAGGAACTGTGGTTCTATAATTTCATAGTTGTTACGATAAACATCATTTTAGTCCTCCAACATGGATGAAACAACTAGATAACAAATTCCAACCTAAACTCTAAATAGTGACATTTTTCTATTAAGTAATTCTTCAGACTCAGGCCCAACTCGTCTAAATGAACTGAACTAAATTACCATTTTATGTTTAGGAAATTATTTTATAGAAAAATACTTAAGATACCGACCGGGGTAGACGTAGACTAAATCTTTTAAACGTTTCTTACTCTTATGTTTAAAATCTGAAGTTGCTTACTTTTTGAAATCTTTAAAAAAAACACGTGTGAACGCAGCTTAATATCCCGCGACTCGAAGACTGATCGCGGCGATTACGGCGCAGCGCGGGATTAGCCCCAATTTTAAATTGTTGATTACTTCCAACCTGCTCCCGTGGACGCCCCTCTGTAGACACTCGCGAATAGTTTCTAATATAAGGTATGCATTATTACTAGCTTTCTCCCGCGGCGACACTTGCGGTCAGAGGTTTTTATGTATATCTCGAGAAGGGTCGGTACTTTTTTTAGGAATAAAGGTGCCCAATGTATATACAAAATTTAATGACAATCAGTTAGATATGTATTTAAGACATTAAAGTGTAGCAAACAAACAAACTCACATTTACAATATTGGTAAGGATTATTGTTTTCTAGTAATTAAAGTAGAAAGCGGACTTGCACTTCATTTGATATTAAGTGGCTTCTGTCTACTAAAGATTATCGTCAACACATTAGTGTCCCACTGAGAAGAAATCTTTCTGAATGAGAAGGATTACGCCATAGTCCATCGCGCTGGCCAATTGCGAATTCTTAGGTAGACTTCACATACTTTTTAAAACTGTTTTTTTAAGATCTATCAGATATCCAGTTTTCCTTGCGATGTTTTTGTTCACTGCGAAAGCGAGAAAGAATCAATTTGAAATACACATTTAACTTTAATTAATCAGAAGTGCGATTCTGGGATTTGAACATCGGACTCTTGGACAGAAAGACCGCATTTCAACCACTAGGCTATAACTTCTTCGTTTTTAATATTTGGCTAAATCAAAACTCTCCTTTGCCCTTTATCCAAAAGGCTATGCCCATGACCACCTTATTAATAAAAGGGAAACTTTAATTGAATCACTTACAACTCTTCTTAAACGAGTAATTTGGTAAATGTTATCAAATCGCTCATCTTCCCACCCCCTCCCGTAAGGGCTGACAACGTGGCCCAACGACAGCTTGTTAAATTTTAACATCCATCATCATATCCTTATTTATAGCTCAATTTGTCGTTATTTAAAATGCAGTATCCGCCATGTTTTGGATGTAAAATTGCAGAAAATATTATGTTATTTTTTTTTTATAATATAGGAGTAGCAGACGAGCATGCAGTCCACCTGATGGTAAGTGGCTACTGCAGCCCATGGACATTTGTAATCAACCACAGATAGGATTAGATTGTCCTACCTGAGGTCGGCCACAGATGCGCCGCTACCCCTGAGGACTAAGCTGGAACGCCTTCGAAAAGTCTGTCTCCCTTACCACACCCTTCAAACCGGAACACAGCAGCGCCTAACACTGCTGTTATTAGGTAGAAATAGGTGTGGCGGTGGTGCCGCCGGAGTCAAACCGCAAAGGGTTCTACCACCTTTAGTAGACCTAGTTTTATGTCATCAATTCGGTAAATATAAAATTAGCATATAATAACTCCGTTTCAAGTTTTGAAGGTGGTAGAACCCTTTGGTTTGTCTCCGGTGGCACCACGTTGCAACGTTAATCACTGTTATTAGGTAGAAATAGGTGCGATGGTGCCTCTTCAGTCGAACGACAAAGGTAAAGGTGGTACCTTTATTTTTTTTATTTATTGATTGTTGTGCAAGTTTATTTACCAGACAAACCTCTTTCCCACATAGTATAAACCCGTAATTCCCGTTAAATCAACAGTGAGAGAGGTTGTAATTCCTCACGGAGCCCTTAGAGGGCAATTAGTTGGCCGTAAGAGGCAAGGGTCAGGCGGAGGGCCGGACACAAGTATGTTTAGTTCCCTTACATGGTATTTGTTTAGCCCTTTGTTTTATCTTCGTTGGATAAGGAAAATAATATCTGTCATTGTTAAGATGTTTTTATTAAATTTAAATAGCATACGAGCATGCATTCCAACCGATATTATGTCGTCATATGAATATGGGTGTCTGAAACCGACCTTTAGAAGAATCGTTATATATGATACTTTTATAATTTTTTCATTTTTATTTTTTAATCTTAAATAAATATACATATTAATGTCGACGAACCAAAAAGGATACTATCTTGTATACAACATTTCACTGTTCTGTAATAATTTTATCTCCTCTTGTATCTTTCTAGGCATCTCTTTAAACATCTATGAACCATAGTTCATCGTGCTGTACACTCTTGAAAACTCTTAAATTTTAACGAAGTGCACAAGTCGTAAGTACCTTTATTTCCTCTGATTATATTAACGTTATTGCCACTAACTTTTAAGAAAATTAACTTCAAATATAATTAATAAAGAATACGAAATATATATTTTCCTATTACTCTATCAACCTTACCTTGTATTTACTAGAAATAGTGAACAATTACGCTTAAGTACTCTGTAGTAGCCAATCAAATTAATTAATGAATATGTCTACCTTTGTGTGCAAAAATATACTAAAATACAACTTTATTATACTTAAATGGCAATAATAATACTATTTACTGCACACAGATGGCAGCACCGCATACGTCAATCACAGAATTTGGTAGAAATCGGTTATTTGTATCGATATCAATTGTCCGAACATTTCACATTACGATTACAACTTATTCACAACACTATTTACCCAAAAACCACCCTAAGTTCTATAAAAATAGTGGTTGTAAGTCAAGTAAAAATAACTTTGTGGTTTTTATTGAATGTTTAGAAGCAAATGTGTGAAAATGTGCCGATCTATTACAAATAATCGGATTATAGGGACGTGCGACGTCAATAGGGTTTAAGTCGCTAAAAGTATAAGTGACGCTTGCAATTCTGTAAAGGTGCGGTGAGTTGTTATTTAAGGCGTTTACTGTCATTTGTATGAGCTTTTGTTGGTTAGTGTTATAGTCTGATATTAAAAAATTAAATTAACTTTTTGTCTTTAAAAATATAGGAATCGATATACAACTAATTACTTGTTTTTTTCCAATCCAATCTTCAATCCTAGATAAGATTAGATCGCTACTTGAGGTGGGCAACAGATGCGTTGCTACTCTTGAGGACTAAGATTGAAAGCCTCGCATAAGTCTTCCTTACCGCACCTTTTAAATTGGACACTTTTAAATAGGAAACACAGCAGCGCCTAACACTGCTTTTATGAGACAGAAATAGGTGTGGCGGTGGTGCCGCCGGAGTCGAACTACTACGAGCTTCCTTTAAGCAAGTGATAATTAAGCATTTCTGATACACGTAATATACCTAATTATGAAATATCAGATGTATAACTATTTTTCATTTCATACGATTTAAATCTTCACTTAATTATTGATTATTTACTTTCAAGTTTTTTATTTTGGTTCCTTTGTATACACACTTACATATTTAAGGGAATAAATCTATATTTTGTTTTGCTGAGCTATAAAAAATATTTATTGCCTTTCTCTCAATTTAATTTCGCTCTTAGCTTTTTAATAATTTACATCTATAACTATAAAACTTGTTATAGATCAGTAAATGAATAGACATGACATGTACTCGTAACTTACTAACCCAATTGGCTATTCGCTCTACAAATATTCATACTCATTGTCACTAAGCAATTACTGTCAATAATAACATTATTTATCGAGTATTAACATCTAATAGTTGAAGGTAACAAGCGTGAAGGCGAGGTTTTTTGCCACAATTTCTCGTCGCACATCTGCCGCGGGTTCGATTCTCGGGGATAGCAACGTTAACAGAGTGTAATGATTCGTGTGATTGAACATCTGGTTCTTAGATGACACGATATGGGTACTAAAGTGTGGATAATTTGACGTGATAGCAATGGTCCTCAGACCGCCACTAGGATCAACGTTCGATTCCCAGATAGGTAAAATCTAGCGTGTCACTGTTATGATATAGGTGTTTTATATGATAAGTAGCAAAAAAATGCCACCTACTAAATACAAATAGGAGAGTTTTAAGTTAGTTTTTAATTTGGTCACAGAACCTATTGTCGAGGACTAACTTGGAACGCCTTCCATTAGTGTAATGTGGTCTTGTCTTCAAATAAAACAATAGTTCAGTATTTCGTTCGATATAATTTAGTTCCTTCAAAGGAAATACAAAAAATATCTAACATTTTTTTTGTCTTCCTGACTATAATCATGATAAGGAATTGTACCCTAAATGATTTTCGGTACAAAAATATTATAAAATTACTAAAATTAAAACGTATGAAAAACCGCATTTAAATACAGTTATTAATAATAAATAGCTTTCAATTTACAGATATATTGTATCCAAAGGTTGCAAGTAAACACTTGGCCGCTACTGGGCATCAAACGTTCATATAAGCCGCGCTGATCTGCTTATCAGCGTAAATTATGTCCAGATTACGGCAATAAAAACTTATTAAATAAATATATTTGTTTACGCGGCCCGCGCCGGCCGCTGTGCGCCTGACCACGGTTGGCTTATATGGAGCTCTATAATGTTTGTTGTTTAAAAATGTCACTTACAAAAATTGAAATAATGTTAGGTTTCGTTAAGAATGTAGTTATGGGAGCTGGGCGGACGGCCACCTGCACGTGGGACGCGCCTAGTCAGCGTTGACCGTTCCGCGAAGGCACGATGCAGCGTGAGCACGGTGTAGGGCTGCGCCATGCAGACTTAACGTGTAGGGCTGTCCCTTACACGTAACTAGGTGATACTTTATTTATTTATTTTGTATAGGCCAACGGCGGTACTTACAAATTGTCAGTTACAATATTTTTCTTAAACTACTACCGGATCGGAACGCGACCTCTACGACTTTAGGGGTACTACTATTTATGCGTAACAACCGCAGTGTTAGGCGTTGCTGTGTTCCACTTTAAGGGTTCGGTAAGGGAGAAATTAATCGGCGGGGGTAGTGGTGAATCTGTGCACGACCTCAGGTAGGAATATCTAATCTTATCTGGTTGATTACAGATGTCTATGGGCGGCAGTACCCCCTTACTATCAGTTGGACTGCACGCTCGTCTGCTACTCCTATATTATAAAAAAAGTTATCCGAAACATTCCAGCATAGTCCTCAGCGGCGCATCTGTGGCTGACCTCAGATCTTATCTGGGGTTGATTACGTATCAGGTATGTCCAAGGGCGGCAGTTGCCACGGACTGCATGCTAGTCTGCTTCTCCTATATTATAAAAAGGGAAACTTTTCCAAACAATGACCTATGCCTGCCAGTGGTTCCTCAATGAATTATATCGACGGGTCCTACGTAAACTGGTGCAAGTGCGTTTTCACAACTTTACAGTAGAGCGATTTGAATGTTCTAATGCGTGTAACTTTAACATTATTCAACGTACATAGTTAAAATTTTAAAATGGTATAATTGAATCCTTTTGAAAAAAAACTGCATTTATAATTTTTAATTAATTCTGAAACTTTGGAAAATAGCTGTACTTGCATTTGTGTAGCTTGTTTTTCTTAAAGTGCCACAACGCGTATACTGGTATAAGTTGCACTTACACCAGTTTACACTGTTGCATGATTTATTTAAAATTATGACTTTAAAATAATAAATCATTACTTGAAATATTTTATGCTTCATCGTATTAACGTGGTTATGGCCTAAATATTAGAAACAAACATATTATTAAATATACTATTTCTTTGAACATATAATAAAAATAACGCAAACTCTTTCATCACTTACATCAGTGTGACGCGTGCGCGCCGGTAGCGTCGCAACACGCTTACTGGTGTAACCTTCACTTGCACTCGAGCGTCGCGCAGTTCGGGACCACGTAGACTAGTATAAGGGACTTACACTAGTATTTACAGTCTTTTAGCGCAAAATAGTATTATTTGGACCAGTTTACACATTTTTATCTCCGAAACTTATTGATTTTTGGAAAATATTTTTTCAGGATATTAAAGAATGGGTTATTTAAGTACGAATGATGCAATAAAAACGTTTTTGACATTTTGCTACTTGTACCAGTATACGTAGGACCCGTCGATATGTCCATTTGTTTTATTTTTTAAAAAAAAGCCAACGGCATGTAAACGGTAGCGTAAATTAAGTACAGTTGAGAATATCATTGGCGTCCGCATCTTATTATTAACTTATTTTTACCTCACTGTATCACCGGCTTATTGCGATAAAAATATTCTGCTTATAACTAACTACCATTTAGGGCTAACTGTCTTACTTCCACAATTTAACCTGCTCTTGTGGCTACAAAGAACCTATGGTTAATTTATTTAGGTATTTTGTAGACTATTGTGTTTTCAGTAATACGAGTTAGGGTAGTAAGTAGATCAGGAAGGTTCAGTAAATATGACTCTTTCAATGACGAAAAAGAAGAAAGATGGAAATATAAGACGTTAAGCTTAGATGTAAACATGAAAAATATTGATATAAAAAACCGATCGGCCTAAAATGAGTTATTTGACTATGATTTCAAATCAAATCAATTTATACTAATACTACAGACGGTCACGATATAATAATTATGATGGCAAAGCAGTTTTAAATTAATTCGGCGATCACCTATTTAAATAATTATATTTAAGTATGAATTCAATATTAAAATAACTTTAAAACCTATATTCTACAGGAGCGTGTAGTAAAGTAGCCAGTAGGCGTTAAATTATTACATTTGGACTTCGGTGACACCACCGCCACACTCATTTCTGCTTTATAACAGCAGTGTTAAACGCTGCTGTGTTCTGGTCTGAAGGGTGTGGTAAGGAAGACATACTTTTCCAAGGCATTTCAGCTTAGTCCTCAGGAATAGCGGCGCATCTGCGCAGCAATATATAATCCTATTTGGGGTTGATTATAGATGTCCATGGGCGGCAATAGCCGCTTACCATCGGTGGACGGCATGCTCGTCTGCTACTCCTATATAATAAAAAAGTGAATTTAATGAACACAAATGTAACTAAGTTATATTTTCTTGTACATACATTACCTTATGGTATGGCACAACACAGGATTTCATACTGTCAAATGTGAATGCTATAAAAGTGTTACTTTTTAAGAATTTGTTAATGAACAAACAAAATTTCACACAACACGTAATTAGTGGGTCATAATGAGATTGCTGACATCTCCACTTCCTGATGACTTCGCTCGTCCTATCATAACATTCAACCTTTGACAGACAGGCAATTTAATTAAGGATATTTGTTTTATTTTTTAGACAATATTGTTATGATTCGGCTTTAACGGCAGACACGTAAAAAATCTAATATAACGGTAGCAGCAATACCATGAAGCCCCCCTTAATGTTAACTAGGTTATGTCGCCCATGGTCATTTTTAACAAGACCAAATCCTACTTAAGGTCGATCACACACTGCTACTTTGAGGAGTATTTTGAACTTCATATTTGAAACTCTATCTTACCATAAGCTTTAAGGTAATGTGAAACGACCACTTACAAAAAAATGCAACTTACATGAAAAAGATAGGTACTTAAAGCAGCACATGAGGTGAATGTCGAATTCCAAATATTTGATTCCGAATATAATTTAAAACCACATATGTGTAGCTAAAATTCATACCAGTGAGCTTTCATTAATCTAAATGTAATATAAAAAGTAAATTTTAGACGACTGTTATACCTTTCTCGGAAAAAACGTTTAATTATTAGTTTCTATTATGTTCTAACTTAATATGACATCTAATAACACTAAGCCCGAAATCAAAAAAGGAAAATAATCTAAAAATAGGATTTCGCATCCAAAGATTATCCATTCATATCCATCAAAGCATTGTATCCAATTACACAAATAATATCACTTTACCAAAATTGGATCTGTCGCTTACTGGGACATTAATCCCGAAATTCAATAACAAACACGAATTTGGGACAAATCACGTGAAAACATCAAAGGTGTCAGGATTTTGGAGTTCTCCAAAACTGTATTTCCTCTAAACAACAATAGTCGAGTATAAGTAACAATTACACAAAGCGTCGAACCGGAAATTTGTTGCAATAAAAGTCAATTTTTTGCCAACAAACCCAGGTGAATGAGTCGAGTCTATTCTTACTACTTTAAATGGCGTATTTGTCGTAGTAAATAGTAAATCTAGTTGAGATCGGTTCTTTTGTTAGCTAACGGAGTCAATAGAGCATAATATGGACTGTTACGCACGCTAAAAGTACGTTATATTCACATGATTTTGCTCTAATATTGTGAAAATAGTACCAACATGTAATATGTATGTTGTTTATATGTAATATTCTGTAACGAATTATTGACATAAAAGTTTAAGTATTAACCCCAAAAACACGTCCTATATTCAAAAGGTGTTCTTTAAGTTCCGATAAATGTTACTTAGATGTGGTTTATTTTAAATCCTAATTCTATCCTGGCGACCAGAACGCAGTAGGAACAATCTAGGTGAATCATACCATTAAAACATTTAATTTACTCATCATTACTACTCGATTAGAATTATTCTTAAAAAGGTGTAAATTGTCCATATTTAATATTACACAATATGTAGATTATAGGTAACAGAATTAAAATTTATATCAACTAATCACTCTAAACTGGAACCTATAAAACTTCAGCAGTTAAAATATAAAATTCTACAACCATATCCGACTTAAGACTAATCCTGTACTAATGACCAAAAAACCCAACATTTCATCCCTTAATTATCCAAACGTCATCAGGTATCATTAACCAAATTGGATACATTTAATTTTAGAGGGTTGGATAACAAAAAATTACAAAAACCACCGCAGACAGCGTGGCACCGATCACAATGTGCCCGAGTCCTTACGTATCGTTTACACATCCTTACAATAATAAAAATCCATTTTTATAACCGTTAAACACATTACCTATCAATACTAAACCTTATTTCGACTTTTACAAGGTTTTGTTAGTTCTAATTCATCCGTAAAGTTACCTTGGTAGTGGTTCTCCAAATTTGTCACTAAAGTCACTGGTTAAGCGACTTTGAACGTAGTGTAAATGTAAAATAAAAGCGCTGTATAATTTTGTAAAGGTGTCAGGATATCCATTTGGCTGTCAAAGGGAGGAATGTCATTCATAGGTAATGGATAGTTGTAGGAAGGAAGTTGCAGGTAGGGAAACTGAATGGTCGCGCGTACAGGGCGACTGTATAATGATAATAATATTGTGTTTAGTTACAGTAGAATATTATAGAGAAAAAGTTTAGGCATTCCGATTTAGTCTTCGGGGTGGTAACGTATCCGTGACTGATGTCCAGTACCCTTACCATGAGTTTTTACGTTTTGACAAATATGACTGTTTTGGTATTTGTGTACGTATTGGTCCAAACATTTTCCAAGTTCTGACACAATCCGCTAGGAGCGCTGATTGGAAATTATATGGGCAAATACGTAAACAAATACCCAAACAGTTATATTTGTCAAAACGTAAAAACTCATGGTAAAGGTACAGGCTTGTAAAATAGCTACAGTTATTAGCACGCAGGAATATGCTCGTTTGTGGTATTTATCATATACATCAAAATATTTGAAAATATTGGCATAATTGACGCTCTTATTTAAGTACCTTTTTTATTATTATTTTCCATATTTTGTCATCGTCTACATCATATACCAACACTCCCGCTCTTAAACCACCGTTAAATTTTAACTGAAATCAATGACAATATTACTACCAATGTAAACTACAAAGGTTTTGAAGGTATTGAACCCTTTGTGGTTCGACTCCGTCGGCACCACCGCCACACCTATTTCTGCTTCATAACAGCAGTGTTAAGCGCTGCTGTGTTCTGGTTTAAAGGGTGTAGTAAAGGAGACATACTTTTCCGAGGCGTTCCAGTTTAGTCCTCAGGGGTAGCTCCACATCTGTGACCAACCTCAGGTAGGAATATCTAATTAAATCTGGGGTTGGTTACAGATATCCATGGGCAGCAGTAGCCTCTTACCATCAGGTGGACTGCATGGTCGTCTGCTACTTCCATATTAAAAAAAAAACTACAGAAATAGATTTAGTGGTGATGGTAACTGAGTCAGACTACAATTAAGCAACATAACTTAAAATTAAAAATCCCACCCTGTATAACAAGAGAATGGAACTAAAATTACCCAAGTCTAAATTTCTAAATTCCTCTTTGGCCTACAACAACAATCTCAGGTTTCCCATCTAGAGTGAGAGAGATGATGATAGAGCGAGACAGACAACCTTTGTGCAGAGTAGCCACTGCTAATGATGCCGCGGTCATTTATAATTATTTTTATAATGCATAGTGATGTATTAGTTGTAATAAAATTTGTAGGCATAAATATCGATGAATCATGTATTTAACTGCAAAGTTTTTCTTCATAATATAGGAATAGTAGACGAGTGTGTAGTCAACCTGATGGTAAGTAGCTACTGCCGCCCGTTGACATCTGTAATCAAACCTATATAAGATTAGATTTTATACCTACTTCCGGTCAAATATGCGCCGCTACTTCTGAGTACTAAACTGGATTGCCTCGGAAAAACATGTCTTCCTTAACACGTCCTTTAAACCAGAACACAGCAGCGCTTAACACTGCTGCTTTTAGGCAGACATAGATGGGGCGGTGGGGCCGCCGGAGCCGGACTACTCAGGCTTTACCACCTTGCAAAAGTGCAAATCCAAAAACATATTTTGGGTAATATATATCAATATTTATATAATATATTGGGTTTGGGTATAAACCAATAAACAGTTTTTGGGTTAACCACACAGTATTAATTTTGTAGATGATTGTAATATGCTCGAACAAGGCAAAATTATACACGTACTAGTTTTTGCCCGCGGCTTCGCCCGCGTTTAAAAGAAAATAATATAACATACTAACATACATAAAACTGTAAATTCGTACCTTCAACTTTACTAAAGATCATCACTTGATCAAATACATAGTTTATGATTCAATCCTTACAAATATCGATTAAAATAATCGATGTTTTGGGTCCAAAAGATCGATTCTCCGATTAATCGATCTTACATCGCCACCCCTAGTTGCCGTGGGATTTCTGGGATAAAAACTATCCTATGTCCTTTCTCGGGTCTCAAACTATCTTTGTACAAAATTTCATAAAAATCGGTTCTGTGGTTTAGGCGTGAAGAAGAGACAACCAGACAGACAGACAGACAGACAGACAGAGTTACTTTCGGATTTATAATATTAGTAAGGATTAGTTTGAAGTAAAACTATACATTTTAATTGGTAGATTCTAAGTGAATCTTCAGACATAAACGAAAGTATTTGTTTGACTAACGATCTAAAGGATCAAATCTTTATCATCACCCTTGTTAGCTGAATGTCGTAGGATATGTCTACTATGATTACCATTAGGCACAACTTAGTACGGTATCTACAGCAAAAGGACATACTTACGATTAACACTCGAATTTATTCCTTTGGGCAGAATGTCATACAGTTTTTTTAGAAAATAAATTATTGTCAGTAAGTACCTATGCCCATCTAAGTATAACAACACAAAGAATGCTAGTCAAATCGGTACTTTTTACTCCGAAAACGTGGATTCCTTCGATAAAATTGAAAACTCGCACATAAGGAATGTTTGTTACGTTAGATTAATCCAATATCATTGAAATATCGACAAACAGTAGTAGTGGAACAACCTTAGCCAACCCGTCAGCGCTATCGATACAAAGGCAATAAGTAATCCTTTTCGGCTACCGGTTTATACTGACCGCGTTTTTTATTGTACGGGATTATTATATCCCAACGCATTGTTACTCAAAAACTTAACGAAACCGACCTTATATCTTAAGTATAAGGGTTAAATTAAATGTAAAGATTAAATGGCCGAGTTAATATGAAGTTTCTACGGATGGAGTTATTAATTCACGATTTATTGGCCTTTTGAGGTCGTTTTAGTTATGGGAGTGAGGTGTTATTAAAGAACTGACCGGATGTGGATCGATTCGACCTAGACTTTATGATTAGAGCTTATGATCAATATTTAATTAAATGTTAATCTGGGTATTGGCTAACAACTGCCAAGTGGTGAGTTGGTTCTAATGTAAATTTCAATTTGTAGGACTATCGCTAGTAGAAACTGATATTTGATTTTAGCAATCTATTGGTTTAATAATTTATTCAGGTATGTAGTTCACTTAATGGTATGAAACTTACATTTTGATTATAATTAGTATTCGCTATTACTAAAACTCTTATTTACCACATTGGATTTTAAACGCAAAAGAATCGTTACCATACCTTACTGACACATACACGGTTTCAAGTTAGATTGTTGGTCAGACACTAAATGATTAATTTATATTAATGTTGGTGTATACATCTTTGTGTGTGTCCATGTGAACCTATAACAAAAGAAAATATCCAAGTGAAGGGCTAAAAGTGTAGAATGTGTTCTTTATTCCTGACGCAGCCATCAGAATCAAACTCCGAAGAATCCAAAAACCTTTCAATTAAATAAAAAAGACGCTATTTTAATCTACTTAAACCTTAAATAGATCCCCATAAACCTGTTCAAGCCATTTCATTCACCGGATCACTTTACACTAATAGGAAGTAGAGATAGTAACTCGAACCCAAGTCAACAATGGTTTGCGGAAACAACCACTGAGCTGTCACCCGCTGTTATTGTAACAATACTGACTCTTTTGTTGATTTTCTCGCTTTTTTCGACGTAAAGCTATCAACGAAACGTCCTTTAAAAGGAAACTTTTAATGTTATTTAATGTTAAACAAACTTAAAACTAAAATGATGGCGATGAACTTTTTATGATAAAAAATGCTTTCTTCAGTTCTATGGATTAGTATACAAGTATTATGGATTAGTATTCTATAACCTATATCACATCTCGAATTAGAGTAGGTGGTAGAATCCTGGTCCCACTCTCGAGGTACTTCTGTCACACCGATTTCTGCTTCGTAACAACAGTAGGACTGTAGCTGTACTCCGATTGGGAAAATGTGGTAAGTAAGAGAAACACTGGAGGTATTCTACCTTAGTCTTCAACCGTAGCAAAGCGCTTGTACCCTCAGGTAAGACTTTAATTGTATTTAATGTTTCATTAAAAAAAACCTTCAAACCAAAACACAGTACAGCTAAAGCAAAAATGATATATTAGAACGAAAAGCTCTACCATCTTTTCCTGTCACACGGTCGTATGTCCGC
The DNA here is from genome assembly GCF_041222505.1 of Epargyreus clarus. Classification (NCBI taxonomy): domain Eukaryota; kingdom Metazoa; phylum Arthropoda; class Insecta; order Lepidoptera; family Hesperiidae; genus Epargyreus; species Epargyreus clarus. The sequence goes on from NW_027332218.1 coordinate 13,110,912, forward strand.
GTGTCTTACTCGCACGGATGAGGTAATTGCCTGCAGTCTCTGTAGACAGGATGCTAGTGGCATACATACAGGCGAAACATGCGTGTGGGCATAACACGCGTGTCTGACATGTATGTATGTATGTATGGGAGATTCGGTAAATGAAAACACGTCTTTGCCCAAAGGCTGTCAGTATAGAACTTTTTTATTCAAAAAATCTTACTTCTCAGACTTTAATCCAAATGTAGCTCGATAACTATGCTCCCTATATCAATTTGTTTATAAAGTCGCCTGGCTCGCCGTTACGCTAACACGCGTGACAGGAAAAACGCTTACAGGTCATTTTATAGATATGATTATTCCCGCATGCGTTTTTTTATAATATAGTATTAGCAGACGAGCATACAGTCCACCTGATGGTCACTTACTACTGCTGCCCATGGACATCTGAAATCAACCCCAGATAGGATTAGATATTCCTACCTGATGCGCCGCTGCCCCTGAGGACTAAGCTGGAACGCCTCGGACAATTATGTCTCCCTTACCACACCCCAAACCAGAATACAGCAGCGCTTAACACTGCTGTTATGAGGCAGAAGTAGGTGTGGCGGTAGTGCCGGAGTCGAACCACAAAGGGTTCTACCACCTTTAGGAGGTGGCGCCTTGAAAGGCGTGAATTAGGAATAGTGACTTTCCTATAAGATATAATACAAACAAAAACCCATAATTGTAGAAATATTTAATACGTAAAAATCGTGTAGAGATTTTAATAGCGACGCTCACGGAATAATAAATGTTATTCCGTACACCGGAGAGTTATAATCGCGTAAACTCTGGATGGTTTGATTAACTGCCGGTGTGTTCTGAAATACTGCCCACAAAGTCACGTGGCGTGTGGTTTACGACTGGCTAGCTTTGTGCCGCGGGTTTGTCTTGTTCGTAGATAGCTCAAAGGCTTGGACAGTTGGGGGCTTGCATTCCAGATCTTCGTCGATTTTTGCAGTTTTGGAAGAGTATGTTTATAGTACGCAGTGATACCCTAGTAGTTAAGAAACACGGCCTCTTGGGGGCCTCGAGGGGTCCGAGGTTCAAATCCCAGGCACGCACCTCTGATTATTAGAAATTAATTACCACTTGCTTAAACGGTGCAGGAAACCTGCAAGTCTGAGAAATCTTGAAAAAAAAAACTTTTCAAAGATATGTCTACCCATTCGTACTTGGCCAGCGCTGTGGAGAGTCCTTCTCATTTTGAGAGGAGACCCGTGCCCAGCAGTGGGACAATAATAGGTTGATGACGATGATGTATAAAGTATACTATTAGTGTTACGAATAGGTGAAGTTGGTAGAACCCTCGGCGGATCGACTGCGGTTACACTTAATAGAACTCAAAACATAAACATTATTACATTTTAGGTATGTCTCTCTCAATGCTTAAATCGAGCGAGATAACTAATCGGTGTGCCAGACTGAAGCTTAGCTATAACACAGGTAAACTTATCGGGTAAGAAGTGCAATGGAAACACTTAGCCACACCGGTCGCGATCCTTAGCTCGCATTCCTCCATACAAAAAACAAATAAGAATAAAGCAATCTTGTCGGTTTTTTTTTTTTTTTTTTTGTTTTTTTTGGCGCCCAGATGTAGGTGGAAAAAGGGCTAACCCTCTACGGAGAGGGAGGAGTAAAAAATGCATCCAAGCACTTACAGGCCGCGACGGCCGGTGCCTGCGTCGTGTGGGGCTGAATGAAAGGTCCTCCTGAAGGGAGGACCATCCCACTAAAAAAACTCCTTTAAAGGCATTCGTCCAAGGGGACCGTACAGCCGACATCGGATAGCGACCTCTCGTTGCGGACCGAGAGGCGCTAGCGGCGCTCCCTAGAGAGCGACCGCTGGATAGATGACACTGAAGGTGTCAACGTATCGTGAATAAGACTAGAATCGTCGGGAAGACGATTCTCTATGGAGAGTTGTACGCCCCTGTGGGCGGCCAGAAGATTCTCCACATCGGTGGAGAGTTTGTTAGGAGCGTCGGTCAAGATATTTCTTGGCCGACGGCAATTGTAGCGGGTAGGAAGAGGGGCAGCATAGTCCGCTGCACCCTTGATTAAGGGGTTGGAATGATTTTCTGAGCGGACGAAGAACGCTTCAGAGAATTGTCTAAGGACTTGTTGTATTGGAGCGAGCTCCAGGTCGCGGTGGAGGTCAGCGTTCCTGACATACCAGGGGGCATTAAGTGCCCGACGACAAAAAAGATTTTGTATGACCTGGAGTTTGTCTAGGATAGTGGGATTCGCGTGAGCGAAGACTGGAGAGGCGTAGGTTAACACCGGTCGAATGCAAACCTTATACAGCGTTCGCTTATTCCTGGCTGACAACTTGCTGTGTCTGCCAATCATGGCGTTGAGGCGGCTCATGTAAGAGCGGGCGGTATGGGTGACCTTAGAGACGTGGGGTCTAAAGGTGAGGCCCGGGTCAAGGGTAACTCCTAGGTATTTTACTGTGGGCCTCCATGGAATGGGGGCCCCAAGTAATTTGACGGAGGGCAGGTTGTTTAAGCGCCTGCGTTTGTGGTCGAAGCGCATTGCGGAGCTTTTCTCCGCATTGACTTCGATGCGCCATTTCCTAAACCAATCTCCTAACTCGTTGACCGAGCGTTGGAGTTTGGCGAGGACAGATGACTCCTTTTGCCCTTGGATGTAAAGAGCGGTGTCATCGGCGAAGAGTGATAGCTGCACCCCATTTTTGGGGATAGGAATATCGTTGGAGTACGATATGAATAATGTGGGAGCGAGCACTGAGCCTTGAGGGACTCCGGCTGTTATGGGGCGTGGTGAAGAGAGGATACCTTCGTGCCTGTAGCGGAAGGTTCTGTCCTGAAGGTAGGAAGCCACGATGCGGACTAGGCTATCAGGAAGACCAGATTGGTATAGCTTGTATACCAGTCCTCCATGCCAGACTTTGTCAAAAGCCTTGGCGACGTCGAAGAAGACTGCTAGTGTCTTGTTACGTCTTGGATAAAACCCGCTTGTGATGTACTCGACAATGCGGTGGACTTGTTGGGGGCACGAGTGCTGGTGGCGAAAGCCAAATTGGTGAGGAATGATGAGTGGGGGAGCATCTATTGGGAAGAGGTGCCCTCTTATGTGAACGAGGATCACCCGTTCGAAAACCTTGCCCATTGCATTGAGGAGGCTAATGGGGCGGTGGTTGGAGGGAATATGTTTCGGTTTCCCAGGCTTGGGAATACCGATAACTGTTGCTGTCTTCCAGGCTGTTGGAAAGAAGCTGAGGTCGAGGCAGGCATTGAAGATAATGACCAGAAGGGTCAGTACCTGCTCGGGGAAGTGTTTAAGCGCCAGGTTGGAGATACCATCCGAACCTGGGGCTTTGCGAGGTTTCAAACCGCGGATGACGGTCCGGACCTCGTCTGTAGTGATTTTAATGGGAGCAGAGGTGACAGGGAGAGAGATCTTTTTAAGGACCTCCTCCTCCACCTTGAGAATGTGGATAGGGTCGCACGGTTGAGTGCTGGGGGAGCACTGCGCAGCGATGCTATCTGCGAAGCATTCGGCCTTCTCGGTGTCCTCGAAGGCTATGCTGCCGTCGGGACGCGTGAGAGGGGGAGTGCTAGAAAAGGCTTCGGTACGAAATCGTCTAGTGATTTTGTAGAATGCCTCATGAGAAGGTTGGATATCCTCCATGAGAGAGTTCCAGTTGGAGTCCCTCAGTTCGGCTAGCCGGGATCTGACTTTCCTTTGGAGGGCGTTAGCGCGCCTCCTAAGGACAGGGGTGGGATACTTAGCGGCCCATCTGAGGGCTGCGTTCTTAGTTTGGATTAGCTTCCTGACCTCGCGAGGTAGTTTGCGGTTCGGGACCTCTACCACCTTCGCGTTGTCATGAAGCGAAGTCTGAACTAGCTGGGTGAGTGAGTTGACCGAACTGTCTATTTTGTCCGTGCTAACAAGGTAGCCTGGGGGAATAGCATACGGTGAATCGGGGGCCTCTATGGCCGAGGTGAGAGATTTCTCGTACCCTTCCCAGTTGGTGAAGGTTTTCGAGGAAGTATGGGGAGTTGGATCATAGGGACCTAACTGGAGAGAGACTGGACGATGGTCTGAGCCCAGATCGTCCAATGTTTCGATCGCTCTTGTATTGAGCGCGACGCCTTTGAGTAGGGCGAAATCCAGCACGTCGGGTTCTTGGTCTTCCCGATCGGGGTAGTGGGTTGGCGCTATTGGAGAGAAGATATCAAAGTCCAGTGCGCGGGAAATGGTTAGGAGTTTATTACCGTTGGTATTAGTCAGACGACTGTTCCAAACGGTATGTTTACAATTGAAATCTCCAAATAGTACGACAGAGTCTCCGAGCGAGAGGAGGGCCTCCAAGTCGCTTTGGAGAGGGGCTTTATGGGCGGGGAGATAAATTGAGGCTATGATCAGGGACGGGTGTCCTGTCATGCCTAATTTGCATACGGTGGCTTCCATATTGGTGAGCTTGGGTGTTTCCAGAGGGGTGCAATGGAAGGATCTCTTGTAGTAGATGGCAGTGCCTCCGCCGCGACGGTCGTCGGCTCTGTCATTACGTACAAGCGCGTAAGAGGGGAGACTTACGCCTTTAAGGGAGGGCTTGAGGAAGGTTTCCTGAACAAGCAACAGGTCGATATCCCTGTTGCGGACGAACTCTTTGAGTTCAGGAATGCAAGGCTTTAGACCTCGTGCATTGAAGGAGATAAGCGAGACGCCTTTAGGTTTTTGACGACCGGGACGAAGGGGTTGAGTATGAACGTTACTCATTGGATAGATTTGAACAACGCTAAGTGTTCGGAGTAGATAGCGATGCGTTCCGCCTGGCTGGCGTTACGCATCTTCTGGGAGACGAGTTTGATCTCGTCGAGGTCCACGCCCTTAAAGCAGTCGACAAGGAACATGATATGTTCCCTTACCGATGCATCTTGGGTGGGACGGGGAGTGGGAGTGGCCTTAGGGGCCGGGGTTGGTGGGGCGGTCGCGGAAGCGACTTTCCTCCAACTCATGGGAGCGGTTGGGGTTTTGGAGGCCCCTAGCCGCGGGAAATTGGTCGAATTGACCGGAGGTGGGCCTACTTTAGAGGGCTGCTTTTTGGCAACCTTCTTTTGAGCGGGACGGGGGGCTTTCGGGCAACCACGGTAGTTAGCCGGGTGTCCGGAAGTGGTGCACAACACGCAGGCAGGAGGGGACTCGTCTTCACGAGTTCTCTTGCACTCCCGTGTGGCGTGGGGTTCGAGGCACTTGACGCACCTTGGGGGGGCAGTGCAGTTCGCCGCTGCATGGCCGTAAAGCTGGCAGCGGTGGCACTGGGCAGGGTAACCACGCTTGTTAGGTGGTTCCACCTTGATTTGAGAAAGGCCACAGATTGTGAGCTCCTTCTCTTTGAAGATGTCCTTGGAGGACGGGGTCTTGGACAGTATGGCCAGGGCTAGTGGGTATTTAATCCCGTTGCGGTTGTACAGCTTGTGTACACCTTCCACGGGGAAACCTTGGTTGACGAGATCCGTTTGGATGTCGTCGGTGGGAAGTTCATAGGGGAGACCCGTAAGGACCGCTTTGATTTTGCGGTCCTCTTCCAGTGCGTACGTGTGGTACGGGAGTTGTAAGTGAGTTAGGAGCCTAATGAGGCTCCTGAAGTCCTCGGTGGTGGGGCATGATACGCGAATAGAGTCGCGAAGGTTATGTGCATTAGTGTAGTGGATTTTTCGTTCCACTAGGGTTTTGGAGAAGTCGGACCATTTCGACTTATCCCTGAAGAAAATGTGTGGAGGCGGTTTGCACTTGGCAAGTGTCGGTTCGCAACGCGTGGCTGGCTTGGGGGGCTTAGCCGCGGGGGTTGAGCTCTGGGGCTCGGTGGAGGCTTTTGGCACGGGGGCCAGAGTGGAGGCTTTTGGCACGGGGGCCAGAGCGGGGGCCGCTGGGGCTGGGGTGGCTTCAATAGAGGCCTCGGAAGAAGTCTCACTTGTCGCCTTAGCGACGCGTTTGACTGGACGTTTCTTTGTCTTCTTCGACTTGACAGGGGTGAAACCCTGGTCGTCGTCGGAGGAGGCGGCGGAAATGAGGGTGTTCTCCGACGATTCGTCGGAGGAGGCGGGGCGTTTTAGCGAGATGGCGTCATAGTCCATCTCGTGTCTCGGGGTGGCATCAGGGGATGCGGGTGAATCGGTAACGGACAGGGGATCCGTTACGGACTTTAAGGGCTCGCAAAGGGAGCGGAGTTCGACAGCGTCGAAGGGGATGTTTAGCTTCTTGGTCAGTAGAGAGAACAGAGCCTCGAAAAACCTATCAGTTACCATGTAGGCCATGGTAGCCAGGGATGCCTCCCTGCCGAGGCAGGGAGCTAACGGGGAGGGGGAGGGAAATGCAATTACCCCTAAGGGAAAGTAACTGCTACCGTCACCCTTGGGATAGCCCAAGTGCAGTGGGATCGGGTCTGCCGGTTTCTCTCAGGCCGAGAGGTCTGAGAAGCGCACCGGGTCAACGCTAGCTGGTTTCGTTGGCACCGTTAGGTATCCACCAACTCAAACGCGTCGGGACGTGACTTTTGTTTATTCCCAATAAATTGGCAATAAACAAAGCACGGACCGCTATCGATAAAATCGAGTAGGCGAGAACCGGCCGAAAGGCCAGAGAAAATTCTGGGTTAGGAAACACTAGAGCGCGAGCAGGCGGGGCTGCTCGGTCTGGCGTTCAAACGCAGAGTGATCTTGTCGGTGGATTGGTAACACATATATAGCTTAGATAAGCTGATGATCCCATACATAGATACGTAGAATATCTTTATTGGAAAGCCACAGTAACAGGCACAATAAAAAAAACACCGTCACCAAAATTGCGTTCCACAGACAGACATCTCAATTCCTAAACTTATACATAAATATCTGACAGTCCGTCTGTCAGTCTCATCGTCATTAAACGTGCATTGTGACCAATGACATAAATAACGAGGAATTTATCCCCGTATATATTTATTTATATGTTCCAATTATTTATTACAGCTCGTCTGTGCTTTATAGGTTTTTGAGTTGTTAAGCATTTTCATTTAATAGATTTGGATTGGATTCGAGATAAGGTGGGCGCATGCCAACATTTTTAGTGACGATTAATTAAAAGTAATAGTTTCTTGATGTTTAATTATGTTAACGATATTTATGATTTAACATAAGCTCTATATGTAATACAGTCCTACTAATTAGTAGTATTAATTTTGTGAATATAATGTTTGTTTATAGTTAAGTTCGGAGTACCAAACCATTATGCAGTCCAACTGAAAGTAAGTGGTCACTGTAAGTGTCAATGAACAGTGGTTCTACCTGATGTCAATTGCTCAGTACCCTTAGCATAAGTTTTTACGTTTTTACAAAAATGACTGTTTTTGTATTTGTTTACGTATTTACCCACACATTAGTATCAGAACTGATTACTGATACTGATACTTTATCACTTGACTGAATGCTTTATCACGCCTGAGACTAGGATTGCTAAGGACTAAGGTTGCCTGATGTACATCAGCCGGAATCCATATTCAACCTAAACACACGGTAATCCCAGTAGAAATAGTGTAGCACTAATATCTCCCCAGTTCAACGATGCTGGGTATACCACTTTCCATACATATTATTAAACATTTTATTTACAGTTCCACTACGCTAGTTATTTCGGCCCAGTCTCCAATATTTCGCAACCAAGATTTTTCCTTTTCCCTATTCACATTTGTCTGTGTGATTTTCCTTTATAATGAACTAAAGAAGAAAATTAGTACATGTTATACTTTTCGGGTCTATTTTTAATATTTTATTTCAAACAGAGCAAATGCTCAACATACATATAATAATAATCCATAATAAACTGATTTGTGTTAAAGAAATTAGCATTATTTTAATAAACTCCGCGTATATCGCTATGTAACAATAAACTTGATGCATTAGCATATGCATGCGAACTGGCATGGCAGGGTTAACAAGGTTAATTGTGGCAATACTCTCCCAGCTTTATAGCGGTTGGGAATTGTAATTGAAGAATATTTTAATGGCCTTTTTCTCAATTATAACACCTTTATATTAATTGTGAGACGATTATACGTTGTGAATTTAATGCGAGTGTTTTTAATTAAACCTGGAATATAGCTTTAATATGAAATATATTAAATCAATCTTAAATCTTAAACGCTTTCTACACTCACAGCCCCACACTAGGATTTTCTGTATCGTGGGTGTTATGGACACACACAAAGACGAATAGACAAACACTCATATCCAAAACAGATATCAAATTTTATCACTGAGATATCTGTCTGGCCGGGGATCGAACCCGGAACTCTTTGGGCGTCAGACCGGTATGGTCGTCATATAATATACTGTGCATTAAGAAGTGATGGCCTAGTTGGTTTGAAATCTTCAAATCAGAAAATTAATGATCACTTGCGTAAACGGTGAAGGAAAACATAGTGAGGAGAAATAGTTAATGGTTATGATTGCTTATAGAGATTAAACCTCTCTAATTTACTACATTGTTTTTGTCTCGAAATAAACAAGCACTCTAGCAAGAGCTACACGAGAGGAAGTAGTCACAGACACCCATGAATATCTAGAAACAAAATTAAATAATATTAGCATCTTGATTTAGGATCATCATAGATTTACTGCTGCCAGTTCTACTACTGAGATAAAATACCCTTTCTAACTTACTTAGAAGCCTTCAAATCAGAACACACCAGCAACACTATTATAAGACGAAATAGGTTTAGCGGTATTTAATACCAAAATTTGATGAACACATTAAAACTCTTAACAATAGAGCAGGCATTCCTAAGTATCGACACCAATAAAAGGATTGTCGATAATAATTCGAGCTGAGTCGATAAAGCTCCGTTGGTGCGCACTAAAACATTTTAAAATGTTATAAATAACGCCGTTTAACGATGCAGACATGAGCTGCTATTAATCACACGTTCGCCTTAATACTACTTTTTATTACATGTAAATGAGTGTGTGTTGGTACCTACCCTTATGAGCGCCTTAAAAGTTTTTAGAGTGTACGATTTTGTAATCGTGTCGTAGAATTTACCAGTAGATTGGTTGTGGTGAGGAAACGGTGTTTTGTCAGTTTTAGGTCGTATTTGTATTTATCAGTTCTTAAGTTATGTTTTATTTTTTCTGACCGCTTAATGTTTTTTGGGTATATGCATTTATGTCTTGTGAGTAAATTTGTCTCATTATTTGACATACACACAGTCCAAATGGCTTTATTTTAACAAATGACGTGGTGTTGGATTTGTATAAATTGTATTAGTGACAAAGGTTACATTACATTTTTATTCGCCTTCATAAATGCATTTTTATTCTTATAAAAATTCTGTAGTATATAAATCATATGAGTGACTTTGACTTAAAATGTCGACGTGTAGACACACGACATACTTTCTTATAGGTACGTATATTTATTGTATATTATCTTACATAATTATCTTACATACATAACGACGTTCATTAGCAACACTATAATATTGACGTAATTTCACATGATCTTTGAGCTTATTAGTGTTAAAGTATAAATGAATAAATAATATAAATATTTTATCTGCATACTGCTTCGGAATTATTTCTGTAGTTAAGAAATACTCACTAATGAAGAACAAGTACTTAAATACTATTATTGTTATATTATTAGATAGATAACCTACACTTACGATAAGATTTCTTGTATTTAGCAATAATTCTCTAGTAATCATAGTTCAATATCAACGTCACGACTACCTGTAGTCGTGAGGTATAAACGTCCTACGTCAGATCTCCATAATTAATCGCTAGATGCAATAATTCCGATGCTATTGTCCGTACATACGTATATTACTACTAATATAATTTTATAATTGACTGAGCTATGTATTTCTTGAACTCAACGTAAAGTCCATATTAACTGACTTGTTATATAACTATGAGCAGCTTGCTATTAAAATTGTATATTTAAATTAATTATTTTCAAAAATAGACGTAATTGGTTTTTTAAAGGTAGTGAAACAATTCATTGTTGGACTTTGGAAGTCACTCCATAACACTTATTTCTGCTTAATAACAACTGTGATTAGAACTGCTGTGTTCTGGTTTGAAGAGTATAGTAAGGGAGGGACGACTTATATGAGAAATTATTAGTCCTTAGATGTAGTAACGTACCTGTGGTTGATCTTAGATAAGACTCTAGTCTAATGATCCTATCTGGCATTTGTTTCACAAGTCTAAGGACGACAGTGGCCGGGTGAGTTGCATACTTTTTAGCTAATATATAAAAAGATATAACTCTTTGTTGTTCGATTTTCTTACTTATGTACTATAACAACGATGTAAATCTGTCGTGTTCTTGTTTGTTAATAACACCACAGATGATTAAAATACTAATGTCAATGAATATATGTGGAATAAATTAGTGTAAAAAATATATAAGTAGAATGATAACGGAGTTTTGATACGGGTAAAACATGGTGAAACGTTTCATGTAGTGTGTATACTAGGGTTAGTGCGTTCATTGAAATATCAATTTACTTCCTTAAACCTAAGTAAGAAAAAGTAAAATATTTTATTTTTGCAACTTTTTGTAAACAGACATTTCGACGCCAAAAACTTATCGGTGGTAGAACCCTTTGTGATTCGACTCCGGAGAAAACCGCCACACCTATTTCTACCTAATAACAGCAGTGTTAAGCGCTGCTGTGTTCTGGTTTGAAGGGTGTGCTAAGGGATTCATACTTTTCCGAGGCGTTCCAGCTTAGTCCTCAAGGGAAGCGGCGCATTTGTGGCCGACCTTAGGTAGGAAACTAATCCTATGTGGGATTGATTACAGATGTCCACGGGCGGCAGTAGCAACCATCATGCACTGCATGCTGCTCTGCTACTCTTACATTATAAAAAAAAACTTTTTCCACACAATTTTAATGTTTCCTTTATACATTAAGCACATCAAATTGTAGACAATGACGTCGTAATCCGATACCTCGACAAATAAAATAATAAAGGCATGCTTTACGGCTCCTATAAACGCTTTTGTTAACGACACTTCATTCGTTTTGTTGTTCCACGAACATGCCGACGTTGATTTTATTTTACATCGTTACTAAACGATACAAGATTAATTCGCAATATATTTTTCAGGTCTTTGTTTTAGGTTGCCTTTAGAACCTATTACGGTTGATGTTTTTGCTTGTTATATATTAAGACGTATTTGTGGAATGAAGTCTTAAAAGTATTTTAGTATCTTCAATTTTTGTATGTATTTGAAATAGAAACTTAGCATGCAGTTCCATTGATATTAAGCGACAATTGCCGTCATTTTACATCTGTGGTCTCTCTTCAACTAAGAGCACATCACATTGAACACTCAATGTAAAGGAAGGTGCGGGTTGATAATGGTAGTAAGGTAGTAGAACCTTAATTTTACAGATCAATTGTAATTTTTTGCTATCTTGTCGGGAGTTTTATGAACGGTTTGTGAGTTCTGTCATTTTTTTTCAACTTATTAGTGCCATGATTTTTTTTTAAATGGAAGTAGTCAACGAGCGTGCAGCATGCAGTTCACCTGATGGTATGTGGTCACTGCCGCCCATGGACATTTGTAAACAACTTTATGTAAAACAGGTTCTACCTAAAGTACGGATGCGTAATTGTTCCTGAGGACTAAGAATATCGCCTCATACGTCAGTTAGTTGGCATCTACACCATTCCACCGAAATACAAAACTGCTTCACGCTAAAAGTGGGTGTGACAGTAGTATCTGCCCAGTCTCACCATACTTTTTTTTTTACCTAAACCTAAACGATGAGGCAGACGGGCTACCTGATGGAAAGCAGTCACCCTCGCCTATGGACATTTGCAACACTAGAGGAGTCGCCAATGCATCGCCAGCTGTGGAGGAAAGCTTTTTTTACACCTCAGGAGGAAGTTCACTCCATATCTTGCACGTCCGTGGCAAGAACTTCCGTGCAAACCGACCGTGGAGAACCGCCACGAGTCCACTTGGTGTGGATGGAACTTCATCCTTCGGCGAGTGGTGCGATGGAGAAATGGTGACTGGCTGTACCTTTCAAATGTTAACATACCTACCGCAATCCATACGCTACCCATTCGATGTAGAGTACAATACAATTTTATAGTCTGTATCAAACCACAAAAATCGTAGACACTGTGACAGCGAGATAGCATCGCATGATTTGTGTTTACGAGCCCTTTGTTTCAAACCATGCTCTTATTTACGACGCTCCCAATAAAACAATTTATTATTTTTGTGCTTTATTATTTTTTTACTCACCTTGTTTACTGGTGCTCAATAAATATTGAGTTCTGAACTCTTCTGTGGTGTGGGTTACTGTTAGCGAGTAAAGATTGAATACTTTTTTTTATGAAGTATAGCAAAGCAGTGATAGGCTAGTAGTTAAAATCATGATCTTTTAATCGAGATGTTCGAGTTATGAATCCCAGGCAGTTTTTTTTTTTTAATTTGTGCGCTTTAAAAATCTCTACATAACGACGAAGAAAAAGAGCATTAACAAAGAGTTTTCAAATGTGTATGAGGTCCACCTACTAATATGCACTAGGCTATCACAGAGACTGTGTTTTTACCCATTTCACTTTGAAAGGAGACCCGTGTTCGGCAGTAGGATGGTAATTTTTTCACAAAAAGTATATCATATCGCATCCAGTAAGACACATCGTCAATATATAGTTCATGTTTATTGTTAAAACAACGCGCTCTGATTGATGTCACACGTCGCTCAATATGTCTTTACCGCTATTACTACAAAATGATATAAAACACGCATATAATTAACTATTAATTAATATCTTGTGAGTTACTTTTACAGTTTGTCCTTTATATTATTTCATATTGCGTGCGTTTAGTCGGTTTTTTGTTTAAGTCCAAGTTTAAGGCCTCAATCATTGTGTTATTTTGTATTCGTATTAACGTTATTATGGTATTTTGAAAGGTTAACATATTTTTGGTCCATTCTTAGGGATGGATATATTAGGTGTTATAACTACGCTGAGTCCTAGGTTCGTTCCTGAGCCTGATAGACGCCTAAGCTGCGAATTAAGATTTCTGGATCAGGCATTTTCGAACTGGTAGATGTTTATTTTTATGGTAGGTACCCACAACATCTCTCTAGTTAGTGCTAGGTATGCACTCTAGCCACAGGTATATTTTATGCGATTGTGTTGTGTGTTTGTTGGTCATTGTCTAGTCACCTTAAATGGATAACTTCTCTTGCAGCTTCGAAGAAATTGTTTCAATTATTTGGGTAGGGAAATAAGTTACCTTCCGAAGATTTGTAGATGAAAGATGAAGAATAAAAAAAACATTTTTCCTTTTGGTATGCTAACTAACGCAATATCATAACAGATGGCACTTAGCGTGGTAGTAAGTGGTCATTTACCTGATTACACGTCTAAAATGAAGATCTTTACCCAAGTACTATACTTCTGACACAAAAAAAATGTCAAATCTAAAATAGTATTTTTCTATTTGCCAAAACACTTTTATAACATGGTTACTAAACAAAGAAATGAAAATAGTAATAAAACAATAATTGCTATAATAGACATCCCACAAACTTGTGCCATATAAAACTCATATATGGAGTACATTTATTCCTACAACTATTCGGCCACACACTTTGTGGCGGAGGCTTATTCTGATCTGTTTTATATCGTTTCCAATTCGTGACTTTTTGTAGACGTCATAATTTATTTAAATAACAAATTATATTTATTGTATACTATTTGAGTAGGTACTATACAAACTGTCTGTGAAACTTGATTTGTAATAAATATCGTCAATGATTTCGTAACTTATACAAGTATATGAAATTGGTAGAACCCGTTGGGGTTCAATTCTGTAACAGTAATCTTAAGGGCTGTATTTCGGTTTGAAAGATGTTGGAATGAATCCTACTGGTACTTATCCGTGGCATTCCAACTTAATCGTCAACACATCTGTGTCTGACCCCAGGTCGGACTCTAAGCTTATTTGGTGTTGATTACGTATGTCCATGACCGGCAGTAGCCACTAGTAATGTAGAGCTGCCCTGATCGTGCCCTGCGGAGGGTACATAAAAAGGGATTCAGTGTTACGCAATTCTCTCGTCTCTTAAATTGTATTGTTAGTAAAGTAATTGAAAACAACAAACATTTAAAATTTAATTCATATTATTTTGCCACCAACAGCTACGACTACCCATTACCCTATCGACATCACCGATCGACCACATCCATCCGACCCAGAATAGCTCGTATTGTGCAACGTCTGAGTGATCCCCGTCTAAACAGATTTACAACGTCCGCTGTGATTTACACGTCACCCGCGTCGCCCACGGACACCAATTAATATCGTGTATTTTATCGCCGACCACATTACGGAATCAGGCCGGATTATTGGGAACTAGCTGCGTTTCCCGGGTTTGTCTGTGTTCGTCGTGTTTTTTGTGGTATGTGTGGTCATCTGTGTGTGTAGTCATCATGCAGTGATTGACCAGTGGTTAAGAAATTCTGCCTCTTGATCGAGGGGTCCGAGGTTCAAATCGCAGGCACGCACAGCTAATTTTTAATTACGTGCGTATTGAAAATTAATTATCACTTGCTTAAACGGCGAAGGAAAACATCGTGAGGAAACCTGCATACCTGGGAAATCTTAAAAAAACATCAAGGTTTCTAAGGTATGTGATGTCTACCAATACGCACTTGTACACGCGGTGGACTATGGCCTAATCCTTCTCATTCTAAGAGGAGACCCGTGCTCAGCAGTGGGATAATAATGGGTTGATGATGTGGTCATCTTGGTTTGATTTTGTTTTCCAGAAAGTTGTTAGAGGACCCAAAAGTTGTAGATTCGATCACAGGTCAGAAAACAAAACTATTTAAATGTTTTTAGAAGATTGAAGTAACCAACAATTATGTTATCTACATGGTGGTAAATAGTCATTGTAACCAACTCTATATAGAGCAGGGGTTCTCCCTGAAGTTCAACATAAATGGGTTGCCACTCCTGAGACTCTGATGGACGCCTCATAAGTCAAGGTTGATAACTTAGTGTTAAGAGAAAGCAACACCTGCTATGTTGTGACATTGAAAATTCGATAGTCATAGATGTACAAGGTCTCCTCACGTCTATATATGAGACTATACAGGCTGAATTTTTCAATTAGGTCTTCAGGGCCAAATCCGATACTATAAGGATTAGCGAAAAATGCTGAAAGGAGTTGCTGAATGCTGAAGGACGAGGACGATTTTGATAAAAACTAAAACTACATCATTCGTTTTTTTTTAATATCTTTTTCCCTAGCCGGGAATCGAAGGAGTTCATTTAGAAAAATAAATACAACCTCTATATCATTCTAGTGTCTATCATTATAGTATAGTGACTATCATTATAGTCACTATACTATAATGATAGTCACTATACATATGTATATTATAGTCTATAAGGATAGCTTATAATGATCAAATTCTGGGAAGTAATGATAAATGACAAACTAAAGGAATAGCCTCAATTTTAAGGAAATACATATGTTTTCATATTAATTTGGCAGTTCAGCATTTTTCGCTTATCCTTATAGTTTCGGATTTGACCCTGAAGGTCTATTTGAAAAATTCACCCTGTATATCAAAGGGATTATATGTGCTTTTGTTTTTTTATCACAACTAGTCAATAATACCGAAAGATATTACGTAATTCATTTATTAGTTTCAAAACCAAATTGATAGATTATTTTTACCTACTTCTGTTAAATTTGTAGTGTAAGTAAGGAAAGTAAAACAATACTTGAGTAAAATTGTTAACCAAATCATTACTACAAAATACCAATAGATATCAAAGGTATAAAATACAGTAATTTATACAGAGTAACATCGCAACAGACAGCTCATATAGATACAAGATGTTCAAACGCGTAACACGTACCATAACACGTAGCGCCGTGAATAAATCAGCGCGAACAATTCTAACCTTATTTTCAGCCGAAACCCCTGAAAACAAGATCCCTTAACAGCAAGAAATCACACTCGACCAAATTGCGTAACATACTTACCCCCAGTTTAAAATGGAGTCATAAATAAAAGGTGGGTAGACGGCGCACCTTATCGCCTGAACCACAACAAATGAAAGAATACCTCCCTGTAACCCCCATCCCAAGGATTCGCTGTCCCTTTCCCTCCCCAGTGCATTTATCTCCGTCTCATTCTGACACGGAACAGTAAAACGATGTTTTACATTTATAACTACAAGCCAACGCGAAAGCCACGTTGCTTGACACTCTGTTGTAAAAGTAGACTGTATTTTCAGGTGTTAAAGTTACAGTTCTTCCGTCGATGGGGTAGCGTTGTTATGGCAACGGGGGGAGCGTCGCGATTTTTGCCACCTCCTTCGATTTCTTCGTTTCTGATCACTTGCAGCAAAGTGGCTGTGTTATATACAAGTGATAGGTATTGGGGTTCGAAAACGGTGTTGGGATGAGTAAAAAGAATAAATTTCGCTCCGTCGGGAACGGCGGCATCTAGAAAACATCGGATGATGTCTATATGTTTGTCACTTCCATAACCTGTTTCGTCTGAGATGCTTTTTCGATGTTACGATGAATCATTACTTATGTAGAAACTATAAAATGGATTGTGAAAATACTCCTGTCTTATTTTAGATATATTAAGTATAACTCTTTTGGATAATTGTGTAAAGTTTTTCTGTTTTTATTGTATCATTGTTTTTCTGTCTGCAATATTAATTGGCTATAAATAATGGTTTTATGCTTTCAGACTACTTTTTTCTTGTACCTGCATTTCCGTGAGGTTTATAATGGATTAACATTGTGACGTAGACGAGAGACATTGTGACGTAGTCGTCAAGGTGTCTTTCATTTTGTGTTTGAATTCTGCTAAAATGGTCTGGAAAATAGACAAATTATAGTCCAGGACAGACACTTAGTCTTTGTTTTTGTGTATGAATCTTAGATACTCCTTGTACGAAATTGAGTGGAGAATGACAAGTTTATAATACTACTTAGGTACTTTTCATGATATTTCAAAATAATATGTCCTGGGACATTATCCATGCCTACTTAAATAAAAAATATCATAAATGACTTTAGGAATTGATTGATTTCTAATAACACATTGGTCCTGTTTCTTAAAATATACATGATTAATATAAAATATATATATAGAAACATGATTTTGCTTTGGATTTCGGACGTCTTAACTTTAAAAATTGGAATAAGAACTATTCAGCTTGATATTTCAACAGTAATAAGAAAAGGGGAAAATAAAAAATGTGTATATTTTTACTAACCGTTTATTTCAACCACACGCGTGGGTGTTCCACGCTAGAATGATCTAAATTTACATGATCTTACAGTAAGGGTATATGTAGAGTCATTATTGTTTCCTTTACCTTTACTATTTATTATATGAAATACTACGTACAACACAAATACGATGAGAATAAATAAAAAAGGTGATAAAGAAATTACTTGAATTTTATTTTAGCAAACAAAATTTCGAATTATATTGTTCTGCGTTCGTCTAAGCAGATGTTAATCTTTACCGATAGAGGCGCTAGTTTATATGCCATGATAGAGACATATGTATGTATGATTATGTAGATATGAAATGACAGATGTACGCATGTGAATAACAATGGATTCGTATTGCAGACATGATTTGATCTCTGCCTATCTCCTTCAGAGAGACTTGGATTATGATCTGAGTACGCTCTAGTATGGATTAGCGTACAAAAAAGAAGAATTATTATACAAAAAGAATGAGATATACATGCATACGCTCGAAGAACATTACCTTCCGCAGTCGGGGAAAAATTGCAATGGATTACCTACAACGTAAACTTAAATCTCTTATTTTCAAAGAAAATCTAAGCCAAAATTAGATTGACTGTAATTACCCGAATATGGAAGGTAATGTTTTAGATCGCTACTAGGGTACGCCCTGTAGCCCAAACGGCTTGACGGACATAATAAAATGCGTTGTCGATTCGTCTAAATCGCTGGAGAGTACCTACTTTTAATTTTAAATATTTATTTTACAAAATGGCGCTTAAAAATCATTTAGTAATTGTGAAAGTACACTTTATATCACTTATAATACCAGAAACTGAAATGTATGAACCTCCATTTATCAATCAATTATAATTCATTAAATTAACGCCTTTGTTTTTGACATTCACATTTTAATTGTCCAGGAAACAATAATGACTCCAATTAATATTGTTTTCTCGGTAATATAACATATACATTTATTTGTATAATAATTAATGCAGTGACTTCATGATTTATTATTACATGTTAGAAATTATACAATTAACACATTTATATTAACATGAACAGATTAAAATACTAATTAAGTAATACAATTTGTTTGTGTTCTGTCCTTTCCATTTGTCAGTCTATCTGTATGAAAGGAATTAAAATATATTTCAATTAATTAACACACATTTAATAACTTTGTTTTCCTTTTAAATCAGAAAATAAATTGACACATGTAATGACACATTATTGCAACCTAATGGAGGCAATGTCCCTTAGATTCCAATCATTTTTGTTGCAATTTATCATCAAAATCTTTACAATAATTTAGCTGCTATAAGATAAAGAAACAGACAGGTGAATTTCCACATGTATAATTGTTATCTAGTTGTGGTTAAAATATATTCTGAGATATTTTTTTCAAAATAATGTTATGCTAAAGTCATGTGAAGATTCATTGTATTGAAACGGCCATAAATATATTCTATGAAGCTCATTCAGGGCTCTTTATTTGTACAGAAAGCATCGGTCTTATGTACAGCTGTGCTGCTTAGGTGGTAAGGATACGTCTAATAGAGAGCGTTTAATTACATAGAGCTGAAAAGCATTTATCGATTTTTTCCAACAGAAAATAACATTATTTAAGTTAAAACGTTGAATATTTATAAATACATGTTTGAAAATATCACAGCCAATTAGCTTAATTAGCTATTCAATAAATATCCTAGCCTCTTTGCTAAACTTTTCAGCTGTTGCGTTCAATGCAACGTTTAATAATCTAGTTGGCTGATGCTTAGGCCATTGATATAATTGGACGACGAAGAGCTAATTAAGCTAGTTGGGTACGACATATGTATACATACAAATAAAACTGACAACTGCCTTTGCATAATCTCATTTATACGAGTAATATATATTTTTTGGAAATACGCTCTTTATTGGACGACACCTTTATCGCGTGGCGCGTGGTTCACTACGAATAGTTACGTTACGATAAATGTTAAATTCGTTTAAATATCTATTTACAGTATAATCTTAGAGTAACAATATACAACATATTGCAATGCGATGAAATTTGACAAGAAACTATTAGAAATATTTACAATTTTTTATTATTAAAAGTTAAATTATACATTCGGAATAAAGAAATCGTAAATAATAATGCAATGTTTTGTCTGCATTATTAATAAAAAAATAAATAATTGGTGAATTAAGATTGACTTAAACGGGTTTATGTTAGACATATAACTTGAGATCTGAAAGCTAAAATTATGTGACCGATGGAGTAAATATACTTTCCATAGTATTTGTAATATACACTTTTATGTATCTACCTACTCAAAAATTGTCAACCAAATTTTAAAAACAATCGTGCGAGTTGAAAGCATTCAGAATTTATTGATATATCAAGGTTGAAGACTTAACTGAAATAATTAATAGGTCTATATTTTTATTTATGTATTCATTTTTATATATTTCATCATTCTGCTCGAGTAAAATAAAGAAGTATTTTATAAAAAAATACTTAGCAAAATAAGCAAAATAAATATTTGCTAATTTGGAGAAATTTGTGCTTAGAAAAATCTTATAATTTTTTTACTTATTTTGATTTCTTTGAACTATAATATTTTTGATTTTTATCTATATATAACTACTCACACAATTTTTATTTTATATATGTATATGCATAGTAAGAAGAAAAGAAATAACAAATTGCATATTATTCTAATATAATAGTTGGCACCGCGAATCTTACTTGAAATGTACACTTAAAATACGTCACAGGTTACTTTATGTTACTTTATCATGTAAAAACTAACTATAATAAATTACTTAATACGTATCACATGACTAACTTATATTTTATTTACAATACTAAGTTAAAATTCTAATTTAACATTATTTTTACAAAGCATCTTTTAGTATAGACCACAGACGGCATGATAAATATTATGTTAACATTAATTAGTAAATTAAAATCGGAAAGAACATTTAAATTTCGTTGTTCATAAATTTTCTACGTTTAAAATAAGCGAAACGGTCTAGACTAGATCTAGATTTTAGCAGATACACTTTAATCCGTCACCGCCTGTGTCTTAAAAGTGGTAGTACGCAAAGTTAATAGGTTGACTGTTCTCTTCAGTATTCAAATTATCGTGTTCACTGTCCACCGAGCCACTAGTGTTCAACACTTCACGATCGTCGCCCTGATCGAATCTCTGATCAGGCCGGGTTTGCCAATTGGAGAGATCGCACGGCGCCTCCGACTCGCAAAACATTCTCGGGGCGAGATAATCGTAGCCGTAGTAATAATCGGGATTGCTCGGTTCGAATTTAGCACTCGCGTTCACGGGCTTATCGATTCTATCGTCCTTGTAAGCCTCGTAGGTTTGTGTCGGGAGCGCGCGACAGTCGGTGTCGCGCGCGGTGTCGCGGCCACTGGTGTCCGCGGTGTCGAGAGATCACTGACGGTGGTGCGGCATGTGGAGATGGAGGTCGAGTCGTGGCCGCTTGGCGTCGTCGTCGTCGCTGCAGGGCTCGTTCTCGTGCGACTCCTGGTCGTCGCACTCCTCGCCCAGCTCCTCCTGCTTGCGTTTGGCGGTCGCCATTTCGGCAGCGTGCTTTTTCCGCCACTTCGTTCTTCTGTTCTGGAACCAGACCTGTTGAAGAAAGATTGTATCGTTTAAAGCATGTTTGTTGAATTTCATATGATATTTTTTTAAATTATACAACCTATGACTGAAAAGTAATTGATTATTATTTCATGAACACCTGTAACCAATGGCGAATAAAAGACGGTCTCTGTCTAAAATCGATCTCCGTGATCATGCTTTGTTAGGATCTATCCCATTTACAGGTGCTACCCTTACAGACTAAGAGATTGACATGCATTATTTACCAAATTACCTATCTTATTAGTCCCTTTGAACATATTATCACACCACAGTGAGTTTAAGCGTGTATTACGTTCTCATCAATAACAAAAACTTTCGAGCTTAATAAGAATGTTCTTCACTAAAATAATAATGAATCGCCGGTGTTTCTGCGGCACAACTCAAACAAGGTGCTCGGCTAAACTGAAAAGCCTTTTACATCTGGAAGCGCGCCACTAAACCTCCTGTTTGCGTTTCTGAAAGCCAAATATAAAGAGCGGGTCAACATTCCCCGACGCTATGTGAACCTAATCTGTACCACCGACATCATAATGCCTCATTAAATACCGCCTTTCGAGACGCAACGGGCGCCTCCGTGCCTCTCGCTCCTTCCGAACACTTGGCGTCGGGCGCGATAAAGACGGCGATAGTAGCCGTGTTCTACGGTAATTAAGGGTCGTTTTGCAAATTACACGGTACTTAACCAGCCATATAACACTCATTAATCACTGGCCCGGGGTGTCCGCCGTCTCCCTCGCACCCGTTAGAACGTCGTTAGTGCCTTCCTTATCTTCTGGGTCGGGTGGCAGACAGGAGTTTAATTAGGTCATAAATACATTTTCATGATTAGAGCCTCGAATGGAGGCTGTCGATCCGCTGAATATTCGACCGGCTCGGGAGCAGATGTCGAGCTTATTATAAAGGTACTCTATATCGAATTAGGTCGTTATTCGCTGGAGCTATCTGTTTAACTTTAAACGTGCTATTATCACGTAGAACAGTAATGTGCAACTTTTCGTAGAACGATATTCTATAATGTTCATTCGTAAAATATCGTCCTTTAACTTTAGAATGCTAGATGTTAGTCGTTAATGATATTATTGTTCTGAATAGAAATATATCTAGATATCTAGGTGGCATACGTATTTGACAATTAAAATTGTAAAGTTGCTCACATATATATGAATATTTACAAACATTTTACGAATTTTCAATGGAACTCTGTTGCCTCGCCGAGGTCTCTACAAGTAGCAAGTTTATACAGTAACGTTCACATTCGTCGAAAATGTCATTTATTTTAGTTTGAAAGAATAAAGAGTTATGGTTATTGCCCACAAAACTACGTACATCACTATATACTATATTCGAATACATTCATTTCAAGAACATACCCGAAATTACTTGTAACCCAATAGAAAGCCGTTTTGGCTAGGCGCACAGTCCTCTGCTAATCTATATAGCAGTTGACATTGTAACAGTGATGTTATCGGTGTCAACAATGGCGTAACAGGCAGTTACAGCAGTTACAAGCGTTCCTCGAGCCGCAGCTGCTTAACGACTGCTGTAAATATCGCTTTATTAAATTTAAGGCCGTGCTCTTAGCGGGCGAGTGGGAGCGATTTTATTTGCAATGACGTGTTATTGCAGTTCTTAATTTGTTCAATAGTAGCTATTATGGGTGCTGCTTGAGGCAGCATTTTATATAATTGAAAAATAATAAAATAACTCATTAATATCACTCAGATGCGTAATTAATATTATTTCAAGCAAAATAGGTATCTTCTAAAAATATATCTACGTTTTTGGTTTACATTTTCATCATGAAAGTTCAATATTGTTTGCTTCTAGTTATAAATTTTATTTACCTTTTTTCTCTGTTTAAATTAACTTAATACCCTCATCATATTCAAAAGTGTATTATGCCATTACCACTATTTATTAGTATTTTAAAACTTACGTATTCCTTAAGAATAAAGCATTTGTGGTCCGCTCCAAATTCTGATCTTTCGAAGGATAATTGTAACATATAGTATGTGTAAAGACAATTTCAAAACCGATACTTTAAAAAAAACCCATGTACTTATGATCTCCAAAGTTTAACTTCGCAAAATTGCAAGCGATTTTACTATACCCTCTACCTTAACCAGGGGATTATTGTAAGAGGGCCTGTAACGATATTTTGATGTCGTCTCCCAAATGGTTTAATTAGGCTCTAAGATTGGGAGTGGTTAAGTGGGGGTATAGCCATAAATACTTCAGAAGCCTTCGCAGTTTATTGTACAATCGCCTTTATGGCCATTCGCGGGATTATAAACATTTAGTGGGTTGTCAGAAATCGGCAGATGAACTGCGATGGAGTTAGTATTATAGACATGGCTTCTAATTAGATGGTAGGGTTATTACTGGTTTTGAATCTTTGATAGACTTTATGCAAGGATGGTACAAGCTTTTTTGAGGAATAATTGGGATCTAATGGGGCTTTTCATATCCCACTCACAGATTTTTTCGTCATATCATTCTATATCTGTGATCCCGGTGCTACACAGTTTTTTCCCTAGATTTAGGAAAAATCTGGAACAAAATCCACCTCAATGCTACAATGAAGATCGGTAGAGTGAAGTAAGTGGTAAATTCAAGGCAAATCATATAACAATTTATAAAAAAGAAACCAATGCTTCATCATCAAACAATTAATGCTGTAATTGGTCCGACGCTTTACAATAAGAAAGGATAATAGTCAATTTTTGATGAAGTTGTCAAAAACTCTTAGATCTAATTTCCTTTTTTGTCTTCTAATTAAACGCTGGTCTCCTTTCAGCATTATTATAAATATTAATAAATAAGTTATTAATATTTATAATAATGCTGAAAGCATTAGTTGAGGAAGATTTTAGGTTATAATTTACAAAAGCCTTTAAGGGCCAAACACATTTGTACTTCGGACCTCTAGAACACAAGAAAACCTGAGTTTTTTTTTTATAATATAGGAGTAGCAGACGAGCATGCAGTCCACCTGATGGTAAGTGGCTACTGCCGCCCATGGACATTTGTAATCAACCCCAGATAGGATTAGATATTCCTACCTGAGGTCGGCCACAGATGCGCCGCTACCCCTGAGGACTAAGCTGGAACGCCTCGGAAAAGTCTGTATCCCTTACCACACCCTTCAAACCGGAACACAGCAGGTAACACTGCCTAACACTGCTATTATTAGGTAGAAATAGGTGTGGCGGTGGTGCCGCCGGAGTCGAATCACAAAGGGTTCTACCACCTTTAAAATACCACGGTAGCAGTAACGCTTATCATTTACTTCCACGTCATCCCATCTCCCATCAAAGAGTGAAGCCGTAAGTTGGCAACACAACACCATAAAAAGAGGAACAAAACAAGACGTCGCATTATCATTGGGCAATTTGCTTTTATCGCGCTCCGTGAAGAAACAACCAGTTTTATTACGGAAACGAATATCATACAATCACGTCCTTGTTTTTGAGATATGCAGAATCTTCTTACAGTGTTTACAAGACTTTCAGCTGTTTTTATTGAAGTAGACGACCATTCTGTCGGATGGTCTACAAAGTAATCGGTAGGTGGACACAAGACATCAGTAATCGAAAGGCTTTTTTCTATAATACAGAAATAGCCGACGAGCATGCAGTCCACCTGAAGTAAGTGTCTAGTGCCTAATTTCTAATCAACCCCAGATAGGATAACATATTTCTACCTGTGTTTGGCCACAGATGCGCCGCTACCCCTGAGAACTAAGCTGGAACGCCTCGGAAGAGTATGCCTCCATTACCACACCCTTCAAACCAGAACACACTAGCGCTTAATACTGCTGTTATTAGGCAGAAATAGGTGTAGGTGTGGCTGTGCTGCTGCTGGAGTCAAACAACAAGGAGTTCTAGCACTTTCAAAATGTGGTGTTAGAACCAATATAAACGATCGGTAATTTGGCGGAAGGGTGTAGATGCTGACTAATATCTGACACCATCTTGCTTTTAGGAGAGGCAACAAATCTATTATCAACGTCAAGTTCAAGGTAAGGGTAGTAGAACACTTTATGATACCACCACTACTTAATAACTTCTTCTTAATAACAACAGTGCATGGCTGTGCTTGGAACGTCTGAGGACTACGTCAGAGATAGGACTCTAATTCTATCTGAGGTTGATTACTGTTACCCATGGGTAGTAGTAGCCACTTACTACGAGGATGACCACATGCTTGTTACTTTTGTTACTTCAATCTTAAAAAGATCAGCCTCGAAAGTTATTTGAATCCTGATGACGGTTACAGATGCATCACTACTCCTGAGAATAAGATGGAAAAGTTTGGAAAATCCAAAAGTGCACGACTCATAATGCTCATTTATTTATGAAATATAAAAAAAAAGACTTAAGTCTAATATACAGTCTTGTAGTTTTCGTTTTTTATTAATTGCAATTAAACGACACTGAATTAATTAATCATTCGCATTCAGTGACCTACAATCGTCGATTAGAATTTAAAAAAAAAAAAAATAACTCAAATGATGGATTTTTTCACAAGTTACAGTATTTTCAGGTTTCACACATGACGGACAGGAAAAAATTTTGACCTATTTTAGTGTTTTTTTCCAATTCTATTGCAGTAAATCAATTTTTAAAAAGTATGGAATTAATCTCCATTAAATTATCTCGACAATAGTATGCAAAATATCTTGATTCCGTGAACTATCAAGGCTATAATAATAAAAATAGCCGCCAAAATGAAGCGAAAAAAATTTTTCGATCGTAAAGCACTCTCTGATGCTTCGCATCATGAGTCGTGCAAAATCTCATTCATCTTAAGTACAAGTACAGTACAGGAACATGTACCGAATGAGGAAAACACTTAACTATATGCAAACAAGTAGCAAAGTTCTTAAGTAATTCTGTTTATTTACTCAAATGGATAAACGCTTGCACTCAAAAGAAGTTGAAGGGATATCAACAAACATTACTCGAAGGGCTTTCCCTCGATTCTGCGTTGTGACGTATGTTTATTATTATATTTACGAGCCAACTAAACTAGTTTGGGCCCTTCGCGACGCCGGAGACATTATAACTAATATTATTATTTTCCACTGTTCCTTTATGCCCCGACTTACCCCTGTATTCAATTACTTAAGTGCTTGCAACGTAACCGCGTGACTACGATTGTCTCTTTTTAACGTATAGTGAAATGAGTATCTCCGTCTCGCTCGGGTGAGGAGGGTCGGGATAATTATGTGAATATCTATTATTTTTCACCAGAGATCTCTGTAATGGCTTGATGGAGATAATGCGCTTTCAGTGGCGGCGAATAAAAACGTCTTAGCGCGTCCGCCATGTTGTTCTTCCAGGTAATTAATTTGAATGAAAAGCAAAATGTACTAGTTTCTTTGTAATTGTATGAAAACTTGCTCTGAGTGCAGTATCTGTATTATATCCACCATTGAAATGAACACGTTCATGTTCACTGATTCAAAATATTATGGCAGTTTTTAGCAATGCCATTATACTCAAACATAATTTCATGTTTTATTATATTCAATTCATGGAACATTGAACCTACTTATGATAAAGATGTTATAACATTCTTTTTTATTTTATTTTGAGATAGAGATACAAAAAACTTTGTAAAACAATTCTATATCAATGTAAAATGTCTATTTTCTTCTCGCTCGTCGTATTTTCTTCATTGCCAGGTGCAATGGACCGTGGTCTAAGCCCTCTTACCCTAAAAAAGGTATTTTCATCCTAAGAAGTAATGTGTTGACAATAATATTCAAGCACGAAAGGCCGAAATTTGTAACTTGATTTCTATTATTTTTGGATTCCCCGTTTTTACTTGTCATATAAGTAACTAGTAATTAGAGTCTACTAATACAAACTTGTCCGACGCGTGGACTATGACCTAAACCTTCTCATGCTGAGCGATTCACGATTCTCATTCCCATACCCAGCAGAGGGACAGTAATAGGTCGATGATGATAAGTAACTAGAAACAAGTACCTATCTATATAAGCCTAGGTTCATAAATATTGTAACAGCCAACACATGTTTAATAAATACCAGTGTTAACAGCTTCATGGAGATCTGACGCCACCTACTAACATAGATATAAATAAAGGCTTGAATAGAAAGGATGGGATCATTAGGCGTTGTGCACACGGTCGTCAGCGGAACAAATCGCGGCGACTATTAACAGCAAAGGGTGATAAGGCGTGACAAATGATGCGGCTAATGATCTGAGTGTGCCACCGGCCTAAAGGTCGGATGATCCTGGATAGAGAAACATATATGCATATCTAGTAGAGATGCAAGGGAAGACTATATTTATATATTTGAAGAATATTTTTTACATAATGAAAACTTTGTCCACTGGTTTAATCTAAGGCATACGAATCAGGATTTTGCGAAGATATAAAATGCGTATTAGAAAGTAACTTATTAGAAATTATGTTATTGTGCGTGGTGAGTGAAAACATCGTGAAGAACCCTACATTCACTACACATACACCTGAGAGGACTTAAAAAATCAATTATTGTCGAAGTTTATCATCCAGCATGGTGAACTATGCACTATACCACTCTCTTGTAAGATATTACACAGGGTTCTATATTGTATATAATGAGACGAGCATTAAGAATATCAGAATTTTGCTTTTACACTTATATGTTCCGGAATATTCAAGATTGCAAATGAAATTACATAGACTTGTGAAGATGCACCTGAAAGTAAGTGGTTACTGCCTTAAACACCTCTAATTAATCGCAGCAAAGCACATTATGCAGTATTTCGTAAGCTTTTTTTTAAAGATTGAAGACATTTTGTTAGTATTTAAAAAATCTTCCAAAAAATGTTTGCCACAAAAATTTTAATCCAAAGTTTTTACTTACCTCTTAACACTAATTTTGTAATAATGTTTATGTAAATGTCATTAATTAACATTAATTAGGACATGTCATCATAAAACATTTACATTTAATATGCTAATTTATGCTGTACGATTACATTCCGATGTGACTGATAAAATAAATCAATTTTTAATGGTCAGCCCTATAAAAATATAAGTACTGTGTGTATACTAGGCCAGGGATTCTCAAAGTGGGAATATATACCCCTGGGGGTAGATAATATAGTGGTAGGTACCCGACAAAATTCAGGTTATGGCATCTGCTAGCATAACTCTGGATTGGAGTAATATTGAAATAAATCTTGATATCAATTGATCGAAATTAAGATGTTTTTAATAAAAAAAGACATGATGTTATTTTCTACTCGATTTTTACAGGGTTCCGAGGATCTAGGGGTCAAAAAGACAATGTGTTATTTATTTTTTAGTGTTCTATATAAATAGGTACAATAAATATGTAAAATATTTTCTTTTACTATTACAGAAATAAATACATTTATTAAATTTAAATGATATGCTAAGAACGCTTCTATATTGGGTCGACGTTAATATTATTTAGTGTAGATACCTAATTATACCGTAATATTTGATTATATTATACATTATTATAATATTTGAAATGAGAATTGAGTAACAGAGCGAAGAAGAAACAATGACTTATCAATAGTATTTTGGTTCGCCTAATTGAAGAAGTGAGTAATTAATACCGTAGAGTTACGTAGTTAACGAGCGTATGTTCCCAGGCCATCAATACGCCATCGAGGCCAATCCGGCGTCAGTACTTACAATAAATATTGAGAATCATGCTTCAATTGGTTTCTTTTATTATTCTTCAGTAATGAGAGAGCTATTGATGGTCAAGCGCCGGATTATTTCGCTTTGTTTGGTGATTTATATAAATTACTCGTCGGTATGAATGATTATGGTGAATTATAATGATACTTAATGATCATTATGTAAAATATGTTACACAAAATGAACTAGTAAGTACGAGATTATTGAGTCTAAAAGTATTTAATTGTGTAGTTTAATTACTGTTTTAATGTATTGATTAGCGATAATATACGATTGATGCCCGTTGTTAATAAGCTATCTAACCTAATTTAAGGAGGGAGATATTATCAAATTTATTCTTTGCTTCTTAATATAACTATAGTTAAATTCCTTTAGAGTAACTTTGCCGCAACTTTTCTGTTTAATTAAACACTGTTAAAACTTTCCAATCAAAAATAATTTGTTCTAAGTTTCGCAAGCTCCAATATTCAAAAATGTATCGGTACATCAATATTCTTTCAAATAAATATGTCAAATAAATTCGTTTACGTTCCAACGTTTAATATCTCACCCGAAATTCAAACAGCGCGATATATAGATCGGAAAACACAATGACAGTGGGACAGGGAGCGGCAATTTATTTTTTATCTTTATTTGCGAGATTGGACAGTCGTTTTGAAGAATTTGTGGCCGATAGGTAAATTGGAATTGTGTTTTTGATCGATAGCTCGCTCTCACTAATGGATGCTGAACGCAAATAAAAAAAATAGTTTGCACGAGCACCGCTGCATTTCATTCGCTGCAGAAAAAACTGTAACTTGATTGATGAGTTTTAGAATGCGTTGCAGATACCTCCGCTTTCTCTATTGCATTTGCTGTTGCACAACAGTTGAGCTGTAGGAATCGATGCAATAACTTAAAATGTTAGATAAATTAAATACGACGTAATTGAAATCCATAATGAACATAAAGAGTTAGAAAAATAAAACACAAAAATATACTATAAACAAGTGCCAATTACAAATATTTAGAAAGTTATATCAGTAATCACTTGATGCTTGATATATGAGTACATACAAAGTATGAAAATAAATGTGACAAATACTCGTAGGTAGATGAATTCTTCCATAAAGTTAGTTGAAATATTAAGAAGTTTATATTTGAAATACCAAGGTTGACTGTAAAACAGAAAATAAAGCAAGGTAAGTAAAGGTAAATGAAATTAAAATAACAAGCAAAGATAACAAAATAGCAAACTGGAGCTCATTTATCTGTATTCAAGAGCTATAAATCATAAAAGGATTAGAGCGGCGGCCGTTGCTACAAATTTGGCGTTATTAAAAAAACTCATTTGCAAATTTCGAAAGACAAGAAGATATTAAAGCGATAAACTTAATTATCTTCAATTTCCCCGGTCCCCGGTCGGCGATGAAAAAATACACCCCTTTCGCTGCTTTTAACTCGGAGAACATAAAAAATGTTAATGCGCAACGTTTAAAATTATCTAAGATATATACATAAACGATAACTTGGGGTCCCACTATTATATCATTTGTAACTACGTTATTAAAATTCAACTAGGGTAAGTAAATAAGAATAGAAAGATATAGGTAACAATTTGAATGTACATGTAGGTAAACAGGTAAACAGCGTCAAAAAATTCCAAAGTTAAAATTTCTTAAATAAAATTAA
Source organism: Epargyreus clarus (assembly GCF_041222505.1). Lineage (NCBI taxonomy): Eukaryota > Metazoa > Arthropoda > Insecta > Lepidoptera > Hesperiidae > Epargyreus > Epargyreus clarus. The sequence goes on from NW_027332218.1 coordinate 13,141,249, forward strand.
TAACTTTGATAATAATTTGTCAAAAATAACTTTTTCGATACAAGTCGCGCGTATAAAAACCGGACAAGCCGGGCTACACTGAAACTTTGCAAATTAAGAAAATGTAATTAGTGCACACCCCCGCCTCCCCACGGACATAATTAAAGCGAATCTTGTTGTAATTTTGACATTTAATTTTTTCCCGCCGTCACCTCTCCCTTATTAATTAATTAAAAAAAGTGCCTCTAAAATTTAATCTCTGCTCTTCTGTTATTTTTTCGGTGACATTTTTTTGTTCTCCGTAAGTTAATGAAACGCCGGAGATTTTTGATAGGCGTCCCACTCGTAAGGAAGTTTTTTATTTAATTTCTACTTTTTCTTGACTCGTGATTAATAGATTCAAGCTACCTTCGTTATTAATTTTTGCGAATCCTTGGAGGTTATTAGATCTATCTGTCACTCCTTTAGATGAATGGGCCTAAAAGTTATATTTTAAGATTGAAGTAGAAAAAAATGTGCAGTTTATCTGATGTGAAGTGTTTTTGGTCGATAACACCTGAAACCAATTCCATATATAATAGGAGTCGATCTGGCTGAAACTGTTTTCAGATACTTTGCCATTCCTATACCCTTACCATGAGTTTTCAAAACATCCCACAATTTTACGTTACGTTTACTCAATCAATTATTCTGTTCCGTTTGCTTAGTAGACTGAGTAAACGTAACAATAAATAAGTAAGTGCTCAAGTCTTTTTGTCTGCCTCACATGTTCGCAAAAAAGAGAGACAAAACATAAAGCATCATTTTGTCAATTAGACATTTAATGTTACGTTACTGACACTATAGTTCTGATACAATCCGCTAGGGGCGCTGATTGGAAATTGTATGGGCCAATACGTAAACAAATACCAAAACAGTCATATTTGTTAAAACGTAAAAACTCATGGTAAGGGTACTGGGGACTAATACGGTAACTCAACCGATATCCTTCATATGTAACTCAACCGATATCCACACCCAACCAAAACCAACGCAAACTTCTTCACGCTGAAAATAGCTTCAGCATAATTTGTAATTACATCTAAGATTATTTTCTGGCGGTTACTGTTTTGGTATGAGATTATAGTACTATTAGAGTAATTTACAATTGGGATCCATGTGGCAATGCACCGTCCCCCTGCGATAAGGCGAACGAATGCGTATTTAAAGTGAGCTCGCAGTCAAAACAACATAATACCTTAATTTAAATTTAAATGACAGTTAAGCCCAGCGATACGATCGACGCCAGCGCCCCTGCCGGAATTATTGCGATGTCACTAAGCGTGAACATTTTTATTTTACTATCTCTCCGTATCGAAATGGTTGTTTTAACTACGCGTGTCGTTTAGGTGCTTTTTGGTTTTCACACGATGTTGTTCAATAAGTAGCAGTGATTTACTTTACCTTAAAACAGTATCTCTTGAGAATCGTAACACGATGTGGCTTCGCCTAAAATGATCTATCGAATTTAAGAATATTTTTGCAAATCTGATAAACAAACAGCCTCTTCAATTTTAGATATTCTTATCGACAACACCAAATACAATTAATATAAAAGTATTATTATTTAATTTGAAGGTGGTAGAATCCTTCATGGTTCAACTCAAGCGGCATCACCGCCACACCTATTTCTGCCTCATAACAGCAAAGTTAAACGCTGCTGTGTTCTGGTTTGAACGGTGTGGTAAGGGAAACATACTTTTCCGAGGCGTTCTAGCTTAGCACTCAAGGGTAGCGGCGCATCTGTTACCGACCTCAGGTAGGAATATCTAGGGGTTGATTACCATAGGCGGCAGCGACTACTTACCATCAGATGGACTGCATGCTCGTCTGTTACACCAATATCATAAAATATATAATACTTATGTATAAGTAGGCCCTTCAAACTATTTGTTGACTTTAAAACAATAAAGACAACAATAAAACCAGTACATAATTTGTTTAAAAATGAAAATGATTACAAATGTGAGACGTCACGCGCGACTGCGTTACAAATATTTCTCTTGTTTTTATTTCACCGCCAATTTGCGGCAGCAGCCGTACTTTACAGTTTACTTTAATTGCTATTTTCAGTCAAAATAAAATTGCTTGCAATTAATTTTTTGCTGGAACACGTAGGCACTATTAACATTTTAAAGAATACTTCTTTTTTATTTAACGTAAAAGTATTCGGGCGAATACAATTTTAATTAATTAAATCAGTTTTGTTTTAATTTTAATCTTTTTTAAGTTCAAGCATAAAACTCATTAAGAAACCGATTTACGATAGGAATAAGATCAAGATGATTTTTTTTATAATATAGGAGTAGCAGACCACCTGATGGTAAGTGGCTACTGCCGCCCATGGACATCTGTTATCAACCCCAGATAGGATTAGATATTCCTACCTGAGTTCGGCCAGAGATGCGCCGCTACCCCTAAGGACGCCTCGGAAAAGTATGTCTCCCTTACCACACCCTTCAACACGGAACACAGCAGCGCCTAACACTGCTGTTATTAGGTAGAAATAGGAGTAGCGGTGGTGCCGCCGGAGTCGAACCACAAAGGATTCTACCAGTATTAAATGATGACTTTATAATTCTTTTAAACATTACATTCCACAATTATTGCAAAATCGATTATCTGCCTAACCACTTTCTATCCTAACTAGAAATTTCATGTTTTTCAATCTTCTCCCTCCAAGTTTAAAATCTCGACGTCTTTGCAAACATTTGTTTTCTGACTACGAATCGTATATTTCGTCACTCAGCAGCTAACGCGCGACAATTCTAAAAATTGAGCAATAAGACTTCCACCGCCGAATCCGTCAAAAATCGCGTCATTTGTCTAATGTATGCTAACCGCACGTTGTACCGGATTACAGGCGACATGCGTATAAAAGTCCTTCCACAATTTAACCTAATGCGTCCTCGATGACTGGCTTACACGGCGATAAGGGCGGATTATGCCCCTACTTCCCCTATTTTAAAATTTCCGATCTAGATAAGTCGTCGCGCCGTGCTGTCTGTCGTTGGATTTAGTGTGATGGAACTGATAAGCGTAATTTGGTGTTTTAGGTGCTATATTGTTGTGATGCATTTTGTAAATGATAAATAGAGAGGACATTTTTCAACCCATTTTCGTCCCACTGCTGGTTGCCGAACTCCTTTCAGTGTAAGAGGGCAATACTTCGCCACTCTAGCTAAGTGCGTATTGATTGACTTCACATATTTTACGAATTTTCCCAGCGATGTTTATCTTCACTAGTTATACTTCTAAAATTTTTGACTAAATGCTTTTGGTAATTATTTAAACAAAATGTATGATTTGGCATTCAGAAATTTTACCGATGTAAAATAGAGATTGAAATTTTGTCAGATTTGATATACACGTTAATTTTTTTAAAGTGGTTTTTGTGAATGCTTCAAATATACGTGTAGCGTAAAATGGAACGCCATAACTTATTGGTATGTATTGCTAACCGAACTTCTGCACACGCAAAGCCGCGGTCAAAACATCATAGAACTATAAAACTAGAAAACCACGATAGGTTTCACGAATCTCCAGTTGATCAGATAACCGGACAAATGGACAAACGCACATTACCACTATCAATAATGGCAACACCATTCCCCAAGAGGCTCCGCCGAAACAAATTGAAAATTCCCCATAAAACCGCTGGAACATTGTATCGGAGCTACTCCCATTATTTAAGGGGATCGGACATGGCGTGAAAACAATTTAAAACACCACTAAGATATGCTTTTTATTGGCTTGATATGGATTTGAATTATTTGATAACGAATGCGTTTTGTCGTTAGATTTTAAACGCAATAGATATTGTAAAATGTAATTTATGAATACTTTGGATATTATTGTGCGGTGTCACTTGGAGCAGTCACTATAGCGGTCTGATTCACATAGGGTTCCGGGGTTGATTTTGGGCCAATTGGACATCTTTTTTTTTACTATAGGTGCAAGGTTTCTGCCACCCATTGACATCATAAGGTCGGGTACAGATGCGTCTACTTTTGAGGGCTAATTAAAAACGCCTGGTATAAGTTCAACCTCGAAGGGTTGTACCACCTTTACCTAATTAGTGTACTTACTCTTCTTCATATGTGTATCTATTTCGCAACCACGAATGATGAGATGTAAAAAAGCATCAAACTATAGTTGGTATGAACGAAAAACATCCTTTTATGAAACAGTTACCATTAATTCTTGGCAAGTGTAGTGAAAATTATCTTGTTTTTATCAAGTTAAAGGAAGTAAACAAGTTCTTAGCCAAGAGCGGGGTGTGTTGTAACCAAGTATTGGCAAGGAAGCCAATATTTCACTTAAGACATGACATGAGAAGTAAATAAAATAAAATAAAAAATCAGGGTATTTTTGCTTGTTACCTTAAAGTCAACTGATGGTAAATGCCGGTTATGAACATCAGTGACCAATTCTTTAAAGAACAGTTTCTATCCTAAGTTGATCACAGCTGTGATGCTAATTCTGAAGACTAAGGTGGTCGCCTCTACATAAGATCTACACCGTTCTACCCAAACGCCGAGTTGTCTCATGCTAAAATGGGTGGTACTTCCTCGGTATAACCACATTAGTATAGTCGGTATAACCACATTAGTAGAGTCGGTATGACTCCATTACCTTTTATATCCTTCTAAGTATCAGATTAGGATTTGCGGATTTTGAAATATTAGGGTGTCACTGCTGCCCGACTGTGGAAGGTAATGTTATTCGAGCGTATACTATGCGTACCATGTCTCATTATTTAGCTCGCCTAAACAGTGTGACGGATTTAACCATTTTTAACATACTTATATGTATGAAGAGTTGTTGGATTCGTCTAAATTGTCGATTTTTTTACATTATAATAGTTCATTAGCTGACCCGCAAAACGTTGTGTTGCCATATACATAATAAAATGTTAAGGGTCAACAACCCTTATCACTTAGGGGTATGAAAAATAGATAGAAGCCGATTCACAGACCTACTGAATATGCATATAAAATTTGGTGAAAATCGGTAAAGGCGTTTTGGAGGAGTACCTACGGTAACTAACTTTGTGACTCGAGAATTTTATATATTAGATAATAATTGCTAGTTGAAGTAGAAGCTCCACATACGACAAAAGACTAACTACTTGGGTAACCAACGTGCAGTCACTACCGCACATGTAGGGTCCCAATGAAGTACGAACCGCGATCGGACACTCACTGTTTTATTATTTATCAAGCTCTTAATCCGCGGACGCAATAAATCTGTGCAGACAGGAGGCAACATGGCGGCGGTTTTTTGGCGCGAAAAAGAATCGGCCGTGGAAAGCGGGAATGAGCCTCAGATTAGGCGGGATAAGTCCAGGTTATTAATGGACCGGAGATACACACGACAAAATGGATAACAAATGGATGTGCTCCGGTGTGCCCCTTTTTCAGAATTTGTTTATGGTGACAGTTTATCGACCGTCAATCTTTTTGGGACATAGATTTGCAAAGGATTCGCGTGCTGTAATATATTGGTGACGTCACCTCTAACAACCGTCAAGAGTGCGCTAGTAGTTCCCAATCACGCTATCGAAGTTTTTTAAACATCTATCTTGTACAAAAGCTCCGATCTAAGACTTTTGGAATACGATCATTCTTCCGATACGATCACCTAATCTGATGGGAAGTCCTTCTTTGCTAAATATCCTTATGCCAGTTTCTCTATATAAAACATGTATGTAATAAATAAAACAAAGATCACGTCACTACTATAGTTTAAATTTTAGCATTCCGTAGCCAAAGGGTAAAAAAGTCTATTAGTAAGACCTAAGTTCTAAGTCTACTCTACATCTATCCGTCTGTGACAGGGCTCTATCCCTATAAAATTATTTTACCCACAGGTGAAATTCTTTGTTAATATCTTTTTTAACTTATAGGATTACTATTAAAACATCAAACGTCGATAACGATTAACATATTTGAAATCATCAAACTAAGCTACTGAGATAATGTAAGGGGTCCTACAAGGTAGAACTCTGGGCCCTCTATGTTATGTGATGATGTGATAACATATAATAACAAAACGCGCAGTAAGCAAGTGCCTGGCACGTAAAGCGTCCCCGTCGTAAACTGTAGCTGACTCGGCTGTGACACTATGTTTATGTTGAAATGTTCAAGAGCGATTTTGTTGTCTACAAGGATCTTAAGGTCGAAATAGTGACATTATTTTTTTTTATTTTTATCTCTTTTGGATTTATTAGTTTTCTTTGTTAGCTATGACCATTCAATACGTGTTTTTTATTTATAAAATAGAATGTTATATTTGTTAAATGCGTGAAAAATCTAAATTGTTTAAATTATTTTTCATGTTTTTAAATGTTTTAAGTTAGTATATAGCTTTCATTTTCTTTCAATCTTCATATTATAACAGTTTGAGTGCTCAATTTATTTTCCGAGCATGGAAGGCTACTTGAAGATAGATTTATTTGTAAGAACAATGACAATATCCCATAGAATTCATGCCAAGGCCGATAGCACGAATATTAGCGTCGTCTATCATATTAATCTTGCAGACATGTCGGTCTATCGAAAGATTGAATATCATTATTACATTGTACGCATGGAAAAGTAAATATTCATATTCATTATATAAAACGAATATGTGCAGTATGTATTTATGTATGTACTCCCAAGTATGTCTCTTTGGCACATCCTACAGAAAAATGGCTTTATAGATATTCACACACGAGTTGTCATTGGATTCGTCTGAAGTGTGTGAGCTATACTTTTGGCAGTCGGGTATTTATTTTGATAATAATAAAATGTATACTTAAATTCATATTTCAGTATCCGGCAGAATAAGATAGCTAGTCCAAAACGTGTTTATATCAGACACTTATTATAGTTTCGAAAAAAAAAACACGCAGACAATATATTATAATAAACAATAATATCTTAAAGATTAAACGACTCATCTTTCGTTTATTCCCAATAAAAGAAACTATCACAGAAGATGGGATGAAGTATTAAACAAGTAGAAAGCTAAAATAAAAGAGTATGTCGTCCGGGTTGTGTGGAACACGGCTACATTGTGCTCCTCCGAACTTTCCCAATAACATGACGCTACACTTTCCTGCTCTACACTTGAGGACGAAATAAGTGTCATGATTGGCTCGATTCTTTGGCGATTTAGTGTAATTATTGTGAAAAAATCATAAAAATATATTTTTTTATATATAACATAATCTAGTAGCATAACTTATCTTGAACTGTATTCTGATTTACACTAGTATAAGAAAAAATATCTTAAATAAAATAGACATAGTAAATACTTGCAAAATTATGTATTTAAATTTATTCTATTTTATATGTAATTCCTAACATTTTTTCCTAACATTTCCTAACATAGGTGACACTTCCGTCTTAAGAACAACGTAAAACGTACAAGAAAGTAAAAACGTTTCAGATATAACAAAACTATTTTTTTATACATTTGAAGATAAATAATAATCCTTATTTCCCGTTAAACCTGTAAAAATAAAATGCATTATATTTTTAATACATTTGAAGACAAATAATCATCTATATTTCTTAGTACTGTATAGTATGTTACTTTATCATATATTATTTTAGTTCGTCTTCCTTTGTTCTCGACAGAAAGAGTATAGTTTACTTGCGCCGGCGGTGTACGCTCCAATACACTGAGCGCGGATATTTACAAGTTATTGCGTCGCTCCCGCGTGGGGACAGCGTCGTAACATACTCTTATGTTTTACACATTATGTACTATTCTCTTATTAATCTTTTAAAGCAGCTGTACTGACATTGTAAACCGAGCATAATTTTAATACTTTACAATTATAGAAAACAAAACGTCTTTAAACACATAAAATAGGTTTTTTTACGTAGAGATATACGCTAACAAACTTGAGCTTTCTACTGGTTTACAAAACATATATACCATTGACAAACTAAGTAAATAGACTCCTGAGAATTCATGTAAATAGTTCATTGATAGTACATTTTAGTAGATTAGATTTAATACTCATTGTCTACGACAAGCGCATAAATAGTATTCGTTGCGAAGGCTTCATATAAGATTTATTTGACTAAAGTCTTGATGAGATTTGATGAGTTACATTCTAATTTAAATACCTAAGCATGTATTCAAGATAAATTTGACGGCTGTTATACCAAAAAATCATTATCCCTATCCCGTAATGTTTATACGAGCTTAAGTTGTACAACACAAAACAGTTTTCCCACTAGCACCACGTATTCCTTTGTCCAGTCCTACTCACCCAAACAACAAGCGGTCTATAAAATCTGCGAATCGTGCCGACATGAAACTTGATGCGCCATCATAACAGTATTACGCCCTTCAGCCGTACAAAGCTTCATGAATATATATCGGCGAACTACGTAATGAATTCGTTCATCGTGATTATATTTTTTCGATACCATCATACAGCTGTAATGGTAAAGCCTATCGGTTTCGGCCGCTCGAGATATGATGACGATTATTTCAATGGATTGCTTTCGCTTTTTTCTCAATTTTCTCTGTATGCTGCCAAAAGGACGTTCAAAGAGTCAATTTCTTTATGCTTCGATTTCAGTTATACAACGATGTTTCGGTTTCAACTACACAACTGAAGTAAAGCGCTGTTGCATTGTATTTGACGATTGTGCTAACGTCTAAGTTAGCAGATTAGTTCGAAATTAGTCCTTAGGAGTGTTAGTCCTTAAAAGTCACTATCTTCTGTTATCGACATCAGATAAAACTGTTATTTAATTTGGAGTTGGATAGAGGCCCAGTGAACGAACGAATTCAAACGATTCTATTCTACATCGCTAATAGCTTTGCAATGAACTATGACTTATGAAAGATTGTTCTGTGCCACATAAACTGGTTTCAAATAATCGTACATAGAATAATCCAGGCTGTACTTCTGGAAGGCATAAAAAATCAATGTTCCCAATAAATCGAGGCCTGTCTCAGAGTAAGCAATAACCGATAGTGACTTAAACTGCTATCGCCAATACGACTCGTTACCGATGTAGCGTCGATAATACAACGATAATGCAGCGATACGTATGCGGCCCGCGCGTTCCTTTATTATTATTTCCACATATTGACTTTCCGTTGTCTATAGGGGTGGGGGGTGGGGATAGTCGCGAAGTACACATGTAGTGGTCGAATCGATAGCGTAATGCGTTTAGGATGGGCTGGTCGTTTGCAGTGTTCGCAAATCAGACTATGTAATGTTAGTGGGTCTAATTTCACTTTAATGGCGTCCTTCGAGACGGCCGGCGTCCTGTTTATGGGTTCATACAAATTCTCGCCCAAATTACAGTTTTGAAACAAGTTGTGATTGTTGATGATAGTGTTTTGTGGTTCAAAAGCTGCTTCTGTTAATGTTGAATAGAAAATGTATATTTAATAGAATGTATTATGTACTTAGAATGTGATTTATATTGTCCTTTATACACACCAATGACTTCAGTATAGTCCGTGCCAAACTGCTAGTCCGCTCTGATGTTGTTGCGAGCAGCTGTAGTCATACAATTTGCTATGGCAACCCGATTAATTTCTAAATTCAGAGCGGACTAGCAGTTTTACGTGGACTATATCTTAAATAATAATGTTATACATACATATGACGTAGCTTATATCCATAGTTTTAAATTAATTAAATGATTTTCTTATGGTATCATATACATGTACATTCTACATACCTCGTGGTATCAGGTATAGGTGGTATAACATATTATTGAAATACTTTATTATTATCTCATACTTTATTTATAATTGTATAAATAAAGTATGAGATGTTTATCATAACTCATTATAACAATATGTTGTCCTTTGATTGATGTTTTGCTCCAAAATTATAATCAGAGCTGAATTTAATAGCTAAATTGTTATTTATAAATAAATCGCTCTTCAATAATATACAGACAACGTGTATATCACATGAAACAGATATTGAACAATGTGGCCATAAATATCTCTAAGTAAATATCGCTTCCATGTCGCGACATACAATATAACTTGCATAAATTGTCTGGAATAGGGCAGCTATGGAGTCGAATTGTTACATAGACTAACGATAAAGATACACTTTATTATACGAATCAATTACTATGAAAGTAGCTACTTATTGTCATTTCATTTTCGTTGTTTTCGATAACAATAAATTTTGTAAATAGTGATTTGATTACTACTTTTTTTGTTTTTATTTGCATTTATATTTCTTATTTGTATACATTTCAGATTAAGGTAATTATTATTTTTCGTAAAAGTAAATTTAAAGTACAAATAATCACTACGTTTTAAGGAAATCTTAATTTGGATTAGTTTACTTTGAGATAAATTTCAAATACTAGAACCATTATTGTCTTGTATATTTGCCAAGACTACCAAATAATCACATCCATATGTTAGGTTATTGGTAATGTAAATAATAATTTACATGTTTCAGTACAGTCCCACACTTCATGTCATGGGTTTCCTTTCAGAGTGAGAGGGGTTTTAGTCATTGTCCACCGCACTTACTTACGAATCTATGTCAACTTTTAAGTTTTTAAGTTACGTATGAACAACTGCATAGATCCTCTGTCCGCGGCACACCGCGTCGGCACTTTTGGAAATAATGTGTGCATACAAGCTGTGGCGGGACTTGTTCCTGACTTGTAAAAATGTATTTGGTACGCGTAGTTATAGAAGTAAAAATATCATCACTACAACCCTTATATACTCACGCTACGATATCAGTGGTGTGGTGTCCTACGATAGCATCATTCTCATCAGTGTATTTTTGGAAATAGCAGTGTATTTTTGGAATTCAATGCAGGAATTACCTATGTCTCTTTTTACAAAAAAACGTGTAAGTACTATGGTTACTAATTGAAATTGTGGCAATAAGTGAAATCTACGCGCCTAATAGCAGGAACGTGTCTGTAGGCTTCAGGTAGAGCTACTGTTATACATACAATTAAAACGTTGTCTACTTCACGCTTACCAGGAGTTTTTACGCTTCGACAAATATGACTGTTTTGGTATTTGTTTACGTATGGGCGAATACGATTTCCTAGTTCGGACACAATCCGCTAGGGGCGCTGATTGGAATTTGTATGGGCAAATACGTACAAATAAACAAATACAAAACATGACTGTTTTGGTATTTGTTTATTTGACGTATTTTTACGTTTCGACAAATATGACTATTTGTCGAAACGTAAAAACTCCTGGTAAGGGTACAGATTTAAACTGAACTGACCCATAATTCTTTATTTTGTTAACCGGTTAATCTACCCAGAAACATTCTAATTATAAATAAATAAATAACTGCTATCCACTACTTAATTATTGCATTAACTTGCGTCATATTCCAAATGGCCTCCGAGCAAAACATTAATACAAAACAGTAAAACCCTGATAAATTAACTGGCTGCCAATAATAGAATCGGGGCATTTAATCTTAATACGATCTAGGTTTAATATATCACTCGATCTTAGGCACAACATCGGTAATCTGTCCGTCTGTCCGTTTGACAAATGAAAGCGTAGCCGCCGTTCCGGAGAAATTAAATACAACCACTGATAATTATCTACATTAAGAAATACCGACAGACACGATCAGAAATACACCTAATTACATTAGAGTACGTTCGGAAACGTCTCTAACGGGCACCGATACGCTTAGAACGTTTTAAATTTGTTCACCGTTATTGAACTGTCAAATCTTGCTGTCAAGTTTCAATTCTAACGGCCGTAAGTGTGTTTGGAAGGCAGACTATAATAATCTGAATGATAATTACGTAGAGTTGAGATTCATTTGTGTTGTGTGGTGTAGTTATGAATAATGTTCGGGTGTAGGAGTCGATCGTCGATGGTCGTGTCATAATGGCGATAGGCGGCAGCACGGTAGCGGCCGACGATTTCATTAATGTCATTAGCTACACTAATGAGTTTTTGAAGTGAGTCGGATCGCGCGTGAGAGAGTTATACCGCTTTGGGGCTTGGTGTTGTGTTTCGGTATAGATTAGATTTGGTAACATATTTTAATGTGATAATCAATTAACAAGCTAGCTTACTAGCTACGAAAGTTGGGTTACTAGGCTTCGTTGCTTCATAAATTTAATGTACAACAATAATTAGTATTGAAAAATAATAATATAATTAGTTATTGTAGACTATATCTTAATCAATAAGTAGGTATATTATAAATTTATAAGCGAATGGACGACTGCATTTAAAGATGCATGTCGATTGAATCAAAAACAGTGAGTTTACTTAGGATCAATTTGACTAATGTATTGCCAGAAACGTTGTCTAGCATTAAGTACCTAGATCTCAAAAGATTATAAAAAGAAAAAAATGCCTTAGGATAACATTTAAAATAAAAATAGGTATATTAGTTAATAAAGATACGAAATAAAACAGTACCGGAACAGGACGAACCTACCACGGTTCTAAAGCCTTCAGAGTGGCCGAGTATTATGTTTGGTCGTCATCTCTTAATTGCCCACGCGTGTACGAGATGTTAGTAGAATTAGCCGCCTTCGGTTAATTGAAAAACAAATTAAATTTATTATAACGTGACTTGGGAATGTAGATACGAGGGTAGAATCCTGTCAAATTAATGAAGTCTAAACTATCAGAATTAAAATTATAATGATTTTTATGTTTGAATATTTAAAGAATTATTTTTGAACGGCAAACTTCAACTATCCTTTGGTATAGCAATTTGTTTTGGAAAAATGATAAAAGAAACTCCGTAACACTCATCGTTTATACAAAATTTATCCTCAATTTGAAAATAACTCCCTACAGAGACCTCATATATTAAGAAAATCATGCTAAAAAGCAAATAATTTGGAGAATATTTACCCAAGAAAAGGTAAGACCTAAGTTTAGGCAAAGGTACCCCTGAGGACAGTGTAAACATGCCTCATATACCTAAGAGAAATCTCCTTAACACACCTTTCAAATCAGAATACATTAGCACTCTGTTATTATCTGTTCTATTATTGAAAGCAAAAATAGGCTTGGCGAGGAATCCTTACACCTTTGTAATTATTAAAGAAATAAAGACCTTTCAAGTAATTGAGAATGCTACAAATTTTACAGTGTGTAAAACAAGGGAATCAATGCAAAGCTAATTAAAGCTAAACGACATTGCCCGCGTCGGGATTACGCGGTTCCGTTATTGCAACATTCATTATAATATTAATTATTAGCTAACTCGTGTCCCTACCCTTCTGGGACGTGCCTTACGTACCGACAGCAGATTAAAATATATCTAGTCTACTAATCTAAACTATATTTATTGTTTTGTAAAAGAAATAATAATCAAGCGTGCTGTCCACCTAATAGTGTGACGTCATTATACTCTATATCTCTTAGCGATCGTAAATAGGACAACATTTCGAGTTCAAGTCGATCATGAATTTATTGCTGCTTCAGAGGACTAAATGGGAATACCTCATGTTCGTTATTTTCTTATTAAGTCACAACACAGCAGTGCTATTCCGCAATTATTTGATAGAAAGAGGTGTTATTTCGTAGGTAGAATTAAGTTGACAGTGACGCCGCAGGAGTCAAACCACAAAGGATTCTATCACCTTTAATACTCTCTTACGACTATTTGCAATCTTTAAGATTTGTATAGCTTTGACGGATATCGGCTGCCAATATTTCAAAGAATTTGATAACATTGAAGCGTCTTAATATCTCATCTGAAATCTCATCGATCAACGGTAATTGCTTTTGCGGACGGTACTTTAAACTCGCACATAAGCTCGAAGACGCGGGCGACATCTGTCGACGTAATTGAGGGATTAGGCAGATAATTGAAACAGAGCGAGCGGGAGCTATCACGAGGAGACTTGGAGGGAAAGAGACGGGTAGAGTCGCTCCGTTCACCCGTCAAATGGAACGGTTAACAACGTGTCTTCTTGTATATTGTATTATCTTACGTTTTATGCCCTATTAATCTTGCTCGGTCGGAGATCGTAGCGCGAAATTCGATTCTCGACTTTGCAATGTGGAGGTAGGGTTTAGATTTGTTTCAGATTGATATGTATGGGGTATTCGGTTGTTTTCGGTGCAATAAATAATTGTTTGCGCGCGTAAAACTGGAGTGCTCGTTTCTGTCAGTGGGTATTGTTTTACTGGAGGTAAGAGGCTGGAGGTAATCTCGGATAACAAGAGTGAGGCGTCATAAACACGTCGTAATGACGCAGCCTCGCACGGCGACGTTGGCAGTGTTACTGATAGCTCTTTTCATTAATGTCGCTTACTTGTTGGCAGTTTCTTTGTCATTTAAGAAATACATACGAACATTAAAGCTGTATGTAATTTTTGAAATAGAATACAATATGAGTGTTCAAGTTCAAGTCTCACAAAGATTCATGTTAAGTTCGTTAACATTAGATATTTAATTTTTAGAAATATTCTAGGCTCCTCACGGCACCCATAGAAAGCAAGTAATAGGTAGGTACTGACAAAAGTTATCAGGACTGTAAACTCTATCTCTCTTACATACAATAATCATTTAACGTATAAACAGAACATTTTGTATCACGATTGGCATTCTAATGAGCATTAGTTCTGAATCGAGGAGTATATAGGCTACCGATACCCTTCGGAGGATATTCTGGAGAGCTTCCATTCCATTCCATTATAACATTTTTCTTCAATTATATTATAGAACGGTTTTTCAAAAATCAACGATGAGAATAAAACTCCAAACTACAAACATAAGACAATTATATTCAATACATTACTATGCAAGCCTCGTACAAATTCTTCAAGCAAAGCTTTGCTTGCGTGTATTCATAATTATTTAAATAAAGATAATTCGAATTCTATTAATACGTGGCGGAGTAGCGCGGCGAGTAGCACCCAATTTAACGGTAGATTTGATAATCGTTTCAAATCGACGCCTTAAGTCGATTATGAATCGATTTGACAATGGCCGACGCGACCGCTACGGGGTCTCAAAGGTCTGTAATTTGATAGACAGTCCCTTTGTGTTTTAACTCTTTATTACGTAAATATTCGGGTTATTGAATTACATATATTGAAAATTCCAAAAAGTTTTGTTGTGGCTAATAATATTGAATATTATTATTATGATTATAATCAGTACCCGTAGCGAAGGTGGTAGAACCCTTTGTGGTTCGATTCCGGCGGCACCACCGACATACCTATTTCTGCCTAATAACATTAGTACTAGGCGCTGCTGTGTTCCGTTCTGAAGGCTGTGGTAAGGGAGACATACTTTTACGAGGCGTTCCGTCTTAGTCCTCAGGGGTAGCGGCGCATCTGTGGCCGACCTTAAGTAGGATTACGTAATCCTATCTGGGGTTGATTACAGATGTCCATGGGCGGCAGTAGCCACTTACCATCAGGTGGAATGCATGCTCGTCTGCTACTCCTATATTGTAAAAAAAAAATCACTACCCTATATACCTTTCTTTAGGTAATCTTATTGTTGTATGTTAATCATTTAGTTGTATTCATTTAACAATAAGTAGGTACACTGGATATAAATGTATTATGCATATTTTGGTTATTAATAAAATGTCAATCATTCAGTATGTACAATTAATATTATTTTATTTATTTAATTTAAAAAAAAGTACGCACTTAGGTATTCACGCAGCTATGATGTTCGAGGTAAAATTAAGTATACATACTGTGAAATTGATATATTTGTATATACTTATATTAATAGTGAAATCGCATAAATATGTTATTGATAGTTACAATATAAAATATTTCTTTTCTATTCTACTTTCCATACTCCTTCCCACTTTCACTTTGTTATATCAAATCCTAGTGTGACATGTAAGTTGGTGATCCTACACCGGTCTATGACAGGAAATGTCACTCATCGGATGACAAAAGTTAATTAAAACTGTATCGTTCTCACATTATAAAAAGCCGACTGAGTGTGCCCACGAATGTAATACGAATTGATTGAGCTTTGTAAGGCTTCGACGGTATTACAGATACAAAGCTGGTATGAACATTTGATTTGGATGCAGCGAACGAAGGTCGCCAGTTGAAGTAGGTGCACCGTACTCGGTAGGTACTCACTTCGATTTAATTTAAAAATGACCTAATGAATGTATTTTAGATTGTATATTCGTATATAATAAAGAAAAAGATTTGTCTAATGCTCGCATTTATTAACTATTTCAAACTTAGTCCTTTATTCGGACATTAACATTTATATATTGGGACTTATGTATTTTGGAAATTCATCGTCAAGTAATGTCCTAAAGTCGAATAATTTTATTCAGACATTGTGAAAGAAAATCTTAAACTTATCAACTGTAACCAAGAGTTCTCTCTCTGTCTCTTGTCAGACAAAAACTAAATCGAGCTCGATGCTATTCGCAACTAGCCCCGAATGGCAATTTAAGAGACTACGAAAAAATATTAAGGTTGTATTTGGAAATGTCGTCAATCAACATTGTAGAGATATATATTATTATATAATAATATAAGGCTTTTAGAAGTTCTACAACTTCTACAAAACCTTCATTTTCCACATTAATGATACTAGTCTCTATAGCGACCCTAAAATGCGAGTATATTTGAAAATTTTTAAGATAATTAAATAACTAATTCAATAATCTTACTTCAATTGCACGCTATTGTCCATAATTTAACATGAGATTATTAAAAATATAGGTATGCCAGTAGCTATTTATAACACATAAATAGAAAAGAAACATTGCCACGTCATCACTCAGCGTAGCCATGTTCCGGAGGGCGGGCGGGCGGTAAGGCGGCGCCCATAAAGATGCAAATGCCGCTGTCGGCCGGGGATTTCATTGTTGTATCAATCACACGCCTTATTATTGGGGGTTTTATCCCGGATTCCCCGTTTATTGTTTCGAGAGGAATCTTTTGAGGACTCGCGGATTTGTCCGACTTTGTTTTCGATTGCTTTTTTGTTAGATTTGTTTGTTTTTGTTTTAGTGTCTGTTAATTGGATTTTGAGTGATGTGTAATTTGTCTTCAGGTTTAGAATTTGTGACATATTGTCAGTGAAAATATATAGCCAAAAAACAATCTAAGTATATTTGATTTAAATGTTATTGAAAATATCTGTGTCTGTCATTCCATTAACATACAATCTACACGATTTTGCTAAAACATCTTATTAAACATTAAAACATCTAGGTTGAGGTAAGTTTGGAACTTAAGTGTTTTGAAAATAATTATTTACACCAGTATTATATTTGCAGTTTCACGTTACCACCTACTTTTACTGTCTGATGATTATTGTATATATCTTATGGCTTCTTATCATAAGGTAACAAAAAAAGAAAATCTCTTTATATTTGTAACTAAAAACAATATTAAACAAACAATCCCACAAAGGATTGTCCCCAATCATATCGAATCCTATCCATCTTTCCATCTGTCAGCTATTCGCGGGGGCGGCATTGTGATGGTAATGTTGACCACAGTTGGGCAACGGTACAATATGGTACAAAGCTGGAGTTTAATAAGCCGAGCCATTCGCCACGCCCACGTCACGTAGAGCACAACGTAGAGGGTGAAAACTGTACATTGTATTGTATGACGCTTAGCGACGCTAATGGTAATCGAATTAGTAATAATGCGGTAAGCTTTGAATCAGCTGAGATCGGTTTGGTAAATCAGCATATTGTTAATTCACCCTGGATTGTTACAGCTATTATTAAATGGTTGCAAAAACATATTTCGCATTAATCGTAGAGTTAGTGTTTTTTTATGAGTGTTGGTCTTTTTGATGGCCGTTGAAGTACTTATAACAAGTACAATAAAATTCTTTCAGTGTAAATATAGTTAATAATTATTAGTATAAGTATATAAAGTGGTAGAGTCAATCGTCGTACGAGTCGTACTTATTACAGCATATTTTGTCTCACAACAGCAGAGCTACTGTATTTTAGGTTGCAGGGTATTGTTTGATAGAATATGGATAATGAGAGATAAGAATGAGAATAAAGCTTGGAATTGAAAAAAAGGGAATATTCAAACAAAATATAAAAAGTATGAATTATTTTTCTATTTCGATGCTGTCGAAAGCCTATCTGTTATATACGGGCCTTACTATATTACCACTATATATCATACTTCTATAGTCTATACTCGTATAATCTTTATACGACCCCCTATACACAAAAGTACAAGTACCCATTAAAACTAAGTAGGTAGTGATAATTAATTAAAACTTCCCGTTTGCTCCACTTCTACCCAGGGGGTGGCTCAATTATGCTCGGAGCACGTGTAGGCGTGTTAACATACGTGTGTACTGTCTTCGTGGTTAGCCATATGTTTGCCGAATATTAAATTTGTACGCATTTGATTTTATTAAATTTGTAGTAAGCAACGAAATAAGATTTTACGGGATTTTCAGGGATGAAATTCTGTGAAACTTTCAGTCAGATTAGAGCCAGTTGAATGACGAACTATGGGATTTTTGGACCTCTTTTGGGGACCTGTTCCTATTTAAAGAGATAGAGAAGTATTGAAAATAGAAGTAATGAGAAAGTAAGTAAGTATATAAATCATTTACCAGTCATGAGACAATAATATAATATACTTAAATACGTCGTCGTACGCTTTTAAAAAATACGTGTGGCACTCGGAGACTGCCGCGGTAAAGCTATTGCATAGCATTTTTTATGCTATGAAAACGCTCAGAAGGAATTCCAGAAATACA
This sequence comes from Epargyreus clarus, assembly GCF_041222505.1. NCBI lineage: Eukaryota > Metazoa > Arthropoda > Insecta > Lepidoptera > Hesperiidae > Epargyreus > Epargyreus clarus. The sequence goes on from NW_027332218.1 coordinate 13,159,973, forward strand.
ATATATTCTTCCATAATCATCAACATTTACATTAATACATCTCTATCCACTATTTTATCATATCTCCATTATATAAGACATTGCAAATATCAGCTGACATTTCATAACTCCAAGCAAGACTGAACATTCTAAATTATAAAATAGAAAAGTATTTAATAAGTGACATAAAGTATTAACAACCAGCAATATAAATGGATCAATGCGATGTGCCTGTGACATTTGGCCGAATGTTACAGGTACATCGCATTTTTCATTAATAAATGCACTTTGTTTATTCATATTTAAAACACTTTGTACACAAATTATTTGTACCATAAATCATAATGGCGTTTTGATTTTGTGCTGTCAAGTCTGTCAGTTGTAATTGTACGTTTAAAAATAACAATCACTCTTTTACGTTATTTTATCAATCCAGAATTCAACATAGCTTATGTTGATAAAACATATTATTTGGATAATATGGTAATATAATTTTGAATTTTATAATGGGAATATAAAATATACTTCACGCAATTTTAAGATTTCTGCACGGATTATAAAAAAATGTGTATTACTGCCATCTGTGTTCAAGTTGACGAATTAAGGTTATCAAATAAAATAATAAGGAATGTAAAATAATACTTTATTCAATTATATACATATTTTTCTATTGACAGTCAACAACTCGGTTGCCTGGAGACTTGATATCCAACAGTCCTCCACCGCTATTTTCACTTACACCACCAGGGGCGCCGGCAGCATTTGGTCAAGGTGACGGCGCACCAGTATGCCATTTTCAGTTCTGACTTTATAATGGAGTCTACCTAATTTTCGGATGACGACTCCGAACTCTCATTTAACTCTTGGGTTGGTGTAACTGCGGACTTGTACCTTATCACCTTGTCCGAACTCCTGCGTTGGCGGTGCATTGTAATGTAATCTGGATAGTGGGGCGGATTTCTTAAATAAGGCATGCATATAGGTTCTTACCTCTCTGCCGAACATTAACTGATAAGGTGATAACTCTTTTGTATTAGGTGTACGTCTCAAGCGTGCCTTGACAGTTAACAGTTTATCAAATAAACTTCCGCTCTTGCTGATATAAAAGAACATTCAGGTATTAGCCGATTATTTTCTTTTTGTACATTCAAAAATTTAAATTTTAGCTTTGTATATATTTCTTCAAATTCGTACCTGTATTTTATTTCCTCTTCTAAATTTTATTCTTCTGTAAGCCATTCAATTTTTTCTTGCATCGCGTAGAATTTGTTCAAATTTTCTTGTAAACAATTCAGTCGTATATTTATTTCTTCAATGTCAATTTTTTCTATTCCCGAAATGTAATTTTCGGTTCGTTTCATTAACCCACGTAATGTGGCTCGTATTTCCTTATTGTTTTTTAGTTCATTCGACATCTCGTCGCCAATATCAAATAAAATAATAAGGAATGTAAAATAATACTTTATTCAATTATATCCATATTTTTCTATTGACAGTCAACAACTCGGTTGCCTGGAGACTTGATATCCAACTATCAAGTCTCCAGGCAACCGAGTTGTTGGTTGCCTGGAGACTTGATAGTTGGATATCAAGTCTCCAGGCAACCGAGTTGTTGAAAGGTGTTACTTATTTTCGTTACGGAATTTCTCGATTCGGTCCCCGCGCTCAAAGCCCGCGATAAAAGCTATGCAATAGCTTAATAATAAGGAATGTAAAATAATACTTTATTCAATTATATCCATATTTTTCTATTGACAGTCAACAACTCGGTTGCCTGGAGACTTGATATCCAACTATCAAGTCTCCAGGCAACCGAGTTGTTGGTTGCCTGGAGACTTGATAGTTGGATATCAAGTCTCCAGGCAACCGAGTTGTTGAAAGGTGTTACTTATTTTCGTTACGGAATTTCTCGATTCGGTCCCCGCGCTCAAAGCCCGCGATAAAAGCTATGCAATAGCTTAAAAGAAATTGAATTCATAAAATTAATCTGAATAACATCGGATAGAAGTTACAATTTAGAAATATGGAGTAGAATACTTCATCAATTCCGACTTCAGACGCAGACTTCTTAAATACTGCTTCTATTTATACCTACTACTTTTGTGTTATAAATAAAATCTCACGGAGTACGCCCACGCAACTTTCTTAACATTAGTTTACTATTAAAGCTAACGATGAATTTACAATAAACTTATACTCCACTTCGTACACTTCAAAAGTGAAGTCACGTGCATCAAGTAGGAACCCCAATAGCACAGAAGTTATCAACAGTGCAATTTATGATTATGCCTCAATCGTCCTATACGTTAAAACAAACATCGCGCGAGACATTCAGCTTAATCTGTCGAACAGACTCCGATCACATAAATAAACACATCGAAATTATACTCTACATCGCTAATTATACAGTTGTCCTCCGATATACAGAGCTTAGGTCAGAGTCTCTCAAAGTGGGACAGTGTACCCCTTGGGGTAAGCTAGTTTATCGTGTACGCGACAACATTTATGTAAAAGTGACTGATTGGCTATGTCAGGCGTGAAACAGTGATAATTGTAGATAGTGCACGCTCAACCAAATTCAAATTGCTCGTAATAGTGACTCAAGAAGTAAGACGTTAGAAATTTAAAAAAAAATCTACATAAAAGATGCGCTAATTCTTAAAAATGACATACTCAGAGGATTTATTTGCGACATGAAACAAACCCACCCATCTCATGAATAACACGTCTATTGCTCTTTTTTTTAAATAAAATACCGTATTTTTTATCTATGATTGTTTTATAACAGTATTCAAGGGGTATGCCGTTAATAAATTCAAAAAGGATACTAGAGAGCTAAACGTTTGAGAATCGCTGACTGAGTATATTCACTGATTGTTCATATATAAACACACTTCGTTCCTATAGCTAGTTAGTATAAGGCTGGTTTTGTGTTGCAGTATGTGGTAATCAATCGATTGGCCGATGACAGCGCGTCGAACGCTAATCGACGAATATTAATCGAATGCTTTCCGTGAATCGACTGCTGATATTGTGTTTTCAATTATATAAATGAGTGGCTATTTGGGTCAAGCTGTCCTGCAGATGGACTACTATTTATGCATAATTTATCTTGTGTTTCTGTCGATAGAATATTAGTCACGGTTTCATAGTTTTTAGAGTAGGAAATTATATAAGTAGGCAGTCTAGACGTGTGCTGGAAATTTAATAAAATGAATATACAATTTTAAATGATATATTATGTTGAAATTAAAGATATGTATGAAGGTATTGTGTTATAATTTATGAGTTTTCCTGTGTGCTATATATTTAGGTATTTTATGTGTTGTCTAGATATATAGCTCTATTTCAGATTAGGTTACTTATCTATAGCAAATTATTTAAAATAAACAGGCAGCACCTTAAATCATCTTCAAATTAATAAAACAGGAAAAGTGACCTAAACTGGTATAACAAATATATTTCTGCTATTATCGTTTTATTATTGGCCCTGTGTACGTAAACGTTTATACAGGATGAATTTTTCAGATAGACCTTCAGGGCAAAATCCGAAACTATAAGGATTAGCGAAAAATGCTTAAAGGAGTTACAAAATGATTAAATTAATGAATGGCGGGAACTTAACTAGGACTTAACCTACCAATGAATATGAAAAAATATGTATTTTCTTAAAATTGAGGGTTTTCCTTTAGTTTGTCATTTATCATTACTTCCCAGAAATTGATCCTTATAAGCGACACTATCAGATAGTGGAATAATATAGAGGATGTATTTTTTTCAAAATAAACTCGTTCGATTCCTGGTTGGGGAAAAATATATTTAAAAAAACTAATGATGCAGGTTTAATTTTTGTCAAAATCGGCCTCGTCACTCCTTCGCCGTTTTTCGCTAATCTTTATAATTTCAATTAATCTAAATATTGAAACGAAATTATTTCATAAGTCAAATATATTATATTGAAATAATATTACCTGTATTACTCTATGCATCTGGTAAAACATAAAAAATATATAAAAATAACTAGAGTCTGGTAAAAAAAAACAAAATAGTTGTGTGTATAATATGCACCCGCTTAATCAAAATAAAAATATGAACATAATAATATTAGGATAGATTTAAAAAGCGCGTTGAACCATTATTTAATTTTATGAAAGCAGTATTAATCAAAACACATTAAAATGAAATTAGAGCTCGATCCATCAGCATAATTTAATATGGGGTGTCTCGATGGTCGGCCGTCTACACGGGTTTAAAGTGTCGTTCATCTTGAACAGGGGTTGTTTGTTATCGTAAAACGAGTGTTTATCTCGCCTTGTTATAATCAGCACAAAAGCTGATGTTATGATACGAGTAGGTAAGTTATTTTGTGTTAGGTTTTGAGTTATGCAAAATATGATGTTTTGACTAAATTTTAGCTCTCTAATACAAATGAAATGAAATGAAATGAAAAATATTTATTTTGTATGGGCCCAGAGCGACACTTACAAATTGTCAGGTACTTTTCTTAAACTACTACCGGATCGGAACGCGCCCTCTACTGAGAAGATCCGGTAAGAAACGCAATCGGTTTGTCTTTTTAAGTGTTTTTTTTGGCTAAGTTGACAAACATGATGTTATACTTCATATCTTCGGCTTTTAAGTGGTAAAGAGTGATTGCCATACACTATTAATTATTAGCTTATAACTGTTTTACTGGTTTTTTTATATAAGACAACACTGCTGTTATACTCGTAAGGCAGAAAAAGGTGTGGCGGTGGTGCCGCAGGGGGTTCTACCACTTTCAAACCAACTAGTGGTGCGATTATCTAATTACATTTTAATTTAACTTAGTTTAGTTAGAGTGAGCTTTCAGTATACCCTTTCAGATTTTCGGTAAAAGAAAAATACATTTATGATGACACATAAGTTGAATGCATCAATATAAAATAATTAATTCAAGACACACCCGTGCGAATTACGGTGTGTGTAATAAAATATGTTTACAACTATCAGACTATGGCTACAATAAAACATTTTTAGTCGTGACGACAACGACTGTTAAAGAATTCCATGACAAAAGACACAAAACCTATATAATAAAAAATAGAATTAATAAGATATCTACTTCAATAAGATATCTACTTAAGCACTATTTTTATAATATCTACTATAATTTTAGAGCCAAATAGAATTACAATAGAACTATGATATAGCAGAATAAAAACATATTTTATAATACTAATAATAAAACGTATAGAATGGCTTAATTCTATACGTATTATTTAGTTAAGTATAACTATGAATAGTAAATAACGTTAACTCTTATTCTTCATATTCAATTACTTATTCTGTATTCTTATTATATATTCTGTACTAACATTTTCGTGCTAGGTGCACTTATAACCTACGTCGTGATGGTGTCGTGGTCGTACAGTATAAAAATCATCAGCTAATGATTGCACCTCAGAACTCCGTCGCGTGCGAAGCAAATCTCTACATATCACTACTAGTTTTACGGCATTGTAAACTCGATTCGATTTATTACGAGTCTTTACAACCTCATTGGTAGGTCTATATGAGCCTCATTCAGTGCCCTGCCCTGGTATGCAAACGTGGTACAGAAGTCTTTATTAATAAGCAATCTATCTTATGTTTTACCCACAAAAGACCGACACTTGACAATTTATTCATATTTGACATTGTCAAACTTCGTTCTTGTAGGCAAAAATTGCACAGATTAAAAGGTGTCGAGAATTCAAAGCAATAAATTAGCAATAATTTATAAACAAGGTATTTCGACGCCCATTAATAATAATTTAAGTATCTAATTGCCCACTGTAAAAATATAATTTCTGCCAAAATTGTCAAATATTGATTTTTGGAAAACCAACATTGATACACTGATCTACTTTAACGCATTAGGATAATCCTGTAATGTTAAATGTAAGTTTGTACAAAATAAATAAATAATTAAATTATTAAACCAGTTAGTCTTTAAGATTTCAAGTACGGGAGAAGCACTGCATCTATCTAACTTTAGTCGGTTGCAGTATTTCATCAGTTGAACTGCAAGACCGGCATATGACCATAACCTTACCATAAACGTCGATATATTCCCACGAAGATGTGTATAGACACCAATTTATCATGGATTAACTTTATTATACACGAGTGATGGATTTAAAGACGTTATTACTATTTTTATGTTGAACGGATTGAATTATGTGCCGCTTGACTACGTAGTTAATTCTTAAGATATTTAGTAGACATGTTTTAGTTTTGTATAGATAGTTAGATAGATAGGCTCTCTCATATGTCATAGATATATAGAAAAATAGTTAAAAGATAAACTCTCCACAACACGTAGTTTTAACCTTTAGATTTTAAGCGACTGACCTCTTCGGGGTTCGACTCCGGAGACACCATGGTAGGTACAACTATTTTTGCCTCATATGCTTAAGCTCACATAGCAGTTATGTGTTATGGTAAGGTAGAGACACTTATTCGAGACATTCCGACTTAGTCGTCAAGGGTAACAACATATATAACTAACCTCAGGTAGTACTCTAATCCTATGTAGGATTGATTATATTTGCCTATAGAAGGCAGTTGCCACTTGATATCATGCGTGGCATGCTCGTTTGCTAAACAAATGTAAAAGTTAAGTTAGTTTAATTGATACACAAATTTTCAACATCTCCTTTTATAATACTAATGCCCTGATTACTTAAACGATACACTAAAATTCACGCACCGTTATCATAATTCAAGGGTCATTACCTCAACTGCAACAATAAACAGCGAATCGAAACAATTAATTGCATTATGCATTTCAGTGCACCGGCTGGCGATCACATGTGTACCCCTTAATGCCCCATGGATTAATGCCATCGAATGCCAAATGAGCTGCACTGGGGGGAAGAAACCACCGACTTTGAATAACCCCGATGCCATCGAATTAAAGTTCATTTTTATTTAGCACGGTTTATATGTAGGGTGAACCCTCGCGGTATTGGCTTTTGAGCTCAATTTGCGAGAGATCTCATTTGTAGCCGTATTTAGCGCTTAGGATTACGTGTGGCATGACTGAGCTTATTGCCAATTGCCTATTGACTCCTGTAACTAAACGTGTATAATACTATTGATTTTCGGATTATTTCTTTTTTCCTGAATTTCAAATTATAATTTATTTAGCATCTGCGTGCAATCATTGAACATTTAGCTTTAATAATGTCCCTAGCTTATCTTAATTTATAAGTTTTGTATTTGAAGTATAGATAAGAAATTGATATTTTTATTTGACACTTCTTTAAACCATATCTATTTTTGAGCTTACTATTTTTTTGGGATTTATAAAAAAACATTCATATGGAAAGATATTAAACCAAATAATTTGATGCTAAACTTTTAAATGTTTATATAGAGAATTGCACATATCCGTAACCTACGGCATGGTATAATTGGCAACCTTTGCCATCAAACACAATCAAGTAATACAATAACCAAATAAAAGCCTTAGTCCCCTATATAACTTTTAAAGATAAGTAAAACTGACATGGATATTCCCAGAATGACGTAACAAACATCGCGGGCGAATATTAAACGCCACGAGTGCCCCCTAGCGATAAATCGAGTACATTAATCTCATTATGTTCAGTTGATTTCACCGATGCCGCGCTCTTCCGTCCCTAAACAATGCATGATAAAGTTTTCACTATATTTCAATTTAATATTTGTTATAATGTTAGTGAATGACGTAGCGTTTCTATAAGCTTGTAAGGTCTTTTGTAAGAATGAAATGGCAAAGGGGTGAAGATCTTTAAAGTTTTTGCAGGGAATTGCGTTAGTAATAAACATAGTTTTTACAAGAGGTGCTGAAAGGAGGCGGTGAAAAATATCGTATGAATGTATAAAGTGTATTGTGTGATATGTTGTGTGATATGTACCAAAAAACGTGCATGTTTTCGTGTAAGTGAAATACATATTTCGTAAATCGATTCCAGAACATCACCACCATCTTTTTTCTGCCTTAAACAAACCGTATTAATTGCTAACACATTTAGTACCAATAAATGTCACTTATCTACTAAGATGAGTGCAATATTTTTATCAGAATTTTTGGATTTCATTACAGATGCTCATGACTGGCTTGACTTACCATCAGATTATCTCTTCAATATTTCCATTTTATATAATAAAAATAAAATGTTTTCTATGAATTACAGGCATTCAAAATATATATTTAATTTAAATTTTCTATTGAAACCGTCAATGAAGGATGAAGGAAAACTCCCCATTACGGCGTACCCACCAGACCTTACCCATTTAACTTTGACAGTCGTCAGCCCCTAAATAGAATGTATCACTTAGTATAATACAATTTGGCCCCTCGGAATGAAGCGCTAACTACCCTGATATATGAGTTGAGACAGTCGGCGCGGGGGCGACGCTATCATTTGTATTGATTTAATAATGGCGTACAGTCAGTAACTGTTACGAGATGTAGATGACATGAACTGTCGAGTTCAATTATTAGAGTCGTAAACAGATATTTTATAGATTCTTGAGTGTCTATGTATCCAACTTGTGTTGTATTAATTAAATATAAATGTCTGTCGTTATGTTTTCCAAATTCACATATATTTCAAAACAAGTAGAGGTCACACATTTTACAATATTTATAATAACAAGGACCTGGATCGTTTTAATACCGGATAATACCGAATAAATAATTGAACATATTTTAAATCGTCTTTCTGGGTGTAAACACTAAACGCTAAATTTTTAATATTTGCAGCATACACCGTGTATTTACCTCAGATATAGTTATTAAATTTGAGTGAATACTGTATTATTTTTTCTATACCTTTTTATTTATTGTAATCAGTATACATTTCATTTATATTTTAAATACTTTAGCTTTATTAAAAAGGAATATTTAATTGTCTCTAACACTCTAATAACAAGTCTGGCGGAACGGATCACGTTATTAAAATAATGACTACCTTTATACATTCAATTGTATGTTACGTTTTCATAAACAATAAGTTATAAGTTAAATAACAAGTTTGTTTAGGTAAATAATCCAAACCCCCTTGAAACCTGATACATTGGAAACTCCTACAATTCAATCCTCCACACGGGACTAAACGTGCGTGACCACAACGTGACGTCACACCGCCCCTCCGCCAGCCTTTATTACTGCAAACTGAAATCGACTCGTCCGACGCACGTGTCCATTGCTCTTTACACAACAATACAAACATACTATATGATACAGAATACGCAATGTACACAGTGGAAAGCGATTGTGTCGCTTCATAACAATCCCTAATGGACCAGAGCCCCTAACGTTTAGCAATCGTTTAGCGAGGGAAGGGTGTCACACCCTAATTAGTTTAGAATCAAATCGCACCTTTTAAGCGGAATGTTTGCTTTAAATTAAAGCTGTGTTTGTGATACCTTATGAAGGAAGTTATCGCAGTTATTTGGAATCATTTGACCTTTTAAAATTAATAAAGTGGTAAAATTGGATTATTTGGAACACTAAAGATAAACATATTTTATAATGTATACAACTTTTGATAATATTTCATATGGGGTCTGCGCTTAAAATTTTCCAATTTTGAAAATACTACGGAAGTAAATAAGTATGTTATATTATAGCTAGTTGTTGTATTCTCGTGTAACTCCTTGAATAATGGAATATTGATTATAAAATGAAGCTAAAATATACTGTAGAAATGTTGAAATGTAGAAATTGACTTCACATCAAAATAACTAAAATAAATTTTCGTCGTTACATAAGAGTACGAATCAAATTCTTCCACTCCAATAGAGATAAACTTCAATTCCCCAAAGAATAAGCGTATGTAGAAACCAAACTATATAACCATAAGCATAGAAATAACAGAATCCCAAAGGCCAGTAGCGACACTTCGTCACGGAACACAAGTCAATCAAGTTATCTCGCTTCTCAGTATTAAAGCAATAGTTATGGATTTTTTATCAAACGGGAAACAAAACAAAGCGATGCGTCCACATGTCGCTTTAATCCGGTAATTAGGGTTGCCACCTTTTATGGAGTGACAAATTATAAGGTGTAATATCAAAGTTAATCTGTCAACTCAGCTATGTATAAAAAAGTTTTGGTCAAATATGGATATGTTACAATTACCGACTAGTCAACATTGGTTTCCGTATATAGTTTCTTGTACCATGTATCAATTAGTAAAACTGATATATTGTTGATTGTTTTTTTCGCATGATATTTTATTGTCATAAAATTAAAGTCAACAATTACCACAATATGTTTTTACCATGAAATAAGTTATTTCATTTAAATGCTAAAATGTAATTATATGCAAAGATAATGACTAAATAAATATTATAGGTTGATGGAGTCAAACGTATATGTTTAAACAAAAATAAATATATTTCAAAAAAATATAATAGATCTGTAAATGCCTAGAACATCTACAGATGAAATTTAAAATGTAAATCACATTTATTTTAAATGTATCACTGTATTGTTTGTACATCAACTATTCAAAAAAGCTATAGAGAAAAGCCAGCGCATGAAACTCTAATATACATGTTGCGGTAACATGGATAGGAAACATACAGAAAATACCAAACAAAATATTATATGCTACACAGATTATTAAAGCTCAGTTGGCAACCCTAGCAGTAATAGAGCGAAACGTTTGATTGCGCCGCGACTAAGTGATTGACTTTTCAATCTCCGTAATCCGATTACCAGCGGACTACAACACGGTTGATCGTCATAACTCATGTGCACACAATTTTCGATCTTATCTGCCTACATTTCGGCCTATAAATGCATACGCGAGCCAGACAGATGGCAGCACAAGCTATTTAGTTATGAGTACGCGTGGAATGCGCGGTGTTGGTGCATTTACCCTGATAGTTCATTTTGAGTTTACACACTGATATTCGGGTAAATTGTTATGAGTTGCACTGAATTAAGTAATAGAACTACTATGGTATTATAAAGGCAGTCATACTCCTGTAATGTAATGAACAAACATCCATAATAAGTAGTAATATGTCGTGCAGATTTTCGAATAAAGTTACTAATAAGTTTGTATACAATGCATTCTCATAGTACGATAATGATGTAAATTTTATTATCATGATAAATATAATGCAGTTTTGAAACTAAATCTACCCCATGAAAAAATTTTCAACTATCGATATTTTTCAAATGCAAATAATTTTCAAAAAAATAAATTTAAAGCTTCGGTTTTGAATCAAGAGTATCAGCCTACATCAAAATATCATCTAGCTATCACTGAATGTCTATCACTATTATTACGGACGACAACGGCCTAAGAATTTAAATGTAAATGTTGATTAATGTAACTTGTGTATGTAATTAAGACTATGTAAATAAGACATTTTATTGCAATAGATATAAGTCCTACGTAATAAGAATAGATATGTAAGAGTAGGATAGCAATAGAGTGTAAGCATAGAATTGTAAGAGTAAGACAGGCTATGTTAGAAAGGGACGGCAATAGGACGCGGTTGCTGACTGAGCCTGCGCCTGTTGCGGTACCCAAAATAAGTACTTAAGCTCGCCTTTTTGTATGGAAAAGGGTGTACGCCTCGGAATAAAAACAAGAAGAAAAGAACTGAAGATTCAAGTTGGAGTTTTATTTGAAAACCCATAATCTACATTGGTCCTTCGAGAAGCCGGATTTAAAGAAGACTCAAGATGAATACGCCGATCGCAATGAACACAAGGGGTCGTGTTCGCTCCGAATCGGGGTACAGCGAGTCAGAAGCAGCCCCGGGCGCTAAGGGTGCGCCAGGGCCATCGCTACACCGAATTTATGAAGATTCTCCGCAGTCGCCGTCGACGGTCGCAGGAAATTCCCAAGAAAAAAGGATGGAGCACTCTCCGCCAGAAGGGGCGAGAGAGACAGCACCAGCGACGTCAACGCGGACGTCCGTCATGGGGCCACCTGCACGACCAGCTAGCACGCCACCAAGGCGTGAAACTTCATCGCCGGTGCGGAGACCTACATCGCCGGTGCGGAGACCTACGTCGCCGGCACACACCGCTCGCAGTAACACTTCAAAGCGAAGCATCGACGCACGTATGAAGATGGCACAATACGAAGCGGAGAAAGAACTCGCGGCTATAGAAGAGAAGCGGCTACTTATGAAAGAAAAGCTAATCAAATCGAGATTAGCCGCCGAAATGACTGCAATCGAAGCCGAATCTGAATATGCGGCGAGCTCATGCAACGAAAGAGTACAAGACTGGGTGGATAGAAGCATGGAACAACCAACGGCGACGAAATACAGGGAAGAACCGGAAGAGGTTCGCCCTCCCGTTAGCAAGCAACGGGGGGAGAACGCGAAATTCCAAGGCATTCAACGGCTAGCCGACACCTTAGAAAAACTAGTCGCCTCAAGACCGTTGCCTCGCCAAACAGCGGAACTACCTATATTCACGGGAGCCGTCGCCGAGTGGCTACCGTATAAGGCCGCCATGGAAGATTCTACAAGACTCTTTAAGTTCTCTCCAACGGAAAATCTCCTTCGACTGCGAAACAGCCTGCGAGGGGAAGCGAGAGAAACCGTGCTGTCACAGCTATTCACCGCATCTAACCCAGATATCATCATGCGCACATTAGAGATGAAATATGGAAGACCGGAATTCATAATAGATCGGGCCATGGAAGAGCTCAAAAAGATCCCGAAATTAGGGAGCGCGAGCACCGATCTGTATGAGTTCGCGGTGAAGATTCAAAATATTGTCTATACGATAAAAAGTATAGATAGAAGAGGCTACCTACGAAACCCGCTACTCGTTCGAGACGTAATGGACAAACTGAGTCCTCATCTCATAAGCAAATGGGCGGAGTACGCAGCCAATAACGAAGCACGCATCATGGAAGATAATGAAATGATAATACTCTCCGAGTTTTTAATGGCCGAAGCGGACCTTATGATAAGGTACACCCACACAACGAAGCGAAGCGTTCCGGTACCCGTCAGAAGAGAAGTAGCACCAAAGCGGGTTGCTACCAAGGGCGTATACACTGCGGGGGAAAGTCAACCGGAAGAAAGAAAATGCTTCATGTGTCCAACTGGGGGACACTACACTACTGAGTGCGATAAACTCAAAGCACTCGACGTCAACGAGCGATGGAAGTGGGCAAAGGACAACAAGATGTGCTTCAAATGCATGAAAAGGAAGCACAGCAGGTTCACATGCAAAGCCAAGGCCTGCGGAGTCCACGGATGTACCTACCAACATCACGCGCTACTACATAAAGAAAAAGTAACGGAGTCTACGACTACAGTGAGCACTCCGGACGACGGCAGGGAAGACGAAGCAGCCGCGCTAGTAATGAGCGTCACGACAAGGAGGTCGCCTATTACATCAGTACTGCTCAAAACCTGCGAGGTGAAACTCAGCGGTCCACGGGGGGAGGTAAATACGTACGCCCTCCTAGACGAAGGGTCTACTGTGACGCTAATAGACGAAGAATTAGCGAAGCAACTCACTAACGGCGGACCGAATCGACCTCTGAACATAAGGGGTATTAACGATCAGAGAAGGATCGACAGCGAAGCGGTCAAGGTTCGTGTCAAAGGGGTACACGAACAAGAAGCCTACTTAGTGACAGCCCGCACAGTAAAAGGACTACAGCTACATCACCAACGCGTACCGCACAACTTAGAACGGTACAAGCACCTGCGAGTTGTACAAGATAGCATCAGTAAGGGAGAAGCTCGACCTCGCATATTGATAGGTGCCGACAACTGGCATCTAATAATATCGCGACAGCTGCGCGCCGGCAAGAGAAATGAACCCGCCGCGTCGAGAACGAAGTTGGGATGGGTACTGCACGGGTCGGTACCCAGGAAATCGATTTATCAAGACCAGGCGGCCGTACTTCACATCTGCGCGAGCGACGTCCAACTACAGAAGCTCGTCGAGTCACATTTCGACGTGGACTCGCTTGGCGTATCGACTAAAGAAAAAATTAATAAGCATGAGAAGAGAGCCAACGACATTTTCGAAGCGACCGCCACAAGAAAGGACGGCCACTTCGAAGTGGGTCTGCCCTGGAAGATAGATAACCCCACGTTCCCAGATAGCTACGAGTCTGCCCTTAAGAGACTACACACGCTCGAGAAGAGGATGACTAAGGAGCCGGCGTTTAAAAAGGAATACGCGGCTCAGATCGCTAACCTTATACAAAAGGGTTACGCGGTGCAATGCGACGGCAGCGAAAGGGATAGCAACGTAAAATGGTTCCTGCCGCACTTCGCCGTCACCAATCACAACAAGCCGGGAAAAGTTAGAATGGTCTTCGACGCGGCGGCTAAGGTGAAGGGAGTCTGTCTCAATGACTTCCTACTAGAAGGACCCGACCTACTAGCTTCACTCACAAGAATATTGTTCGGGTTCAGAGAAAAGAGAATCGCCGTCACAGCGGACATCGAAGAAATGTTCCTTAGGGTTAAAATCAGACCCGAGGACCAACCGGCACAGATGTTTTTATGGAGGGACAAGCCTACGGACCCTCCGAGAAGATTTAAAATGGTCTCCATGATATTCGGAGCCAGCAGTTCGCCATACCTCGCTCACAGCGTAAGAAACCGCAACGCCGTCGACTATGAAAGTAAATACCCAGAGGCGGCCACGGCGGTCAAGGAGCGACACTACATGGACGATTACCTAGACAGTTTCCCATCTGAAGAGGAGGCTATTAAAATGGTGAACGAAGTTACCTACATCCATCAACAAGCGGACTTCAACTTAAGAAGATGGAACTCAAATAGCAAGAGAGTTTTAGCTAGCATACCCGAAGATAAGAAGTCTGAAAGCGCGAATGTAAAGTTAGCAGCACACCAGAAGGAAAAGACATTGGGGCTGCGCTGGGACCCGAGCTCCGACACCCTCACCTTCAACACTGACATCAAGAGGGTTCCCGATGAGGTCAGACTGCGGTTGAGAGCACCGACTAAACGCGAAACCCTAAGCGCGGTTATGTCGGTGTACGACCCACTGGGGCTTATCAGTCAATATACGATCGTCGGCAAGATGATATTACAACGCTTGTGGCTCAAGAAGGTTGATTGGGACCAGGAATTGCCATCTGAAGACGCTAACCTATTCGACGAGTGGATAAGGCGACTCCCAGATGTCTCAGCACTAGCAATACCGCGGTGCTATAGCTACAACGTAACGCCGGAAACTCACATCGAGTTACACGTGTTTGTCGACGCAAGCGAGCAAGCCTACGCTACGGTGGCCTACTGGAGGATCGCACACGGCGATCACATAGAAACAATACAAGTAATGGCCAAGGCGAAGGTGGCTCCACTGAAGTTACTAACCATTCCGAGACTGGAGCTCCAAGCTGCGTTAATCGGGGCACGAATGGCTAACACTATAGTCAGGGAGCACAGCTGTTGGAAACCCAAACGAGTCATATACTGGAGTGACTCCCGCACCGTCCTTCAGTGGATAAGAAACGAGACGAAAAAATACACGCCGTTCGTCTCACATCGCCTAGCTGAGATCGCCGAGCTCACACATACAGAGGATTGGCGATGGGTGCCTACAACACTCAACGTAGCCGACGATGCGATCAGGCTTCAAACCGACGGGATCGACAGCCGGGACCGGTGGTTCACGGGACCGCAATTCCTACGAGCCACAGAAGAGCACTGGCCTACGGAGAACGGGGAAGGTGAAGAGACCGGGGAGACGTGTTACACCGTCTCAGAAGAGGACTCGGACCGCAACGACTCATTACCCGACATTAGAAGGTTCTCCAGTTACCTGAAGCTTATAAGGGCGACGGCACTTACTCAGCTATTCGTCGAGAAGCTTCGATCTAGAGACAAGACTCTACACTTAGAAGTGTCACACTTAGAAGCGGCCGAACGACGGTGGTTTCAACGCGCGCAGCGGGACTCCTTCAGCGAAGACTTAGCGCGGTTAAGTCACAACCAGCCGCTACAACGACACAGCAAATTTAAAAGGCTCGACGCAGTATTGAACGACGGGCTAATAACCGCAAGAGGCCGTATAGGTGCGCTCTATTCTACAACGCACTCTAATGAGCCGGTAATACTCGACGGGCAGCATCCCTTTACTCACCTGCTTGTCGAGCATTATCATCGCCGGGCGGGACACGCGAATAACGAACGAGTCGTCAACGAGCTCCGTCAACGATTCATCATACTGCGCTTGAGGCCTACAGTCAAGAAAGTAGCACGAGCGTGTCAATACTGTCGCGTGTACAAGGCGACTCCGACGACACCACCGAAAGGAGACCTACCTAAAGTGAGGTTGGACTCGGGGCACCGCGCCTTCACCTATTGTGGCGTGGACTATTTCGGGCCCCTAACGGTGACTATCGGACGAAGACACGAAAAGAGGTGGTGTGCAGTATTTACCTGTCTCACCACAAGGGCCATTCATTTAGAGATCGTCCAGTCGCTCTCTACGGACTCAGCTGTTATGGCGCTGCGAAGGATGGCCGCCAGAAGGGGTTGGCCGCGCGTCATATACTCCGACAACGCCACTAACTTTAGAGGGGCCGACGTCGAACTGAGAAATACATACGGAGCATGGATCGCAGCACTACGGGACTACGGTCTGCAGTACAACACCGACTGGCGTTTCATACCGCCGGGGGCGCCACACATGGGAGGAGCCTGGGAGCGCTTAGTGCGTTCAGTAAAAACCGCACTAAGCACCACGCTCAAAGAAAAGTCGCCAAAAGAAGAGGTACTGCAGACGTTAATCACCGAGGCCGAGTACAGCGTGAACGCGCGACCGCTCACGCACGTCTCCGTGGACCCCGAGGACGAGGAAGCACTAACGCCGAATCACTTCCTCATCGGCTCATCGACGGGGCTACCGCGGACGGGGCCATGCACCGAGGCGGACCGCAGCACGTGGAGAAGGGCGCAGGCACTGGCGGACCAGTTCTGGCAGCGATGGCTGCGAGAGTACCTGCCTACGCTCATTCCGCGGGGGCCGTCCAACGCACAGGCGTCACAACTGCGGGAAGGCGATCTCGTAATTGTGGTCGACTACGCCTTACCCCGCAATACCTGGCCGAGAGGAGTCGTCGAGCGAGTTCACCCGGGACCTGATGGCATCGTCCGGTCTGCAGACGTCCGCACAAAGGGAGGTGTGTTCCAGAGGCCAGCGACGAAGCTTGCCGTCCTTCAGATGGAGGAGGCTTCGAAGAATCTACGCCGGGGGGAGAATATTACGGACGACAACGGCCTAAGAATTTAAATGTAAATGTTGATTAATGTAACTTGTGTATGTAATTAAGACTATGTAAATAAGACATTTTATTGCAATAGATATAAGTCCTACGTAATAAGAATAGATATGTAAGAGTAGGATAGCAATAGAGTGTAAGCATAGAATTGTAAGAGTAAGACAGGCTATGTTAGAAAGGGACGGCAATAGGACGCGGTTGCTGACTGAGCCTGCGCCTGTTGCGGTACCCAAAATAAGTACTTAAGCTCGCCTTTTTGTATGGAAAAGGGTGTACGCCTCGGAATAAAAACAAGAAGAAAAGAACTGAAGATTCAAGTTGGAGTTTTATTTGAAAACCCATAATCTACAACTATACTGCCTAATTATATGTTTAATATTTGTGAATGTTAATTATTTGTAATATTCTCAATTAATTCATAGAGAATATTCTTTAAATGTCAACTACTTGCCATCATTGGATGACATTTTGTTATTAAGAAGGGACGCAAAAAAAACCTACTTTAATCTAGTTTCTGTCCCATGGTACCTATATAATTTAGTTTTGATGATACTCAAAAGACAACAAGATTAAAGTGTACTTATATGGAAAAATGAAAATATTTCTTAATATTTGAATATATTGAGATTTCAGTGGCTTTTCAAATGCACTTTGTTCTTCTATAATCAACCCCAGCTAAGAAGCGGGCTAACGACGTTGCGGGCGGTAAGATACCTTTTGAAGATTCCCTCCTCGTAAACAAAATAATTATCCAAGTGCAAGTAAAACTCCCACACGGAGGATTCCGTACCACCAACATTTTCATATTCTTTTTTATTTTCAGTATTTGTTATTATAGCAGCCACTGAAGTAAATACAGTGTGAAAATCTGAACTGCCTACCTATTACAGTTCAAAAGACAAAACGAAAAACGTCGAGAAATATCGGTTTCTTGTATAGGGACTTCCGTTTATTTTCACCTTTTTAATTTTTAGTATTTGTTGTTACAGCAGCCACATTTATACATACACAGTCAAAAAAAATAAAGTACCTATCTATTACGGTTCAGGAGATAGAGCGGCCTCTGACAGACGGCCAGACGGACAGACAACGGTGTCTTAGTAATAGGTTCCGTTATTACCCTTTGGGTACGGAACCCTAAAAATGTATTGAGTAATATTGGATACTTAGTAATCTTACCTTAACTTGTGACTCAGTCATGCCAAGCGCGTACGCGAGCTTAGCGCGCTCTGGGCCCGCGAGGTATTTGGTCTGCTCGAAGGTCTTCTCCAGCGCGAAGATCTGTTGCCCGCTGAAGGTCGGCCTCGTGTGCTTCTTCTTGCCGTCTTTGTCCATGCCACCCTGAGCTGCGCATGCACTTAACGCGCCATTGCTCACTGGAACAAAATTGAACTAATAAGTTTATTTCTCATCATCAACCCATTATTACCCTTCTGGGCACGGATCTCATCTCTGAATGAGAAGAATTAGGCCGTAGTCCACCGCACTGGCCAAGTGCGGAAGACTTCACATACCTTTGAAAACTTTTTTTAAGATTACTCAGGTGTACAGGTTCCTTACGATATTTTCCTTCGCCGTTTAAGCAAGCGATAATTAATTTCTAATACGCACATAACTTTGAAAAATCAGGGAAATCTGGAATTTGAAACTTGGATCCTTCGATCACGAGGCCGAGTTTAATTGCTAAGATAGATTTCATTGGCAAAGGTATATGTTGATGGATGTTTTTACTCCGTATGCTGTAGGTAATGGAAATGTAAGCCGTTTAAAACTCCATTAAACCTTTATTTAATTCAAAGGTGTTTTACGATTTCTTATTTCACATTTTTTTCAGATTGCATTGTGGAAACCCCTGTGTGGCATTTGAAATTCCCTGATCTGGTTTGTACAGACGGACAACAAAACGTATATATGCGATATACTTTGAACATCTTCCATAGTCTTTTCAACCACCGTCATTGCAATGATCCGTGGAAGCCGTCATAAAATTCCAACAAAACGTTAGGTAAGTATAAGTAATATATTCCCAAAATTATCTGCTTGGACACCTTTTTTCTACACTGAAGGCATTTTTATATGAAGCCATTTCACCAGTCATGGTAGAGTTGTTATTGCTTTTTGAATATTTAACAAATAGGTATTATAACTGCGTTCAATTTCAGATAAACATAATTCACCGACAGTTCAATCCAAGCCGATTCCAATGCACTGAATTATCTGTATACTTTACAATTCACAGCAAAGTGAACAAATCAACCGGGATTACGGGAATGGATCACGTGACGTCATCGGTGACGTCACGGGCCCATTATTGCGACGCTGATATTCAGTGCAGTATAAACTGCTAATTAGCTTTATCTGATCGATATGATTGAATGTATATAGTTGTAATTGTTTTGTTGATATATTGTAGTGATTTTACCGTGATGTTAATATTTTCAATATTATATAGAAACATTTTAAAAAAAAAAATCTCCTCACTATCGATTTCTACACTTAGGTACAGCCTTACACTAGGATTTTCCCGTGTCGATGGTGATAGACAGAATCAAAGTCGAATACACAAACACCTAATACTAAAATACAAATCTAAATACATTTTACAATAAGCCTCAGACTAATATATAATTTAATAAAATCTAGAACGAAAAAAGAGGTTACGCGAACGTTATGCCTGTATGAAACTTTTAATACATAAAAAACCGCTACAACTTTGCCTTACTTACTTAAAATAAAGGCTTACTTACTTTATCAGTTCAATTATATTTTAAAGTCCTGTAATAACTGATGAATGAAACATGCGTTAAAGTAATAATTGTTAAGGTATCATCTAGATAAGCGTCGTAGATCAATACAACATTTAAAATAGCCTCATTCTTATCTTACAAGACAAGATATAAGAACAATCAAACAAAACTAAGCTAAGCGCTAAACAAACTACATTTCAGCCAATCGTATCGTGAAGCGGTTATTATTCGTTCGCAGGACTGTTCCCTTCGTTTTTATCATTATTGTCATTTCATTTTCCTCCCCCCAGCCTCCCAGTGATCCCGGGGGAGAGGACGCTTCATCAAAACATTTATGCGATAAAATATAGCGCTGAATGCTTTTTGTTTCGATCCCCGTCACCATTGTCTCCGTTTGTAAAAGCTAATTGTGAACAAATTGAATGGATATTGAGATGATAAAACGTTGTGGTAAGTTATGGTTATTTAGGAATACTATGTGTGTAAGAAAATATTACACATATGTAGGTAATATCACACAAGATGTAATTCGTACTTATGATATGTAATACGTTTTGTGAATGTGTAAAATCATATCAAAGAAACCCCTTAGCGTGTTAGACTTTTAGACTTACAGTGACGAATTATGCTG
Organism: Epargyreus clarus; assembly: GCF_041222505.1. Taxonomy (NCBI): domain Eukaryota; kingdom Metazoa; phylum Arthropoda; class Insecta; order Lepidoptera; family Hesperiidae; genus Epargyreus; species Epargyreus clarus. The sequence goes on from NW_027332218.1 coordinate 13,180,606, forward strand.
TAACCTTAGTTTTTTTGTTTAATTCAAATAAAATAGTACATCGAAAAGTAGATAAAGAAACTTATTACAATTAAACGAAGTATAATAAAAGTAGTAAAGGAATAAAAATAAATAGTAATATCTATTCTTCATTTTTAAATGAAATCATAATAAAACTAACTAAACAAATTTAATCGTTTTGACAAAGCTCTAAGTTACCGATTCGTAATTAACTACCTACCCCTTAGTTGACATTGAGACCTTATACATAATTATTCAAATCCTTTACGAATTAAGTTAACCTAACAATAAAATTAAGTAATAAAAAGAATTATATAAATAGCCACCGAAAAGCGACATTTGAATAAATAACCCCTAAAATTAACCCGTATAGCCTTGTTTCAACCCTTCGCGAATTGATTTATATATACAAAAATAAATATTAATACAACCACAATTCAATTCAACGGGGTTAATGGTATACTGCATTAATATTAATGTAACTTTTACGCCGAGGTAGTTTGTTTACGGCGATAGGTACTGTGTATTGTTTTCGGGAGAGTTACGACTGTCTTATGTTTATTCCCTATCCCGTATTACAACGTGCAATAGTTTATATGAATAATAGCATAAATAAATAATGTTTACAAGTACAATGTTGGTTTAAATTCAGGAATGGTTTTCAGAAATAAACGCTGTAACAAATGTAAAGCTGTGTGGAAATAACCGACTTGATATTTTCATGGTTATAAAATTTCAAAATCTATCCACCATAGGGAAAAACGTTAAGTTATGATCTGAGTTCCATGATCACTGGTGACCATGTTAATTATTATCTTATCCTTAATTTAAACGAATACTGACTGTTTTCAATAAGCAATCTATCCCAATTTGCCTAACAAAGATTGAAATTTGAAAATTTAACGTGCAAAAAATGTGTATATTTTGATTTTTGATAGGGAAAACATTACATGGAATAAATATTATTAATGATATACGTTAATAAAATAGAAGTATCTACGTGTAGTTATAAATAACAAAGAATGTTCCACAATTATGTTTATTATGATTTTATCGACTAAAAAAGCTTTAAATATTTTCCAACTTATTTTTCTACTTATTCTACCAATGTGCGGATGTATTAAGCAATATTATCCACAAAAAATCTTATCAAAATGTAGACATAAGTGGCATATTAGTATTTTAGACGAAAACAGACAGCTGTCAACAGAAATCTTTGCAAAAATGCCGAATAATCTTTCGTTTTATCAGACCACACTTAACTTAAACTTGCAAACGAAAACATCTCGGCATCTCGACGTACGCGAGAAAAACTCAGCTTCGTAACAAGTATCATGTAGTACCTACCTTTCCATTTAAAAATAGAGAAAGGAAAACTTCTCGCGGCACAAATAGCCGTGTACCGAATATTCTGTGCAAGTGGAACGCTTCGCGAACCAAATACTGCGTCCATTCCGCGCTCTATAAACCGACGTACAACATACAACATCGATTTGTCTGAACCACGAACCCCAAGTGCACAAATTTAAACCTTACCACCCACAAATACAGCGCTTTTTAACAAAACTCACCCAAAAGATCTGTTGATTACGTGTACCGTATTCCAAATGTATAAGGCTTGTATTCGCAACGGCTGTAACAAGTCGAGTGTTTTACTAAGTAAACTATACATGTAGGCTTTAGTATCCCGGTGTCTATTAGGATTTGCTGCGCGTGCGGTAATGGATGGCGTTATTTACGAAACTGCTAACTATTGTATTTGTGGACCGTGTTAAACGGACTGTCCTGCGTTGAGCACCAGTTTTGCAGCGAACAAAAGTACATTAAAGCTTTCATGTAATTTATATGTATTAATAGAATAGTAAGTTTTAATGATCCGAAATATCGATATTAACCTCATAGCTCTACAAGAGCTCATAGACCTGAAAATTAAGGTGAAAAGAAGGTGAAGCGTGGTTCGACTGGTGGCGCCAATGCTACACCTATTCCTGCCTAATCACAACAGTATTAAGCCTTGCTGTGTATTTGCCTAATGGGTATGGTTAGAAAGATACTAAAACGAGGTATAATAACTTAGTTGTCAGGGGTAACAACGCACGTGTAACCGACTTCAGATAGGTCTCTAATACTACATATATCGGGTAATTAATTATTATAGATGTCCATGGACGGTACCTACCACTGAACGTCAGGTAGATTGTACTTTTGTTAAGTATATAAATAACATATGTGTTCTAAGACTCATAAGCAGTTATTTACTAGTTTTACTCTACATATTTATTTATCATTGAATTAGTATCATATGGTATCATAATTATGGTATCATATCGATTTTATAAATCGATAATAATTTAATATAACTATCGTAACGTAACGCTCAAGCGTAACGATTTCCGTTACAAGAATCGTTTCACCAATAGTTTTCCCTATAACGCGCCCATAAGTATAACCCCAAAAGCCATAGATATCATAGAGGTCTATATACAAAACTAAAAGTGTCTTTGTGTCCGTATGTAGTTTTTGTCTGGCGAGTTCTCGCGCCATATTGCATCTGGGAGCGCGTCATGCATTATGCAGCCAGTTAATATTATTCCGCGCCCACAATTGAAAAACTCTTCCCGTTTTGTGTTATAAATTATGAACTATATGTTTTAATGTAAGGTTTAAAAAATACGAAATATGTAAAAGTATATAGATATTGTTATTCTACTGAGAGTAATGTTTTTCGAGCATATCTCATTCTTAAGCATGCCCTACAACCCAAATGACTTAACAGATTTTAACATAAGAGGTGTCATTGAATTAGTCTAAATAGTATGAGAAACCAAAGGCTACAGTTTTAAACAGCCTGATTTTAATTTTATAATAATTACTAGTTAATAGATTTGTATAATGGTGTTGGCTATCAAAACCTTGGTAAATATTCTGTAAAAATTAAGCCGTTTTTTTGTCACTGTCATACTGTTGGTTATAAAGTACACATGATGACTATTTTCTTTATTCATATACATCTACATACAAAACCCAAAAATCTTTTTTATTTATATGTAGGTAGGTACATTGACCTTACAAATACAGTAGACAAAGCATAAAACCCTAACAGCCAATCGAGTGTATCTCAACGAACTCCTAAAACATTACAATACATTAGACCGTTAGTAGGCAATAACAATTACACTCACAATTATACGTCTCGGAATCTGCGCCGCAACCCTTCATCCCTCGGGATAGGGTAACCACGCGTCGCCGGGATTTGGGAATTTACGGGAATTGCCGGATTCAATCTCTGTCTACGCTTAATGCGTGGCCCTATGCAGTTTCGCATATCAATGAAGGGATCAATTGTGATTTATAGGAAATCTTTTTATGCCTCTTCCCAAACTTTATGCATTTTCATTATTTATGTTTCGACCATAATATTCCATTATTTTTATAACGTAACGGGCGTACGTAGTTAAGTGTATTGTGAAATGTACATTTAAATGTAACAACATGAAACATGACAAACAAACATTATAAGTTTTATCTTATAAGTAATTAAAGAGTTATTTAAGAACAGTAGAATTGTTACAAATAAACTTATGTTTTATGCATTACTTTACCTTTTTTGCTCATCATTAAAACGGTTTTAGAATTTCAGCGAATAACATGTTTGCGTATATATATATATATATATATATATATATATAATGTTCTCATTATAATATTTAAATTTTTACACTTATCTTAATTGAATAGCAATAAATACATATTATAAAATTAATAAATTGTAAACATTTTCGTTAATTCACTTTGTTAGTTATTATTTCTGATTATCTAACGACACAGGGACATTCGTTTGTTCATTTTTTAGCATATAATGAATATAAATATATTAAAATATAAATGTCCCTCGTCAACCTAGTTGATGGTGACTCTACCCGCCCGCCCTACGCTAGGGGACTAACGACGAGCGAACCGGAAGGCGCGCGCTAACGTGCCTACATGTTAAGGCTGCGGAGGGAAAAATGGCTCGTTATGTACTTGTGTATAACGTTGAGACAAGTATTGATCGGATTCCCTTTACTAATGTTATGAAGTCTAACAGTAAAAATATTATAATCGTTGTTTTGTTCTTAATTTTATGGAGCCTAAAAAGGTATTTGTTTTTCTTTACATATGTAACAAATTTATAAACTATGTATTTATATTTTTAAAAATAATAATATTATTTATATTTAATTACTAGTTCTACTATTCTGTGTTTATATCTTCTATTACTATTTCTATGTACCTATGTACTAAGAAACATAAGAATAAATATAAAAGTTTCCTTATTAATTTATTGCACATTATAATTTTGTCTTACGAATTCAAACAAAATAAAATGTACATGTATAAATGTCTGCTTACGCACCAAAATATTTATGTCTACATTTCGTAGAATCATTGACCCTACGAAATATAGGCACAAAAATCAAGAAGTCAAACTCCATATTTAAACTTCAAACATACGAAATAAACTAGGAGTGTAGTCACACGGGTGTCATTAACCAAAACTTATTTAAATAAACCGAATTGCGAAACACATGACGTACCATCGTTGCATTACTCAGAACTTTGTGTGACAACAGTACCCCAGTTCCCCGAAACCCAAAAGTATACTTGAGGAAACCGCGCAGCAATTAAAACTGTACGATATGACTGTACAAAACTTGGTTTCACTGAGAGTGGAGAGAATAGGTGAATAACCAAAGAGGCTCTGAATTAATTACTATGCCTATTTTCGTAGGGTTATGTTATTAGTTCTAAGACTTTCATTGCGTTCATATTACATATACATTCTAGTGTATTAGACAATAAATAAGTAGACAAAAACAGTAAAAAGTGGACTGAAAGGTAATGTGTTTCGAAGGTAAGTATTTCTCATTCTGTGGCACGCTCTGCAACTCAAGGGGCTCGATTAAATACTACTAATGTATTAAATATCATACATTAGTAGTAACTCTTATAACTAGACATAATTATTATTTCCATTCCATAGGTATTTTGTTAGATAGGTACCACTCTGCACATATTATATATTCTAGCTGAAAAAGTATGCTCATAACATATTATTACTCTGTTTATTCCAATATAACTTTATTTCACAACTGTATCCGGCCGAGATTTTAGGAACCGCAACCCTTCAGAGGGTGGGGAGGATTGTATAAATTTATTATTATATATTTAGCGTGGTGGAGATTTTGTATGCATGCCCTAAAGCAAATACGCAACATATATATTATCACATTAAATACAATAACATTATATCACTTATGACTTCATTATTTGAAAATTCAACGGTGGCATGTCTCAACTTCTTTCAAATATGGCCGCGTTACCGCTTATTTAATGACTACTGCCACCAATAATCATCCGTAATCAACCCCAGATAAGACTATATTCCTATCTGAAGTTCGCCACAGGTGGATTTCCCTGGCCCCTGATGAATAAGCTGTAACACCTCGGACAAGTATGTCAAAGCGGAATACAGCAGTGCTAACACGTTATAAGGCAGAAATAAATCTAAACCCTAATATTTTAACCATAACTATTGATTTAACGTTAATATCGACTATTTCTACAGATAACAAGGCAATGAAAGCGGTACAAGTGTTCGCACATATGATTTATATGTCGTAGCGCGTTTAATCACGGCGCGTACAATATCTTCATCAGAGCATCTGTCGCGAGCCCACTGTTAAGCGCCCTTCATATTGTCACGATATATAAAATCATAATATTATTTTCATGCTATAAAAACACATTTTTGCATTATATCGACCTTATGCTTTTTTTGTTGTTAAGAACAATCACAAGTTTTGTAACTAATCATGACGAAAAGAAACATAAAAGTAACAAGTCATTTTAAAAAGGCATATTAGGTTTTTAAATCTAATTGAAGTTTATATAACAACTTTAAAAAATGAATTTAAATGAACGAAAAAAGAAAATTTACACATTTTACAATTATATTAACATGGATTATTAATTCTAATATATAATTAATTAAATTACACAATTTTCTGATTATAATTATTTCCGTTAATGACTACACTTTAAAAATATATTCGTTATTTTAATGCTAGAAACGCTGTTCCTACCATTCAAATTTCACTGAACCTATTATTCGAGTACAATTCAATTGTTCATAAATATAGTGTGAAAGGGTTAACACGACACGAACAAACCTTTTAACTATAACTGCCTACCAAAGGTCATTTGACAATTTCTGTATACTAGAAATTGTCACAATCAACTTTGGTAAGCAAAAATTTGGATGGATTAAACATTAATAACGAACGTTATGTTATCTAAAAGGGTTAGCACAGTATGAACGTGCCTTAACCCGTTATCTTAGCAGCAGGTGTCGCCGGTGTCGCACTCGACTGCGTATCTTTATTGTTGTCGCTAATATTGCGTGTTCTATGACTGTTGCTCAGGCATGTGCCATGAATGTTGATGTTGACAGCTAATCTATGGTAAACTTGCAAATCAAACTTTTTACCTAAATGTAGGTTCAACATGGTTTGAAACTTAAAACATAAGACTATAAGACTGTAGTGCACCTATAGTGCAAGATATGCTAAAAATAAGCAATTTCAATTATACAACTCTTTGTAAACTAAAATTGTAAAATCTAGTGAGATCGTAATCGTATAGAAAGACATTTAGCCTACGCGCTATCATTGCCTCGATAGACACATAATAATATGTATTATGTACACAAACCTAATATGTAAATGGAAACAGTTTTTGCTCCTCGACCGTCACTTTAATATGTCAGTTTTTGCGTGGCGCCGAAGTTTGCGGGATCTAATGAATCTGTCGTTAGCCAAGTGTATTGGTGATTGTTAAATGGTGCACTAATACTGGTAAAGTCGTATTTTGTCTGTGTTTACCACATGTGTTGTGGATGTTTATGGTTTAGATTAGATATGGTTAGAGATATTACATTTTGAAGAGTACTAAAAAAACGATGTTTCTAGTAAGTGTAGCCAGCGGAGGATTTTTAAACGTTTACTTATGTTCTAAAGAATTTAATAAAGCGGTTATAAACTAGAAATAAATGTACGAGTAAATATGTTCTCTAATAATTGAATTAAACCTAAATCTCCCATACAAAGTAAACATCAAATTTATCATCCATATAATTAAATAACCTTGTTATATACTAAGGTCTTTTTATCACTACAGCCCCAGATTTTTGTTGAAAGCAGTTCGTAATTTTAATAAATAACTGGGACCACATTACCTGTTATACTGTTATAATAGGCAGGTAATATAATTTTTCATAGAAGATACCTTATTAGATAAAGTTCTTTTATTCAAAATTCATATATACCTCCCTACGTATCTTTAAAATCGTGAATCTATATAATATGCACCAACCCCTAAGCCTCCCATTAAACGCGATAAGGTTGCAGCAGTAATTCATTAAAATATTTATCGGCGGACACTCCGACACCCCATCGTCCCCGTCGTGTTCAACATTAAACACTTTAAGTTGTACAAATTATAACAATACTGATTAAGATATTACTTTTCGATAAAAGTGTATTTTCATTCATTACACAGTATTACATTACAGTTTTCCTGTTTGTGTTATTAAATTTAGCAACTTTTTCTAATCGGCGTTTGTTTATTCTGTAATGCATATATAAAAGTGGATAATAAGTACTTTGTAAAACACATATAACTTTATCAAGTATGTAAAATCACATATCACGAAAAATCAAGCACGTAAGTGATATTCTTTTCTGTTAGTTATCTATGATTACGAACTATCGCTGCTCTATTAATTTTACTTTTGTGCTATTTACCTATCCTGATGCAAGAAGTTATTGCTGCACCACCAATTAATGAATTAAGAATATTCAGCGTCATATCAAAATCTAATTTTAATCAGATGATGAAGAATACTAAACTTGAAAGACATTGAACATACAATGTGGAAGGTGAAATTATTGAATTGAAGTCTTTAACTAAAATATTTTAATGGAATTAATTGGACATTACACGTGTAATTATTATCATTAATTTAAGTGATTGTTTATTTTTCTTTAGCAATAGGTACCTACAAGTCCATCAAAATATAGAGCAATAAAGGAAAAATTCAAGCGATATACACAGTCATACAGCGAGAACGACGTTACGCCACATCGCACAACAATATAATAACCGTCACCTCATTTCGAAAAACAAAGATGGAGTCGTAGGGTTGCGGTGAGGGGGAGCGGGGGTGAAAATGTGCGGTGCGGCCCTCGACGGTATTATGTTATTCTTAATTTAATTTCATTAGGCTTGGCGAGATTGTACTCGGGCTTTATGTCGGCCGAAGTATAATTGCGAGTATAGCGCCATCGTGCGGTAATTGCCGGAAGATTGTGGCTGAGATTTTTAATGCGCCCGCTCGGAATTGAATTTTTGTGTCACTAAATTCTATGGGATATTTGAATTTCAATTACTTCAGGGACATTTCGGATGTAATGAAATTTCATGTTATTATAATTACTTAAATAATTCTTCTAATTTCAGTGTCGTATCCTTGTAGGTAAAGTGAAGTCATTTTTAATATCATCATTCATTAAAAAAATATATATACTTTATCATACCGAACTTAACACCTAAAATCACACCTTTGGCAATCACTAGACTTCCTCATTTAATAAAAGGATTCAAACATCAAACCCATTATTTACTAATTAAAAGATCATGCAAAAGTTACAACCGCAAATAAAAAGCTCAAACAGAAATGAACCAGCGGGCGTTTTTCTGAATTGCTGCAGATAAAATTGGGCACATATTGAATAACGCCACCCGGTTCAAAAACTGCATTCGGAAACTTCAATTTTAATCCCGCCGACATATGCCGTCCGGACTGCTGTCATATGGGGGTGGGGGTGGCGGTCGGGGGTCGATGGTAATTAAAAAAATGTGTCCACTTCATTCGTGCGGCGACCGCACCGCCCTCACTAATTAATAATTTCAGGGGTTAGGCGCCGGGGACGTTTCAATATCTGTGTAACTTCAATTGGAACAAAATGTGCCTTTAGTCATATTATATACACTGGACGGACTTAATTTAAAATGTAAATAGACAATTTACATACATATTGCCTCAACTAAAGAGTGTGCGATTAAAATATAAATAAACTATGTGGCTTATAGAATAAGCAAAAACGTTTGTGCTTAAAGCAATAGAACGAAAACCTTAATAAGGATTTTAAATATCCATAATCTATAAATATTTAATAACAGTTGCACTGCATTTCTTTATTTTAGTAACATTTACGTCTAATAAGCGATCTATCAACGATTTATAAATATGATAGAAGCCTTTGTGGTTCACCTCCGGCGGCACCACCGCCACATCAATTTCTGACTGTTAACAGTAGTGTGAAGCGCTACTGTGTTCTGGTTTGAAGGGTGTGGTAAGGGAGACATACTTTCCGAGGCGTTCCAGCTTAGTCCTCAGTCTCCTTCTGTGGACTCATAATTATTTCAGGCGGCATCTACTTTCTTGCTTAGAAATACAAGAACTGTTTCACGCTAGAAATAGGTGTAGTACCTTCCTGGTCGAATTATGCTAATTCTACCACCATTTTATTAACACCTTTATATTTGACTAGCTGACCCGACAAACTTTGTACCGCCTTAAAACCTATTTATCAAATATATTTCATATAAAACATAGCCTATGTTACTCGTGGATAGTGTTGCTTTCGAATGGTGAAAGAATTTTTAAAATCGGTCCAGTAGTTTTTGAGCCTATTCATTACAATCAAACAAACAAAGTTTTCCTCTTTATAATATTAGTATAGAAAACTGTTGCAAGTATACCTATGCGGCAGTATAGCTATACTTCTTATCATCAGACTACCCGTTTTTACTCCCATTATATAAAAATAACTTCAGAATAGGTACTTATATCGTTTGTAAGTCCAAGTGCCATTAATTGGCACGGCGTTTGTTGTATAATCACATAATGTTAGGTCCGAGGGTGTCATTAACCGGCCGGATAATTGGGGTTCCGCACACGTGTGTAGCAAAACCTGCGTCGTATTGCTGCGTCTTTTACTTATATGTCAAAATTTTGTAAATCCATTTTACTATTTTTCTACTTTTCATAGGTATTTATTACATAGGTATTTTTCTACTAACGCAGTAAATAATTATAGTTTAAAAACTAATAACCACGCTAAAATGACACAAGGAAAATCGTTAATCCTGATTCCTGACGATCCTGTTGAGAAGAATGGGATAAAATTATTAAAATCGTATATTGTCATCGGTTCTTGATAATTTTTCAAAATTTTAAATTAATCGGGCCGTTCAAAGTGGGTAAAAATCGAGTTCAAAGATTCCGTTACAACATACATACATACATACATAGATACAACCCAAGCTAATAAAAGCGTGGTAAAAACGAGCATGCAATCCATCTCGTCCTCAAAACTTCCGCCCTGGGTCACCTACAATCAACCTCAGACAACCATTTTTACGCCTGTAGACTAAGTGTAACGCATCGCATAAGTATCCCTTAAAACTAGAACACAACAGCGCTTGACGTGCTCTAACGGCAAACATCGTAAAAATCCTTTAGAATTCTTCTTAAACGTTCGTTCGTTATGACGGCAAAGGCTTGATAATCATATTTATCTTAGTACTAGGAAATCATAATGTTTATACAATCGAATCACACATTTATCTATACAAATTTATCTAGCATACCTAATTATTGGAATATTGTGTGTAATATATTACGCGATTAGACTAGAATAGTCCAGGCAATTACTAGTGATGTGGTGATGCGTGCATCGGGTGAGCTAATAATCGTTACACAAGGCACTTCGCCGTAACCCGTGAGAAGATACTGCTGTGTTCAGCATGGATCAGTTATCTCAACTGATATTATATTGATGCTATAACAATATAAATCAATGTGAATGCATGTATTAACTTCGAAACCATGAGTAGGTTTAATAGCATGATTTGTTTTATAAATAGTTCAGTGATTTAAACATATTTTGAGATGGTAGAACTCTTGATAAGGTCTCATTAGGTCCATTATGCCGCGTCTGAACACTGGCCAAACCTCGAGAATCGTTGCAAATTGAAACGTGTGGATAGAAACTTTAACTTGGTTTGCAAGCGCTTGTAACTGACCCAATGGAATGTCGGTTTTTTCGCAAATTAAAGGGAATTTGCCGCAAGCGCTTGAGACGCATGAACAAGTTTGTGTGTTTCTAGCGTTTTGCAGTTTACGGCAAGTCCCAATTGTGTGGATGCAGTATTATTATACAATAAAATCGTAATATTGCAATGTAATCATACAGATATTTCAACAAAATTTGGCATAATTATTAATAATAATTATTAATAATTATGCCAAATTTTGTTTGGCCTAGAACGCAGAGTAGATCGTTTTAGAATAGTCCAGGCAATTACTGATGATGCGTGCATCGGGTGAGCTAATAATCGTTAAACAAGGCACTCCGCCGTAACCCGGGACAAGATACTGCTGTGTTCAGCATGGAATGGCATGGATCAGTTATCTCAATATTAATATTATAACACTCTCATTCGATTAGTTAGCATATACTCGTATTAAGTTTGTAATGCATGAGTAGGCTTTATAACAAAATGTGTTTGTGAGTATAGTGTATACAAAAATGTGTGCGAAATGTAAAATAAAATTTCTTCTGGGGTATTCCCTGAGTATTATGATATGAGTTTCTTCATGAAAGGTCCAAAAAGAACATTAGCATTACATGCATGCATTAGCGACTCCTCTGGTCAAATCAAATCAAATCAAATCTTTATTTGTAAATATAGGTCTTACAGGTGTTCACATGGTTATATGAAGTGCGCTATATTTGACCCTTTTGGGTATACAAATGTCATAATTAATAAATCCTATTAGAAATATAAAAAAGAAAAAAATTGTCATTATCATTATTTACATGCATAATTATTACTAGTCTGGTGTTGCAAATGTTCATAGGCGACGGTGACAGCTTTCCACCTGGTTCCGTCCGACTTATGGTTAGGTATATTTATAGTTCTATCTTATTTTCTTTATTTATTTATTTGATTACAGCACATTTCATCTTTAATTGTAACTTTTAACAGTGGCATGAAGAAAAGTGTAAAGGTTAAGCAATTAAAATGAAATATTTTTTGTTTCCTATTACTGACCTATGAAAAACAAGAAAGGTACTTTTAAGAATCTTTACCTATATTGTATTAAAACCTATAAATGATTAATGCATTGTGCTAATTATTAATAGATACTTGATATTACGCAATATAAACTCAGCAAAGCATTACTGAGTCACGCTACTATACGAGTATATAACACGGCCAGTGCAAATTAATCCGTCAATCTTGACAAGATTAAGTCCTGGTTATTATCATTAAATAGTAATTATTAATCTCTGTGTGAAGAATTCATACTTTTGTAATTAAAACTATTTTTAACTAGTTTGTTTTTTCTATACCTTGTATCTTATTTACTACTGGAATAGTATTTTCTCTTCACGGGCAGATTAGAGCATCATAGGATCGTGATTTGATAAGGTACTATGACTCAAACAGTAGGTATATAATACTGCATACGTTTTGCTCATATTCATTGCCCTAGTCTTAAGACAGATATCATCAACCCACTGCTGGGAACGGGCAAATAAGTTTCACACGATATTTTCATTTACCCACCGTTAAAGCAAGTGAAAATTAATTTCTAAACTATCCGATAACGTAAATTTTAAACTCAATTTACCACGAGATCCTAGTAGACCTCCAAATTACCGATACAACCTAATACAACTTCATAACGTACCCATAATCCGTAACGAGATAGTGTGGAGTTAACATTATTCGCCATATTCGAGCATGGATCACGTTATCTCAACTGATATTATTACGGCTAATATAACAGTATCTGGCAATAAGCTTTGCAATGATCCGCGTATCTACTGATATTGTTATGGTGTAATGAAATTAATCATACGGGTTAACGATGCGTGAACGTGGAGTTTTAGATAGTCAATGTTTTTACAGTTAACGTCAATCCATTATTGTCCCACTGAGCATGTCCTAAAATGAGAGGAGCTTAGACCAGAACGCCAGATCTGACCAAATGCGAAGGTGGTAGAACTCTTTTGTGGTTCGACTCCGGTGGCACCACCGCCACACCTATTTCTACCTCATAACAGCAGTGTTAGGCACTGCTGTGTTCTGTTTTGATGGGTGTGGTAAGGGAGACATACTTTTCCAAGGGTTCCAGCGTAGTCCTCAGGGGTAGCGGTGCATCTGTGGCCGACCTCAGGGAGGAATATCTAATCCTATCTGGGGTTGATTACAAATGTCTATGGGCGGCAGTAGCCACTTACCATCAGGTGAACTACATGCTTGTCTGCTACTCCTATATTACAAAAAAATGCGAATTACTTGACTTCACACACCTTTGAGAACTATTTTAAAGATTCTATGGAGATAATATCAGTAGATAGGTATATATGTCGTCAAAGTATTCACCTTCACCATTTAAGCCAGGAATTAATTTATTTCTAATACGCACGTATCTTTGAAAAATCAAACGTGGGTGCCTGTATTTTTAAAGCTAAAACCCGATTAAGGTGTTTTTAAACCACTACGCTATCACAGCTTATTTTAACAGTATTTCAAAACAAAAATTTCACAATGATATTGTACTTTTACATTTTTCTTGCGCTTATTGAGTTTATTTTTAACTGATTAGTCGATTACTTATATATATTTTTAAGGTTCCAAACCGGTAACCAATGAGTAAAAACTTTGGGTACGGAACGGAACACTATTACTAAGACTTTGCTGTCTGTCCGTTTGTCCGTCTGTCCGTCTGTCACAGGGCTATATCTCCGGAACCATAATAGATACACACATGAAATTTTTACAGAGGATGCATAACGGCGCCGTCTATGGGCCGCTATAACAACAAATACTAAAAATAAAATAAAGTTGAACATTAAAGGGGGTCTACAATAAACCGGTATTTTCGGCATTTTTCGATCTAACTGTTAAATAGGCGGATAGGATAATAAGTACTAGGCGGATGAAAATTTTACAATCCGTTTTATATTAAATGTGACTCGTGCTTGGCGATTTATTTATATTTTTTGTGCTTAGCGTGTCTAATTGATCTTAGAAATAGAGACAACTAGGTACGGCATTGGGTACAAATTTCCTAATCCAAAATAATTCGGAAATATTAATTAATTATTAAAAAAATCGTGGAAATAATTCACATAATATTTATGTGTGTACCGTGTACATATAAGCTCATGTGTATTAACGCCAATATTGATACGTTTGCACGTCAACTCATATAGATTAGTTATCTAAAAAGATAAAATAAGATTAAAGTGTCAGTCAATAAGCTATGATTAGCATTCTTTAAAACTGATTAATTAAGAAAAAAATAAATTTATAAACTAATAATGTTACACTTTAAATGATAACCATATTATAACGGAGGTTATATATCTATATAAGAATAAGATAAATACACTTGTTTTAAAAAAATATATAAATATTTTATTTAGCGTATATATGAACTTTAAAATTTTAACTGTCTGTCCGCTTGTCCGGGCTGTCTGTCTGTGATTTAAGAAACAACTGAATTTATCAGCATTATACGTTGATTTTATCAGAAATAAATACCTATGTTATTCTTGAGGTCGCAGTGCTGAGAGCTTAAATGGTTTGATTAAGTACCGCATAATGATGTCATATTATGTAGGTAGGTACTGAGAGACACTAACACGAGTTAATATAACTTGTTCTTCAAGAGTAGCAACACGTAGATGATCTTAAGCAGATTAAATTATATTTCGTTAAATATATTGGACCGTGATTTACAGAAAAAATAGTAGCACACATTTATTAAGTTAAAATAATTGTATGCCAGTATTTTTAAGGTGGTAGAACCCTTTGTGTTTCGACTCCAACGGCACCACCGCCACTCCTGTTTCTGTATAATAACAGCAGCAATATTCATAAACTAGAAAATACATAACTCTCCGTAGAACGGTAATACAATCGACTTAAACCTAAAAGTATCTCTAACATAAAAAACCCAAAATTGATTAAACAGTGACAAATGATAATAAATTCCTATAACAATCTCAAAAAGCATGGCGGACGCGCTCAAACGGATCGTGGCGTTGTTCATCGATTGTAATTACTTGCTATCTGTGGAGAGCTGGCAGATTACACGCATTACCGCGTCTGCTATCAACTAATATAGCGCAGCGATACCAAATATTAATTAATAACCATATTACGATGGATAGCGAGTTAATTCGGTTACAGTCCATGTGACACAAGGTTTTGTTTTGTCATAAAGATAGGGTTTAGTAACTAGAGAATGTGATAAAAGCAAATCTCGACGGTTAAAAAATGTAGTTTCTGTCTCTTCCACAATGTAGACGAAAGATTCAAAGAAAAAAAATCCAAAGATCTCATCTTTTAAAATCCGTCATGACGTTTGAGCCGCAGGGTATCTATACCAAAGAATGAGACATACATTTTATCTCTTTAAATTGTATAACATTTACCATCAAGTTATTTGCAAATGATATTTTACCTATTTTAATGACATCGTAATATTTAACTCATTTCTAATGAACAATGGTTAATCTGCATGTTAAGGACTCTACCAAAACATAAGTAATTATGTATGTACTAGTATACAAAAACCAGCGATCGTTTTAAAAATGTTTTCTACAATGAAACACCACAATAATTTCTACACCTAAAAAAGTTGTTACATCCTTGATATTTCCTATATTTAATGACTATTATTTATCTTATTAATCTAAATAAATTATCTATTTATCTTCATAGCGGGAATTAGCTGCTGACGGCAATTTCCGTTAAAAAGATACCTACATACCTAATAGTAATCCGAGTACCTACATTATAATGAAACTTATTTATTTTTCATTTAGTTGAATCTTTTTAAAACGATTTAATTTTAAGCTTCCGTAAAGATCTTAATGTCGACTCTTTAAATATCTTAAACGATTTCAAAAATTGTGAAAAATTCAAAAATTCTATAATGATTTTTTGAAGTTCACACCGTACAAAAATGTTAACATTCCTTGTCATTTTACTGACTTGGATGTAGCATATCAATTCCTTGTTTATTTAAAGTCATTTGTAAATGTAATGTTAACAATGTAGTTGCAATAAATTCCCGGTGATGATGACGCGGTGTGGGCGGCCGTCGGTCGCGCGCCGCCGGCCCGCGATCAGTACGGTTTGGCACGTGCCACACTATCCATCTTGTTGCTAATTTGTTATTTATCTTGGTGTTATACTGTTTTAACTACAACGAGATATGTATTTAAAAAGTTAAATAAATAAAGCATGAAATAAACGTTACAAATTAGGTGATTTTAAATGACCTATTGGGTCGCCCGAGTAAGGTTTCATAAAGATATTTATTGGTTATTTTTAAGTAAGTGTTATATAATAGCTTATCATATTTTATGTAATGTTCCTTTCCTCAAAAAAATATTTGTAAATTCTATATCTTATAGCAAGAAATAAATTCAACTTGTTATGTCAGCATTTCGAGGTCGATTTATTTCAAAGAAATTTGCCATGAATTAAGCTGAATTATAATCATTCAAATACGGAAATCAAACATTACAACATAATGTCCACATATTATTTTCGCATTTTAAGTGTTATTGTTAATGGGCCGTTAGTACAGACATGTAGAGTCAAAAATATTTGAAATATATAGTTATTTATAATAAGTAAATCTATATACATAACGTAATATGTACCTACCATTATTATCTTATAAGTGTGAAAACCACCGTGCTGGCTCAGTGCGGTTTTAAAGTATTTGTAGAAAATTTAAAAATAATTCTCAGGAATGCAGGATCCTTTATGTTCATGTTCCCCTTCACCTTTTAAACTAGTAATAACCATTAAACTTAGTATTTTTTTCTCAAAAAAAGTACAAAAATAAATATATGCAGCTAATTAAGACTTTTAAAATTAAGTTTTTTTAAATCATAAAATGTCAAATCAACGGAAAGCCGTTAACACACATTTGTCAGCTGTCTTCAGTTACTCAACGATAATAAATTACATTTGCAATTAGTATTTTTTTAAAAACACAGAAAATATTTTTATTACCACTGCCTTACAATCTTCCGTTAAAATCAAAATTTTAGATACTTAATTATAATTAATCGCAATACTTTAATCCTAAAGCTATTAAACCGTTAGGTATATACATTCCAAAGCCATAATATATTCAATCTCTACTACTTATTTATAAGAATTATTCAAACGGAGATTTATTAACACTTGATCTAATTTAAATTAATTTTATCATGGAATATCTAATTAATCCCTATAATAAAGTCGATACATATATCTCTATTAACGTACGAATAAGTCTCTCAATCGCTAATTAATTTCAAAATTCAAATTGGCGGCTTATAGTCGGATTATATAAATCAATAATATCTCACAATACTGTCAGTCAATTCAAAATCAAATAAATATAGATTAAAGACTATTTGAAATAAATTAAATCACACACACCAATGTATTCATTAAGCGTGTAATTCGTATATTCATAAGTCCTTCTTAACGTCATTGTGGCACAGATTATATATTAACATCCATATTTAATATGTATTTAAAGCAATTTAATTTAATTAGAATCTAACGCACCCGTTGAAATCTTTTACACGCGCGTAGTATAGTGTTCTACGTAGACTCTACCAACGTACAAAAAAGTCTGATATGGCAAACAAATTGAAATTACTCACTGGATTGTAGCCGGTCTCTCCACGCCATGGGATTTGAGACTAGTCCTTGGAAGCCAGGCCAGTACAGTGGCTTGTGCTGCAGGTAGTGGGCCATGCCGGCCGCCGCTGCCGCCAGCGACAGCCTCGGAGTCAGGAGCCCGGCCCCAACATTCGTTCCCACTGCTGGCCTCGAGAGTATGTGGTCTATCCCATGAGGATTCGGCGCCGGAGGAGGCGCCTCTGCCAACGAGCTTAAAGCTGCTAACGGAGCTCCAAAGCCTCCGTCGAGAGCACCCCTCGAGAGGGGCGAGGAACCGCGAAGCTCAGACATGGTTACAGTTCACTTACACACTTAAAGCGTCCAGATAACTTTAAAACATCGTCCCTTCAAAACCTAATAGAGCGCTTATTACAATCTTTAGTTCGAAATAACCAACAAGTACGACCAAAGAATTAAAGCATTGTCCGTTTTGTTACACTATCATCGCAGTCGATATACAGACGAGAGATGCGTCCGTCACGCGACCGCCCGCGCCCGCGACCCGACACCAAATGAAAAGCTCCGTAAAGCCCGGCGCAAACAAAAAAACGTGAATAGAGAACGCCCAGTCAATCTAAACCTTATATCGGAGACGCCGCCCCTTCGACGCTGCCTGCTCCGATATACGCTCCTCTCGCTCGCGTTTCTATGCAAAAGAAAAGGAGAGACGATACGTGGTGTTAACACGAGAGCGTAGATTTAACGAATCGCTATTTAATGGCGTTTCTTGTCTCTTTATAATTAAGTCGGTGCAGTTTTTGCGGTGCGGCCCCCCTCGGCCCGCGTGCACTGTCCATTGTATGTGGAATAATAAGGGCCGAAGTGTATGGAGCAGTTTATTTTACGACGCTTCGCTCAAAGCACCGGAAGGATCTCGGCTATTTGTCACTGGATAATTTATGTGACAAATATTTTATTAATTGACAGCGGCACTCGATGTACGGAAATAAACCACCCATGATATTACCATCTGCGTAAGGGTCCAGGGTCCTGGTATTGTCAGTTAGTTTAATGGTACCAATTTCGCACTCAGTTAAAAGTATATTTTAGTTCTAATGCCGATTTAAAGAATTTTTATTTGTCATAATTATTGTGACAAATAAAAATGCTTTCAAATAGGAAGAGCTCCTATTTGAAAGTTTTAGAGATGAAGGATGAAGTTACAAATTATTTTTAAACTACGCACATACTTTTTTAGAAACAAATGAAGCATTCCTCGTTTCCAAATATTGTAAATCTTTTTTAATTTTATTTTAGGCAACACATTTATATTTTACCAAACAAGTTCTACTTAAGCTTCACGTTACATGTGATTATTGTAAGCTTCGTGTGGTTTGTTATTAGGTAGATACATACATTTTTCCTAAAAAAATCATTTATTATTTATTTTCCTTAAAATCTTTAAAAAAGGTGAAATTTAATACATATTTTTAATAGATTTTGCTTTTATTGTTTAATTTAGGTATCGACATAATTGTATGGGTGAATTAACATGAATAATCATATACTATTTCATTGCTACGTTACCGGATTGATTTGAAAAAAAAAACTTTAAAAAAGAAAATTTCAAGCCATCAAATATGACATAATCCCTTATATTGATTACGGCAACCGTATCAAATGTACAAAGCAGGACTTTAACATCATCAAAAATCGAATACCCAATTAAAAATTATGACCACATCCGGCTTATTCACATATCGACCCAAAAACAGCCAAAAAACTCCAACCATAGACAAAATACGCCACAAAAGGGAGTCGAATTTTAAAGCCCTTTTTAATCTGTAATGGCGGACATTAACCGAAATTAAAAACCTCTTCCCCTAATAAATATGGCGGAGCATAAATATAACAATAAACGGCTTTGAGTTTGATAATCACGGCATTAATTTATTTTAAAGATATGACTCTACCCCATGAAGCGACGCTGCAAGGCAGTTTAATATGGGAATGCACTAAACTGCTTACATTTTAATGGTTTTGTTTTGACATAGTTATAAATTCACACTTGACACTTATGTAAATCTGTGTGATTTTATGTGAACAAGAATAAAATGTCTGTTCTCGTTACTTTAATTGTTTCTGTTTGGCGATATTTTATAAATATTAACCATAAATATATTTCGAGAACAATATTAATTATTAGGTATGTGTTTTAAAGAATTTAAGTATTGTTTTCTAATATTTTCCATTAATTTCTTTGAAGCAATAGGTATACGCTTTAATATGTTAAAAATAATGGTTTCCTCATCGACTACTTTAGAAGTTTTCACGTATGATAACATTTCTTCGTTAGATGTACTTATTTAAAAAAGTGGGAAATCTACTCACAACCTTAATATAACTAGTATCGGATACTCACATAACCATAACAATTCCAACGGTGATGGAAGTCAAATTAATTATCCCTATAATAATATAATGGGGGTAAAAAGCTCCATTGTTGGCGGCCGGATGTAGCACAATGCTGCGCTGAACAAAACCGACCGTATGGTCTCAATGCTAGCGGATGTATTAGCTTTTATTACAAATAAGCGTAAGCGATTTTCCGATATTGTATACCTCCAGTAGGTATAGGTACTATACCGGACATCGTACCGTATAATCTGTTGATAATACCACTATACCAGTCAAGGTACAAGACATTCTAGTTTAGTCATAAAACGCTTTTTACACTCATAACTTAACACTAGGATTCCCTCTATCGTGGGTGCCATTTACACACATAGCGGATTACATATGTTAGGAGTGAAAAACGTTTTAGATTCTAGGTCAGGTTAGATTCTAGACATAGGTTCATTTCATTTACAGGTGTTCCTCCATGTAAAAATAAAATGTAAGTCCAAAAATTCCAACCATCCTCTCTGCTATGACTCCCGCTCGCAATAAGCCCACACCCTTACGAGTTGCAGCCATTCATGGGCACAATTAGGGCGACACCTTTACCGCGGGGGATGCTTTATACGCTACACATCGCTCAATTTGTACGTAATGTATCAAGCGGATATCTATTACTGATAAACGCTGGATTTTAAATTTGATTTCTTTTTATTATTGAACATTTTCTATAGAAAATTTAATTACCTATCACTGATTCTACGGTTCTTACAATTTTTTTTTTGTTTTTATGATGTGCGTTGATATTATTATATTTTTTATCAATGCCATTTTTAGTACTCTAACGCTATATTTTATGAATTACGTTAGCTAATCTTAAACATTTCGATAAAGTAATTCAAATATTTAATTTAATCAAATAACATTTAAAAAGTATTTGTATATCCCTATGTTTTAAATTCAAGACAAATGTAAGTAAATGTAGAGTTCACAATTAATCTTATTATCATCGAATACAAATAAATTATATTATCTTTACGCAAATATGTATGAGTATGCAAAATGTATCCGCCGATCCATTTATAACTTAAGTTCTGATCTATCGTCCCAAACAAACAAAACATGAGAAATGAAAATCAAAAATCCAGTGGCTATTTGAAGCGAATAAGAATAAAACACTATTGTCTCAGAATAAAACCACATATAGCAATAAAAGTTAGATAAGTAACATCTATAATGGACTATACGCCACAATGGCTCTACCAACTTGGAGACAATAAAAAAATCAACCCACTGATATGAAGAATCGGTAATCTACGTATTAGAGTGAAAGGTTGTGAAAGAGCGAGAGGGAATGAGAATGGATGAAGCTGATTGGTGGATAAAGTGCCTCAGCCCCGCCCATGAAGTAGAGTTCTCCACGTGTTTTTGTTGCGCTCAGACGATTTTCAGACGCCGTCCCGGCCGGACGTGCTGCTCTCCGCATGAAACTTTCAGAACTTACGTTTTTAGATTTAACTTTTCGCTTGGAACGTTGTTTAATATACAGCTTTAAAATATTCGAAAAATAAAATAATGGAGAAAATCACGATTGACAAAATGTTTCTTAACAAGTCGATATATAAGTAATTAGTAATTATTATTATGTATATTACTAATTTATATAAATTTAAACAGTCAATACAAGAGCTTATAATATAAATATTTTACATACATACCTACCTCGACAATATAAGCTGAATTACTCCTACGGCGTATGTAATTCTCATTCATTGAACTTGCGAACATACACAAAGACATGTTTACAAACATGCAGAACATTCGAAAATTTTACTACTATGTTTAAAATACATTTATAATCTTTTTATATAGAAGGTAGCTACAAATAGACAGTTTCTGCCAATTTCTGTGTATCTTGCTAGAGTTCAGTACAATCTCCTAAGCAAGCGTCCTTTAAGTATAGTGAAGAACATTAGCCTCCGGTTTATATCGCAAATTAATATAATGATATACTTTACTTAATAACATAATGTATTTGTGCATTATTGTCAATTTACTTACCTACTGTTGAATGTGACGTATAAAGCAATTTATTTCATACATTATAAATCTTTAATTTCGTAAATTTAATCTCTTAAGAACACTATTCAATTTAAACCCTTCCATAATCATATTACCGCTCACCAAATCGCAGTAAATCGGTATATTTTCTAAGCTATCAAGTTTTAATCAAGAGAATGTCGGTAAATCAAACCGAGCCCCGATGTCGCTAAACAAACTAGGATTAAATCAGCGATACCCCTCGCTCACTGGCGGACGGCCCTAATTCTATTATTTGGAACACTGGGACGTAGATCATGTTGAATGCAGTAGGTCATCTTTGTGTATGAATTTGGTCATATTGTACCTAAGTTTCTTTTGTCTTTTTAAAATTTGTTTATTGAAAACAATAGATTAATAAAATAATGCCATCAAATTAAAGTTGTTTCACTAGTATTACTTTTGCTCCTAAATAGTACTTGATTGCTATGAAATAAACACGTTGCACTAATTCATAATACATTGAATTACTCACAAACTCAGTGTACTCATCCAACACACAAGATGATACAAGAGTGAAGAAAACTATTATATTCTACTTATGCTACGATTTGAGTTTAAATATTTTCTTAACAATTAGGTAGGTACTTATACATGGGACTAGAATAGGGCTACGGTATCCTCTGCCTGTCGTAAGAGGCGCCTAAAAGGAGGCTTCCGGGGTTGCGGGCGGCCAGAGTGGGAGCTCGAACCGTCTGACAAGCAACCCCGGGAAGGACGGCGGCATGTGTGGTCGCATGCTGTCGTAAACACCAGGTGTGCAGGAGGAGCGTAAACTGCTCCCCCCAGGGCAGAGCCTGGCCGGGGCATCGCGCTCGGAGGACTCCGGTTGTGTTCCATTGGAAATCCCGGAGTTCTCCACCAACCGCTGAGGACGGCCACCGAGGGGGTTTTAGTGCTGGAAAAAATCCACATAACCCGGCGTCGTCCCCACGTCGTCGGGTACCTTTTGAAGGTTTCCCCCTCGAAAACAAAGAAAAATGTACTAATACATATTTTTAAAGATAAATCTTACTATTGTTATAAAATCTATCTTTGTTTTAATTTAATGTCTTATATAAATCTTCTCAGCCGTTTGTAGGCCTGCACGAAGCTGCAAATAAGAACTGAACAATTTGAAATCGTTTTTCTAGAATCATATTTAAAATCTGTTATTACCATCTACGAAACATAAACTAAATTAGAAGCAGACACTTTTATATATTACTAAAAACGCGAAAGTATTTTTGCCTATTTGTTCTACTATATAGTACGCATTTAGTCTTTGGCGACGGATAAAAAGCGAGTCAAGTTAAAAGGAGGGTACTTGTGTTACGTCAAGCGCATCCTCTCGCTCGGTTGAACTCGGTTTAACCGAAACATTGGACTAGCGTAACTATCAGCTTCTAATGAAAGACAGTTTTGTACTATTTCGTAACCAAAGTGGATTTTAAGGTGGTTTAAGTGCGATGACTATACTAGTACAACATACTTGTACAAAGTATGTAGTAGGGTAATTTCTATTTTTTTTATAATATAGGAGTAGCAGACGAGCATGCAGTCCATCTGATGGTAAGTGGCTACTGCCTCCCATGGACATCTGTAATCAACCTCAGATAGGATTAGATATTCCTACCTGAGGTCGGCCACAGATGCGCCGCTACCCCTGAAGACTAAGCTGAACTAGTCTGTCTCTCTTACCACACCCATCAAACCGCAACACAGAAGCGCCTAACACTGCTGTTATTAGGTAGAAATAGGTCTGGCGGTGGTGCCACCGGAGTCGAACCACAAAGAGTTCTACCACCTTCCATATATATGATTAAAGTATCAAACGAGCATGCCGTCCACTTGATGGCAATTGAATCCATTGGAAACCAATTCCATCCAGAAAGGTTCTACTTGAAGCTGATCACACTTGCGTTACTACTCCTAAGGACTAAGATAGTCGTTTCATATGTAAGTCAATCGGTATCCATACCTATCAACCAATACGTTAAAACTACTTCACGCTCACAGATTTTTGGATTTTTGGATACGAATATAATAAAAGAGTGGTAGTAGCAACCACGTCACATCAAGTAAGCTGCAAGCTGATTTGCTGCTTTTATGTCAAAATACGACCCACAATTAGGAATCGAATAAAAACGTCGTGAAAATAACTATGTCTAAAATGTATTTATTTATTTAATTTTATTTACAAATTCATTAACATACAAGAAGATTTATAAAAAATAAAAACATAAAAAAATAAAACGGTCTCCCCGGCGGGGAATCGAACCCCGGTCTCCCGCGTGACAGGCGAGCATACTCACCACTATACTACCGAGGATTATAACTTAGGGGTTGAAATTATAGACATATACGTACACAAAGTGTGGTTAGCATTGGTGAGTGTTAAATACTTTGTCAAATGATGATGTTGA
Organism: Epargyreus clarus; assembly: GCF_041222505.1. Classification (NCBI taxonomy): domain Eukaryota; kingdom Metazoa; phylum Arthropoda; class Insecta; order Lepidoptera; family Hesperiidae; genus Epargyreus; species Epargyreus clarus. Next base: position 13,205,331 of record NW_027332218.1, read on the forward strand.
TGATGTAATATTTCTTCAACACTGTACGACAATCGGCTGGTTTTACTTGTTTAAGTGCGTCGCTACTCTTCAGGATTAAGTTACATTGCATTTGTGTAATATTATAACGTTCTCTAAACCAGAGCACAGCAGTTCAGGTGTTAAGAATTACAGCACTTTCGCAATGACTATAATAGTGGCTGTAATAAGGCAGAAATAAGCGAACTAAATATATTTTATGAATTACCTTCTTTTGTATATCCATGTTGTACTTACAGGAATTAATATTAAACCCCTTCATGAAGATTTTAGGAATCTATTTGTATTAAGTATTTATTCAATTCATCTTAACAACTAAATATGTATTTCCTAATCGAATTGCCAAGAAAACTACACAATCCAATTTTTATTTCACCCTCTGCCTATACAAGGTTTTATTACCTTTTTCTTTCCGAAAACTGAATTATACGTTCTATATTAACAAATATTGAAGGATGTTAATAATCCTCCATAAATAATAAGCAGTTGAAAGTTTTTTAATTCGCGAGCTGATCGTTTCTTGGGCACAATTTATCGTTTTAATCCAGAATAGCACCTCCGGGGACGCCGATGCAATTATTCGATTCTATGAAATAAATGTTTAGCTATTTGCTTTCTCCGCTTAGTGTAGGGATGTGAAGTATCGATATTCTTTTAAACTAAAATAAAAGGGGTGTTATCTTTACCGATTCGCATTAAATCATTATAGAATATTTACCTATTATCTAAGTTTCCCCCAATTGTGAGAAGAGACTCTTGGCCAGTATTGGGACATAACATTAATTGTAGCTCCATGTTCCATTCCTGTAAAATAATAGTGATAAAATTTCATTTGCCAATAGGTTTAATAATTAATAATTTAAATTTCAATCATTTTAGCGCTCTAAACTCCCCCTTCGCCGTCTCTAAATCTACTTAATCTACTTACTTAATTTTTAAACGCATGTTTTAAAAAATAGCAGAGTGGTAGAGGTAAGTAAACTTCTTATTTTAAAAACATCAAAAATTTCTCTGTTGTAATATCTATTTAATTATTTAATTTAACATTTTTGTCTAAGTGTTATCTAGACAGACAGACTAGTCTATCTCAGCATCTTTCGCGGCACATAAGTGATCGTCGCCTCACGCGTCATCTAATAAATTCACAGCAAATGTTTAAAAATTTTAATATGTAAAATCGATAGGATTTTACATATTTTACATATACCCCATCCCTAGCCGCGATCCCGCACGTTAATCCCGCAAGTTTTCCAATACCGCGCGCACCTGCGAGCGTGTTTATCGTTTCGACAAGCAAACCCCTGTTGTTGGTGCGGGATAATTAGGGAGTTTCTTCATTTGAACGCCTCTACCTGTGTGCGACGCCGGGATTTCCTTGTGTGGTTTTGTTGTAAATTGACAAATGGTATAACATAGACGATTACGCTATATTTCATTTATTAAAGTATAATAATATTATGTTAAATATAATATAGTAGTAATCTGTATTCGTGAGAGATGTAAATTTTTACTGAAAATAAGTGAACTAAAATCCCTAATGTATTTTATAGTAAAACCTACCTTGCAAGATATGCTTTTATAAAATAAGACTTCATCCAAATAGGATCAGTAGTTTCTGAGAAAATCGCGGACATGCGGAGTTTACATACATAGCGGCCGTACCTAATTTTGGAAGTTTGTTAAAAATAAAACTTGATTAAAAATAATTAGAATGTCACTTAATAAAAGCTGAACTTTCATTTATTTTTATGAAAAAGAATAAGTTTTACTTACTATATGTATTGCCATTAATACAGGGTCTAGTGACCCCAGACCATTTTTTATGTAAGTAACTTGATTTATTTGCAAGAGCAACCTGATTCGCTGAAGCTATTTCAAACAAGCACTATTATCCATCTTTTGTGAGTTTCTAATAACAAACACGTACTAATTAGACAAAGTGGTCGTAGAGACCGCCACTGACGGTGATTCAATTGATACAGTTGTTGATAGACCAGGAGTCAAACTGGTCAAACAAAAGCATCTTAGCTTTATAGATTCGGATTTCGGTATGCTTGCTTATAACAGCATTAATCATTCCTGCTTTATAACAGCAGCTTTAGGCTCTGCTGTAGCTAAGTAAAGAGAAGGGAGAGATATTTGGTAATGTTTTCTAACTTAGTTATTAAGGAAAACAATACATTTATCATCGACCAATCTGAGTTTCATTATAGATTAGAGTTAGTCCTTAACTCCACAATCTAGGGTGTCGAGGTTTGAATCTTCTGATTTGTAGAAGTTATGCTTATTACAAATTAATTTTAACTTAAGTTGATACTTCAAGAAAATAATCGAGGAAACCTGAAGTTTCTTTAAAAAACACTTAGCGAATATGGTGGACTAACCTAAAACCTTCTCATTCTGAGACCCGTGCCTAACAGTGGCACAATATTAGGTTGACTATAACTTCGAAGAGTTTCTGTAAAAAAATCTCCATCCAACTCCTGCCTGCCATATCATCCGTATGTATAAATCTAAAGGCGCGAACACATTACCGACGCTCCGTAAATCTACCCATTAGTTAACACTTTGGCGACCACTAACGGAAACGTATAAATTCAATTTGTCTTGGAGCAGTTTGTTACTGAGGATTCTGCTTTTTCTTTTTCGTGTGAAGTTGGATGCAAATTATAATTTATGTTACAGATAGGGAAATATTAATTAGGTTTAGGCCATTTACATGATGGTCAAGATGGTAGATAAATATTATTCAAAGGACTTTATTCCTTATTTTTTTTTATAATATCGGAGTATCAAACGAGTATACAGTCCACCTGATGGTAAATGGCTACTGCCGCCCATGGACATCTGGATTTAACCCCAGATAGAATTACATATTCCTACCCGAGGTCGGCCTCAAATGCGCCGCCACCCATGAGGACTAAGCTGGAACGCCTCGGAAAAGTATGTCTCCCTTACCACACCCTTCAAAACGGAACACAGCGACGCCTAACATTGCTGTTATTAGGCAGATGAATTTACAATAGGCAGTCTTCATAGTCCTTAGGAGTGGCAACGCATCCATGCTTGACTTCAAGTAGGTACCTAATACTACTGTACCCTTAATATGATTTTTTACGTTATGTCAAAAATTACTGTTTTTGTTTTTATTTACGTATTCCCCACATATTTCCAATCAGTTCTCATACAATCCGCTAGGGGCGCTGATTGGAAATGTAATACAATACGTAAATACGCAAATACGTAAACAAATACCAAAAACAGTCATTTTTTTAAAAACGTAAAAACACATACTAAGGGTACTGTTCTGTATGTAGATAATATCTACCTGATGTCCATGTGCGGCAGTAATCACTTACCATCAGACTACTCATTCGCTTCTTCAATCTTATTAATATTTTTATTTAATATCGGCTCCAAAAATCGACATTTCTATAAACATACCTCTTAACACTACAGTGACATATGATATTGGAAAAGGAAGTATGGAATGCATTTAGCAGAATTTAGATACACACTAGATTTTACCGAGGGGGTAAGTTGGGGTGGTAGTGGCCCGATTAGCAATATTGTAACTCTCAGAAACGCGATTTGTACCCGGATGTTAAGAGCCAATCACATAGACTTCAGAAAGGATAGAGTTGATGAAGACCAACTTGCCTATACACTATTTAGAAATAAAAACTAACAGTTAAGGCTCTTCACTAACCTACATACATTAGTAGATAGAGTATTATGGACAGTCTTTTAAACGATTTCATTTGTTTAGCTATTTTTTATGCTGAATTGTTTTACAGTTCTATGTTTCAGGACTAGCAAAAGGATGGAATGCTTAGCCAAAATCTATAGATATAATATAGGTTTTGGCTGTTCCTGATCAGTTAACACGAGATTAAATAATATTAAATTAATCAGAGAATATTATATAAGATTAAATAATTAATCATTTGTATATGTTTTTCTTCATAGCGAAAATAACACACATTTCTATACACAAATGAAATACTAAAGAATAGACATAATTTTCCATGAATTTGCCTTATCTACACATTCTAAAACCACTAGACGCCACTAAAACGCGTGAACATACTCTAGGCGCGTGTCGACAAATTGCGATTTACGAGCGTTCGAACCGCGCGTCTTGCCGGCGCCGGTCCCCGGTGTCCCCGCACTTGTGGTTAGCTTGGAAAACGTTCAACTCCTACGTTTTAATGGTAATATGCTTTTTGATGATATATTGCTGCTGTTTTAAATTGATATCTTAGCTCTGTCGCAGATGAATGAACTAATTAGATTCCTAATGCTAAAGTACAGTTTTTAAGATTAGGCTTGTCAGTTAAATTGTTCTTATGTAATGCTGATGACTATCTATTAAGAGCTTTCTTATTCTATCTCTTAATAGGATTCGATTATTTTTCTCTGTTTGTACCGAACTAAAGTAAGAATACTTTAAAAATACCTGCCTTAATAATATGTTACAAATGTAGGCCAAAATTTACCTATTTATATTTCTTGTAACAACTATAAATATTATTGGACTATAATGGTTAAGTGATGGTCGACCAGTATATGTAGGAAAACTATCTTTTCAATACAAATTTTCTTCCACAATTATAGACGGAGCTTCCTACACAACATTATATTTTACTGTACAGGAAATAAATTTAACAGAGAAAAGATTTTCGGCCTATTTTTATTTTTCTATATACCTATTAAGAAAGTAATTTCAGAAGTAACGTTGACTTAATCACTTAGTAAAAGCAATGGGACAATTCTCCTTCACTGATGTTTATGTGAAATCGAAATAGTAAAAAATCAATTAGAACAAAAGCTTTTCAGCCAATAACTTAAAATACAAAATCTGTACTTATACATGACTTACTGATCCCACTTCAATTAGGAATGATGCATTTAGCGAATTGAAAACTGCTATTTTTCTTCATTAGCAAGACTACAACATTAATACTTTAAAAAACCTCTTTGAAGCCGTTACCATCGATAACTGGGCAGTTGGAAATGGACATTGAAGTACTTGTTTGACTAAAAGCGAGTTACGTAAAACATGTGGAATAACTTTAGACGTAAACAACGATAGAATAGATATATTTCTGCCTAATAACAGTAGTGTTAAGCGCTATGTAATACTTTTCCGAGGTGTTCCAGCTTAGCCCTCAGGGTAATGGCACATCTGTAATTACAAACTATCATAGGCGACAGTAGCCACTTACCAGCAAGTACGTCGTGGTTAAACGTTGATATCATCATTGCTAGCCTCACAATCAGCAATTAATACTTGCAGGAGACTCTGAAATTTATCCTTTTGTTACTTCGACATTCACGGAATGAAGCATGCTTTGATTCTAAATACCGAAGAAGTTGCTTATATACTTATATCTTACAATAACAACAGTAGCACTTCCTTACTTGGAATATACGATTATCAATAAATAAAGGCTTAACAGTAATTTCAAACTTCACATTTCACGTTATATTATTTTCCCATTGCTAAACAAAATTATATCATCTTTAAATTGACACGCAAATAGGCAATGATTTTGTACGCAACTCTGTGCAAATAAATTAGGTACATTTTCATTTACTAGTCCGATTCGGTCAGTTCAACCGGCCACAGTGGAACACTCGTGTAAATAACTCCGTTCCCATAACTCATCCGAGAGAAAAAACACCTCATCTACAAAATGGATCCCAAATAAGTTTCAATTCTTCGTTTCCAATTTGGAACCGAATTCGTTCCAATATTTATTGGAGGATCGGATTAATCTTTAATTTGCCTTCCGCGCTCTCCGTTTTAACACGTTGACTGCGTAAAAAAAAACAGTGACTTTCAGCTAGTGCGACGGCAGTCCAAAAATGCATCCACTTGACTTTCTTATTGTGCGTGGCAGGCCTTTTCGACCCGACACCTCTGGGTGGTATTGAAGCCCTATTATCTTAGTCAAGGAGCATTTTTCATTACAAATTTTTATACTTTTAAAATCCTCATGAATCACTTGTCTATACATTAGTACCGCCCCTGGCTCCTCCAAATAGAAAATGAGAAATTAGCAATCGAAAATGTCTGGTCGATAAGGCCCGATACCGCACTAGAGTGTAATTTTTGTAGTGATGGGATAGTAAAAGAAAAGAAAATATCGAGTCATTAATTTTATTAAATTTTAATAAACACAAGCCGAGCCTTTTTAATGTGTTACACATAAGTCAAAAATAGTAATTATAAAGGTAGACCAAAATTTTATATAATTACAAAGATTTTTCTTAGTGATATTGAAATATGAACCACCGTATTCTTCTTCGTTATCACTATCATTTTCTAGTACTATTTTGTTTTTACGATGCGCCATTGTAACGAAGCTTGCAGGAAACCGAGTAGCGCGAGCGCGTCCTCCTCCCGAAGCTAGCACAACACTACTGGCGGCTCAACGCGTACGTATCTGCACAGTGCGGCAACAGGTCGCGAGCGGTCATCCACCAAAACAGGCCTGCCCCCGCACTGAGTTAACTTTTTTTACGTTCTATGCGGCGTAGGTCGAAAAAGGCCTGCCGCATTATTAGATTGCTATATTTCTACATTGTTGGTCACAAATCGAAAACTATATTTGTCTTTGTCATATTCGTAAAAATACCCAAGAAACAGGTTTCGCACTAGCGAGAAAGACCTATTTTTCCTGTGCGCATATTGGTTTGGCACCGCGTCGGGCCGATTGTGGGTGAACCGCAGTGAACGTGTTAAAACGCGCTTATGAGTTTTTCCGATGAAACACTTTGAACTCTACCGTTGGAAAATAAGGTACATTCATTTGGGACGGCGCATTGGAAGTAGTAAAAGTGGGAAATATTTATGAGCTTTCGAAGGAAATTCTTTCTGAATGTTTGCATTTATGAAAATATGCTCGAATGAAGGGGCCGCCGATTGGGTTACAGGGTGATAGGAAAAGACGCTAGTGTAACAATATTTATGGGTAGAAACGCTTTTATGAACTACAAAAGCATAGGTGTTTGTAGCGAATTTTCGCAACTGGTTAAAAGATGGCACCACTAATATTTCTGAATCACGCTATCGAAGTTTTATCTATCTTAAAAAATTGTCTTCAATAAATCCATTGTCGTATTCGATAGTCGTGATTAATAATATTTAAAGTCATCCTTGCTTACATGTGTACGACCACCAATAATTTACTCAAAAACATAAAACTTTAATTTCACGCCATAATTATTATTGTTTTACACAATTGATAAATCAGTGTTGTAATAACAATAAATTCAATGTACTGTAAACTTTAATGATATATTATTCACACTTAAGTATTAGGTGGTATTTGTTTTTGGGTTAATTGTGACAGTATCGCTTGTATGGTATCTGTTTATGTCCATCTGATTGTAAGTGGTTTAACCAGCGCCTCAGCAGATCTTAACATTGTTGTTATGATGTAGAAATAGCGATGATGCTTCTGGAGTCAAACATCTAAGTTCTACTTTTAACCTATTTATCAATTTTTTTTTTGTTGTCAATCATTCCGATAATGGATTAACAAGAAATATGGGTTTCCTCTCAGAGTGAAACCTCTTATACCATAGTCCACTATACTTGTCCAGTATGGTATCAAAGACTTCACATACCTTTTTAAAGGACTTTTGAGCGTGCAGGCTTCTTAACGTTTTACCTTCGCCGATTACACTACAACAAGTAATTTTAAAGCATATAACTTTTGAAAAAATCTTGGATTCGAACCACGGACTTTAAATACCGAATTTTTGACCAATATTATTGTACAATTGTTAAAATATCCCGCTGTATAAGTAACAATCGTTTCCGATCACGGCCCGTAATTTATACGGGATCAGGCGGCTAATAACAGAACCCTCGCCCTGCAACAAGCATTAAGCCTTGTACCACACTTGTATTAATTGATACCCTACCTTGTTAAGACATTGGGTGTGCCGTCATATGTTACGTAACGATGCATTAATTAATTCAAATCGCTAATGATCTGAGTGAGTGGTAAAATATATAAATGTAATGTAAAGGATATGTATGCCTTCGATTTGCATTAAACCGTTAGCAGTAAACAGAGATTTTTTTATAATAATGAAGTAGGAAAGGATCAAGCAGTTCATCTGACGGTATGTGGTCACATCTGCCTATGTCAGTAACCATCTCCGTATAATAGTGGTTCAAGTCAACTATCATCAATTCCCATCGGAACGCTAAGACTGTCTCACGTTAGAAATAACTGAGATGTGATGCCAGGCTTCCTAATTTCCCATTAATTAGGTAACTTCTTCAGGCTGCACATTTAATATGATTGTAATATATATAGTAAGGTTTTGTCACGATAGTTCCTCCTCCGTTATGTACTACCCTAATATGCCCGAGGTTGGATACAGGTCTTACGGCACCTTTAAAGCAAACTAAGAATATGCCTCCAAATAATTATAAGCACATTTCAAGTAAATTTTATTATCAATACACGAAAGTACTTTTTAAATCTTACATAGCCTTTATCGTTAGCTTATTCAAAGATCATACTTGATAGATATTGATTTAAACTCAAACGGCGTTCACAAAAGACTGCATATTGAAAAGAAAATTAATATCGAACAATTCCACCTTAAAGCGGCCATAAATTCGGCAACAACAAGAATCATTCACAGGCGCACCTAACGGTTATATTAAAACGCATTACTTTTCCAATCGTACTGCTAACAATACCATTTTCCGTTTGTCCTCCAAGTAAAACTTAGCTTTGTATGTTTAAAATAGAGTTGGGATTTGGTCGTGCGAAGGAAAAGAGGTTGGTTTCTTAAGAAGGTTCGATTCGTAGCATTCTTTTAATAAGTGGATGATTTACGCGATGCCAGGCGCACACGGCGCTCCGCCCCTAATTAGAGAGAGGAAAAAATTCACGAACACCTTAGCGCTTCGCCCGACAACTACTTCGTGCTTTAATGTGTAATTAGATTTTAAAACTAGGGACTTTTGACGTTGCAGCGAACACTGCCGTTGATGCTTGCAAAGGATTTGAAGAATGAAAAACCTACTCAGTTTCTTTATAAATAAAATCATTAATTTATACCAAAAGGCAGTGTAAGTAAGCCTAGCGGAACAATCTATAAGTTTAGTTTCCGACAGTAATTACAAGTATCTCCTTAAGTCTATTTATATCAAACCACATTTACTTGCTAGTATAATAGCAATAGTATACAGAAACAATAACTTTAACTTTGATCATGAAATCACAATTCCTTTCCCAAACAAGTGACTACACATTCATGAAGCTCTATCAGCTTTGAGGCATAATCTTGTAAAAACATGAGCGATAGAACGAACAAAGTGGGCAGATATCAAAACACAGGTAAAATATCAAACGTCCCCATTTCAGCTAAAATGGCCTCGTTCTAAATAAAAACATAGCTTCCAAATCGTTTCTATTTCCCCGACATCTGTATCTGAAACAATATTAGCATTGCATTCATAAAACCGCAAAAGAAACCCTATTTCTTTGAGTTAAAGTTAACATAGCTGGTAGGAATCCTTGCCATGTTATAGGTATGAGATTGCGAGCAGTAGCGTGTGTGGCAACATTAAGGCGAATAAAATTTAAATATGGCAACACGGGCCCGCGCTATAAAAGAAACGAATAATATAAAAGGAATAGAAATAATACAGAAATGGCGGAGGTAATCACCAATAAGCTGCGCTCTATGATTTTAAGGTGATTCAAATGGAATCTAGAAGTTTTGTTTTTAGTTTGCGCAGCAAACGTACTGATGTTAATTTATATATTTTATGTTGATGTAACAAAAGAGTATACACTGAATCTTAAGGTAACTCGCTACTGTCGCCCGGGTAATCTGTGGACATCTTTGATCAACCCCGGATAAGATTACAGTCCTATCTACGGTCACGCCACAGATGTGTTGTTACTTCTGAAAACTAAGTTAGAACGCTTCGATAAAGTATGCCTATGATATTTAATTAAAATTAAGTCAAAAGTGGTACTATTATTCATTATTATTCAATGTGGAAAATGCTATATATATATATAATGAAATATATATAATGAAAATATTTCAATTCATTTTCATGATAGCTACAGTTTTCATCATAGGTAAATTGCAGTTATTGTGTGGGTACTTATATGCCTGTATGGGAGACATCTGACTGTGCCTGAGGAGTAAGCATCGCTATTTACCTACTTACAAACAACGCTAAAGCCGCAAAAACAACCACACATCCGATTATCAAAATAAAAACATAGAAGGAATTACAAATAGGTAAATGATTCCAAATTGAAATCCATAAAAATTACACAGCTGCATGTTTACGGTATGTGTTTGCGTTACGGCATTCGGCGTGGCTCGTATTATTCAAATGCGGACCAATAAGAGAGCATTTACGGCCAACCATAAAACTACAATCCAACCGAACGAATAAATATCCGACCCTGTAACTTATAACCTTGCGTGTACGGAGCTAGGGTCAATGGAAGTGGCTTTCATTAGACATGTGGCAAAAGGGAGATCGCCTGGAAGCAATACATGCCTGCAACGCAGCAGTTAGTTCTTGGTAGAGCCATCAATGATAATTTCTTGTAGAGGCAAACCTTTCCTGTAAAATTGAATTATAATTAAAATTATAGTTATATGTAATATACGGACTTATACATACTTATAGGTAGTTACAGGTACGAGTAATATACGTATATTATTACAAATTATTCTGGTTGGGTAGGAAAGCACCTGTGTTAAGATTCGTTTGTCGTATTAATAGAATTCTGATCTATTCCTATTTACATAATATTTTATTAATATATACCATATTAAATACACTTGTACAATTATGTCCTCATTAATGTTAAAGCAATTTCTACATTCTACACTTGTTTCACAGATTCTTACTTAAATTTATAATATCTGCAACTACATCAAACTTACACAATTAGTAAAAGTCAAACATTATTACGTCATAATTTTATGACTTTTTATTTATACTTCATCTACCACTCCACTCAGACAAAGCCACTTCCATTAACCCGCGATCGCTGTCCCAAAGTTATAATAATACAAGCCATAACGCACGGTTATGGAAGCCGTAACCCAAAACAACCGGACCGAGGTTAATTTTGCACCTGTACTTATTGGGACTTATAAAATATACCGCGGCGTACCCGCTGCAGCTTCTGATACCTAGACACTAAAATATATTTATGGCCATAAAGAACTGTACATAAAAATCCTTATTTTATAATAATTTATTCACATCGGGCTTCGGTAGACAGAAATATATGTAATTACTAGCTGACCCGCCAAACGTTGTGTTGCCATATAAATAAAAAAAATATTAAGGGTGAACAACCCTTATCACTTAGGGGTATGAAAAATAGATAGTAGCCGATTCTCAGACCTACTGAATATGCATATAAAATTTTGTGAAAATCGGTAAAGCCTGTTCGGAGGAGTACGGTAACTAACATTGTGACACGAAAATTTTGTATAGAAGATTTATAAAATGTCAGCTTTCAAAATCTTTAGATTCAAATTATATACTGGTACGACCTCTTTAAATAGCATCACAAAACAATGTCTTCATTTTTTCAAAATGGTTAAACTTGCCACCTTGTACAAGGCAAGGAATCGATAGGAATAGATAAATGGCGACTCGGGCCACTCCTACCCAATGCCAAAAAGTGGCACATAATCAATTTTACCTAATATCGGTACCTCATGGAGGTAACTTAAGTTCAAACCCTAGACTTTAGCTTTATACTACAGTTAGCAAACATCTTATATATAAAATTCTCGTGTCACAATGTTAGTTACCTCCGAAACGGCTTCACCGATTTTCACCAAATTTAATATGCAAATTCAGTAGGTCTGAGATGATTCTCAGCCTGATGGCACTATCTATTTTTCATACCCCTAAGTAATAAGGGTTGTTCACCCTTAACATTTTTTTATTTATATGGCAACACAACGTTTGAAAGGTCAGCTAGTAATTTACGAGTATATTATTGTGGCTATCTATGTCTCTATTTCTGACTTGGTATAAGTACGTAAGTACGTACATACGTATTACCTTTAACAAACAATCAGTTATGCTAACATACCAATATTGCGAATACTTACTTTTCTACTAGTTATGGCAATAAATTAGCAATTCCGCGAAGTCTTCTAATGCCTCCACACTTGGGGTTTCTAACCAAACAAGTCTTGCGACATCGATAACACCCTACGCTATTTCCAGTTCACTACGTATTTTGAATAATGTTTGGGTACAGTCGCGACACATTGTTTTAAGTGAAATAATTTAGGATAGGAAATAAATTCAACAATGAGACAGTAATGAGATGATGGGCTTGAGTTTTTAATATTATAGAACTAGAAAATTTGGTAACAAGTGACCAATACCGCCCATTGATACCTACTTGAGGTTGACCACAGATGCGTTAATACCCCTGCGGACCACGAGTATGTTGATGTTCCTCGGACAAATATGTTTCTCTTATTAACCCTTAAAGCCCTTTAAGCTAGACCACAGCAGCCCATAACACTGCTGTTATGAAAAAGAACTAAGTGGCGGTGGTGTCCCCGGAGTTGAAGCCCTAAGGGTTCTACCACCTTCCAAAGTGACGAATTTGGTGATAATTGGCATAGCCTGATTCGCTAAAATAAAATATTATTTTTATTTACCTACGTCAGAACGTACAGAACTTATACTTCTATGACGTCATTGAAAATGAATTATGAAAAATATAATTTTGGTGATGGAATATTACTTTCGGAAGACTAATCTTTTTTTGTTAACTTTAGGTAGGTACATGAATATAATTGAATCATTAAATATTTAAATTGTAAAATCTACCAAATGAAATTATATAATTAATCCACGACAAATTATTAAACTCAGATGTTTGATTTCATGCAGGAATCATCGGGAAAACTGAAACAACTTTTGATCCTGTAATTTTGTCATTCTCACAAACACAGCGATCTTGCCTAAAGAAGTATAACTTCTATAATATATAGTCTACGTTTTTCGTGTCTAAGTGTACGCAGCCCGCGGGTCTGTCTTTGATATCAAATTGATGGGACGTCTTCGAAAACTTACGCAACTTTTGAGCCCTCTTCTGTATTTATACCCTCTCATTATACCCCAACTTAACTGACTTACATGCGTCTTGGAGTTCGAGTAGTGTCACTTCTTGAGAACGTACTAATATGGGACTGTGAGGCTTATGAAACTTAGTGATTTTGTTTGTACACGTAACCTAATTAAGTTTTCGACTCTTCAATACGAAAACAGTGAAAATACCGTATAATCATTATTTAATGATCTTTTGCCATTGCAGGGAACTTGATTTCACAGAAATGTTTTAAGTATAATCTTTGTATGGGTCCCTTAAAGATTACGTACCTGGATATCCTTAAAGATAGGACCTATACATTACGTTTAAATGCTATTTTAAGATTTAATTATTTGTTTATTTATCATACTTATAAGATTTGAAGTTGAATAAGACTCAAAGTGATAGCCTAGTGGTTAAGAAACTAGGCCTCTCGATCGAGGGGCCCGAGGTTCAAATCCCAAGCCTGTGATTAAAAAAAAATATATGTGCATATTAGAAATTAATTATAACTTGCTTAAACGGGGAAGGAACATCGTGAGGAAACCTGCATTCTTGAGAAATTTATCAAACAAAAATTCAAAGGTATATGAATATGAAGTCTACTAATACGCACTTGGCAGCGCGGTGGACTATGGCCTACTCCTTCTCATTGTGAGAAGAGACCCGTGCCCAGTGGGACGATAATGTGTTGATGATGATGATGATGAAGACTCGAAGTTCGTTGATTTACATACCCTCTTTACCCATACCCATGTTATTCACTATGCTCGATCTTTACGTGAAAGTCCACCTAAAATTGCTTTAGTGGTTTGGAAATTCTAAACTAAATTACTATTATACATCTAACATATTATTTGAAACCTATTTGTTCAACTAATAACCCTTGAGCCTTGTCACAACATCGGCGTAGGGGGCGCTTCTGTATGAAAGGAAAATTATTAGATTACAAATGGTTACTTGCGAACAAAAATGTAATTTAACCCTTTATTAACTGTGGCACGCGACTGTCGCGCGACAGTCGCTGCGACACGTGTTCGTCACGTGGCTGGTCGCAATGCGGCGCGACTACAAACACATTCTAATCGTGTTAGGATTACAAGGTGATCGATGTTGCCATATTAACGCCCCGTTATCGACCTCATCGCTCGCTAATCTAGTTGGAAAAATTACTATGATGAATACGTGTTTTGAGGGTTACCAATACATTATATAATGTACAAGATTGAATGTAGTGGAACTCTCTGTTACGGTCTCTGTTATCTAGCTTATTAGGAGTATTATTGTTATCCTATGATTTGTGTTCTTTGGCTGGTACGGTAAGGCAACTTTTTTTATTATTGCATACTTAGGACCAGACGAGCATACAGTCCACCTGGTGGTAAGTGGCTACTACCGCCATTGGAGACTTGTAATCAACCCCAGAAAGGATTTGATTCCTATTTGAGGTCGGCCACAAATCCGCCGCTACCCCTGAAAACTAAGCTAAAACGCTTCGGGTAAGTATGTCACCCGTACCACACTCTTTAAACTGGAACATAGCAGCGCTCAACATTGTTGTTGTTAGGCAGAAATAGGTGTGGCGGTAGCGCCGCCTGAGACGAACTATGGAGGGTTCTACCTTATTACAACTTATTTGCACTGTGTGATCTTTCTAAGAGCTTGAGGAAGTACTTATTTGGCATTACCTATTCGATTAATGTGAGTTACAATGATCCTATTGTACTTATGGTTTAGATGCTCAATCATAATCATCAACTCACTATCCCACTGCTGGGCACGGGTCTCCTCTCAGATTGTGAAGGATTAGGCCATAGTCCACCACGCTGGCCAAGTGCGAATTGGTAGACTTCACATACCTTTGAAAACGTTTTTTTTAAGATTTCTCAGGTATGCAGGTTTCCTCACGATTTTTTCCTTCACCATTTAGGCATGATAATTAATTTCTAATACGCACGTAACTTTGAAAGATCAGAGGTGCATGCCTGGGATTTGAGCCTCGGACCCCTCGATCAAGAGGTCGAGTTCCTTAACCACTAAGCCTAGTGAAAGCCATCACTGCCTACCAGATACTCAATAACGTCTTCTTATTAAAATTATAGATTACCTATTTCATATCTTACTCTATAAAATATAACGCTGTCATTTTAAATTAATTAATGTGTGTTTTTTTTTTTTATAAAATCGATTAATTCAAAAATGCTGACAATGCTGCGGGCCAAACACTATTATAAGAACAATTCAGAGTTGTATTCGCAGATGGACGATACATGCTGAACGAACTGCGAACTGTTCTAAAGTTCGCCCTTTTACAATTTCCGAACGTAAGCTGACCGCGGGGATATGAAAACGCGCAGTATGTGGATAACGCCATATTCTATGGTCTGATATTTTATTTGTTTTTAAAGCATTGGTGTTGTTTTTGTCTTTTGTTCATATATTTTTATCTGAGTATGTAATTAAATATAAAGTCTTAATTACGAAAAGTCCTACAAACTCTACATTTTTCTTAAATAACTCATAATCACTAATATTTCAAAACTCCATCTAATATTGTAAAAATAATTGGTGTTCACCTTTATTGTTCTATCGTAGCACATAATATCTAACTTGAAATAATTTTGTTTTTCTTAAGTATATTCCGCACCAAACTACTACTCCGCTCTGAAGTTGTTGCGAGTAAGTAATGTACCTACTCGTACAATTTGTTATGGCAATGCGTTTCATTCGAGCGGACTAGCAGTTCTAAGCGGACTATACCTAGTATTTCAGGTGTTTCCGTATTTCTGAATTCCTTTGTTTCAGCGAATTAGCAACTCTATGAGTTCTTAAAATAAAACAGTGTAGCGGTCAATATATTCCCAACAAACTCAAATAGTCATATCCACATGTCGTGTTCGTCCAATCGGATTGATATTCAATTCCGGATCGCCGGAGAAAGATCGCCGCGGGACAGCGCACAATTGAATTTGAAAACAGAACACCGCCCCCGCCCCTTCCCGTACGTCGCCCGCTAGCCGCGCGTGTGTCCATGGGTTTACTATGAATTTTTCGGAGTAATATGCAATACAACAGTGGTGTCCAATGTAGAGAATTCATTTGCAAAACCTCGCATAAAATGTACGTGAGTTTATGCAAACATAGATTATAGAAATTGTTACAGAAATAATTCGAAATAAACGTTGGAAGGGAAAAATACCTACCTATAAATAAGTGTGTACATTTTTAATCTAAGAAAACTACTGTCGTTACATAAATATACTAGGTAGGTATTTAACTGAAAATATTCAGAAAATAAAGTATTCAGTTATTACAGAAACGTAGTCGCCCTACTCGCCCCCTGCCCGGCGCGGCCATTTTCCTGCCCATAGACAACAGTTTTATTGTTTTTATATTTATTTATCCAGCGGTGTTTTTGCGTTGCTCTGACTCTGCCCTACCGTTTTGCGCGCACTTTTGTTTTTTTATTCTTTTATGACGTAGCAAAGGGACGATGGTCAGGCGATCACCGTTGATACTTTGTAGACACGCCATAAGTGTCTGTTATTTATTTTGTAAAATTACAGAAAATAAGTAGAAACAAGAATTACATTGTTAGGCATACCTACCTACTGTTAAAGTCACTTTTTTTACAAAATAATAAAACTTAAAGCTTTACACAGCTTAACGCGGTAAAAAGGTCAGTTCAGGTCGAAATTCTTTATTATTTTTCGTGGTTTAAAATCAGCATATCGGAACTGACGATCATTTGATATGAAGAAACATAATAAGGAAATCTGCATTCCTGAGAATTTTTCTAATCCTATGATAAGATTGTTGCCCCGCAGGGTTATAATAACAAAATGAAGTCGACATATTTATTAAATTAAAGAGCAAAATAATACTAAAATACTGTTATATGTCTACCTACAAGATTACATTGCTTACCCTCCTAATCATAAGGTCATATCCGCACATTGCCAACAGTATCAGGTGAATCGAAGGTCCAACTATGATACGTCAGCGCGATTCCGAATAGAATAGCCACCCTCCTTTGATCGAACCTATGACAAACTTCCTTACCTTCTTGCACAGAATTATAAGCTCAACGGCTGAGAAAATAGAGATATTTGAACAGCAAATATACAGTGGCAAGATATATGACATGAACGTTTGTTCCCGTGCTTATCAATTCAATATCAGTGCCCATTTGATCGCGTAGTTTTTCACGTTTTACTGCTGTTACACAATTGCCGTGTAGTTGGAAATAGTGTTCGAATTACTTTTATTGGATACGTGATTTTATTTCTTCAATAACTATATTTTGTGACAGAAAAATAATTCTGTGTTAATGATGATGATTTTATTGCTTCCTCTCATCGCCTAACTAATTGTACATCAATATCTAGAACCTATTTTATAACTAGAATGATATCGCTTTGGACTCAAGTTTCCGCAAGTAGACAGACTACAGTTTTTATCGCGATTTAATCAAAAATAGTTTAACTAGCTAAATTTACTTTTAATAACTTTACAAGTTTACAGGAACACAAGAAGGGGAAACTGGTTATAGGGTATCGGGTAAAACATCACATCTGATGGACAAGACAACGTAGCACCAAGATGGCGGCTACAGTTTTTGCCGCGCAAACTTCCTTCATAACGTTTTTGTGATGTCGTCAGGCTCAGGCGTTTTCGTCCGATCAGCCATCGTCACCTAATCAATCAATGTTTACGATACAGTTTTAGTCAAGATTTTAACATGAGCCAGAATATTCTTGTTATCTTTGCTTTTGGATATTTTTCTATTTTTAGTTGAAAAAACTGCAATGTACGTACCGTAACTGGATTCGCTTTTAATGCTCACGGAATTGTTATAGGTATCACGAGTATCCGTTACATATTAAAATATTACTATAGCATTCCTAATCCAGTATATTTATAATAATATTATACCTGAGTTTACCTAAATATTCAAAGTTGAAGTTGCAAAAAATACCTACTTATCTATTATTCTGATAAGGCAACATGAAAATAATAATAAGCACATACTCGTTCGTAAGTAAATTTTAAAACTACAGGCTTCTAGATTAATGTAGTAATTTCTAGTTGTAGTAGGTAGGAACTATTCCCCAATGATATATAAAAAGCAAATATATCATTGCTTCATTGCTATTACCCATTTAATTGCTCCGTAACTTCAATAGGTTGTAGTAAGTTTTGCACCAATAATTTTCTTTTATGTACTTATTTTGTACTTATCCTAAAACCCCTTTTTTATACCAGAAAACCCAAGACAGAGTAGTTAGGAAAGCATTTACATATTAATTATATTATTCCTATACTTAAAGTAATATAAAGCAAATTGTATATTTTTATAAAAGTTAACTGATTGAATTTGGATTATCTAGCGCCATCTATTATTGACCTTGATTACTATAAATGTAATTACAGACTACTAATAGTAATACGTGATACTTGACTACTGAGTAGTAAATTAGAAATATTTAATTACATAGTGTAGCAAGTAGAAACCTTTCGCAACGTGTACTTATATTTTCATAGTTTTAAAATGAAAATATGATGCATGAAAGTTCACAAATACAATGACGTCATGGCACACTGTGTTGCCATATATACTTGATGAATACGTCACGGTCAAAGATTTAGTGCGGTCGCATGCGGCGGGGCGCGGGCCGCGGGGGCAAGCAATTCATTAATGATGTGCGAGTCGGCCATTTTTGGTATTCGAGTACTTTAGTACTCATATAAAAAATAATCGAGTCAGTACTCGAGTCCAAAGTATTCACAAAGTACTCGAGTACTTTGCACAACATACAGTCCAATAGCACGGAGAAGCAAAAAAAAAACGCCACTCACTACACAAAATTAAACAAGTTTTTACTTGTACGAGTAGTAGTTGTAGTGTACGAGTATCGTCAGTATTCGAGTATTACTGGTACTCGAGTATCACTATTGGTACTCGAGTATGCGAGTTTATGTAAGTACTCGAGTACTGACTCGAGTCGACCTGACTCGGCACATCTCTACAATTCATTTCATTGTTGTTTGATGAGTGTGTGTGTGCGTGAGACCGGTACGCGACGTTCAAACAACGTGGTGTCCTCATTTTTAGTTTAAAATATACAAATCAAATAAAATGAACGGCGATAAGAAAGTAGACGTCCAGGCACTGAAGGATATTGCAAATAAGCTGAGGATCGATAGCATCGTAGCCACAAATGCGTCAAACTCCGGGTAAGATAACCTCATGTAATTCCGCTAGATATTGAAGGTCTAATGAAGGTGATTAAGTAGTATTTGCCTATGGAAATCTTGTTGGAATTCTAAATTCGAATTGTAGAATAATAATTTAAAACGGTAAATTATAAAATTGAATAAATACATATTGTGCATGATTTTCAATTTCCCGAGCACACCGGTTGCCGGGGTTACAGGTTATAAAGGTGCAGTAATTAGAAATTCAAATTAGAGGTGCGCATTATATATCACTGAAGTGAAAAGAGAGAGATATATCTTTTCAACTCAGTGATATATATCACTCTTTTAGCTCAGTAACTCACTTTAGCTCAGTAGCTCTGTAAAGATATAAGCGACATTTTATATCAGTATATCAGAGAATCAGATCAAAATGTTTTGACAACATTTTTGATTCCTATAATTAATACAAAACTGGCAAGAAATTATATATACATTTCACAGCCAACACTATTTGTATATCCCTATTTTCACATTCTTAGCAAAGAAAAAAGATTTTAAGTAGTGTTTAAGACGTAATGCATTTGACTCGAATCAGACTCTCTCAGTCAGTCGCTCATTTGACTATTAACTCACTCGCGAGCGAGTATAAAACTGTTGAGTTGAAGAACTTGAAGACGATCTTATATCCGGAATCGTATGGACCTATGAACTCAACCATGTGACGCGGATATAAAGATATAATTCAAATTCGTCGGAGTTGATGAGTGATTAGCTCTTTGTTGAAGATATATATCTTTTATATCACTCACTCGCGAGCTACTCAAGTCTAATTCAAATTATCCCTTCAATCAGAAACAAAACATACGTCGCAAACAAATGCAGCATACATATACATGGTACATTTCACATATTATTTAATTGGTGAAATAATTAAGATTGGTAAATGGTTATTTAATGAGATTTTGCATGTGTATGGAATTTTTTGTTCAAAATGTTATTGGATGTCAATATTTTATAATACTTAACATTTTTGGCGGTTTCCGAATGTTATGTTAATAAAATGCAAGTGATCAAACAATCAATAACTATGGAAACTGTTTCAAGGTCAACAACTTGACTGATAAGTGGCTTATGTAAGATCATTAAGGTAGAAACATAAATCATTATTTTACATGACTTGGTCGTTTTGTTAAACTTATGCATCATCTTAAACTTAATTTACAAGTTGGTTCCTATTAGGCTAGGTAATGCAATATATTTTTTAAAATGTAAACATGCAGTCTTCCTGATGATAAGTAGCGAATGCCTACCTTGACAATGTTTATGTTTGTGTGGATTTGCATGAGCATGAGATTATAGACGCCCATGGTCGGGAGAACCCACTTCATCAGATAGTCCGTATGCTAGTTTGCTACTCCTATATTATAGGAAACCAAGACAGTACGTAGCACTTCTTAACACTTGTTATTAAGCAGATACATGTATGGAGATGGTACCTCACGAGTCGAATCATGAAGAGTTCTACCACTATTATGACTCGCTCATTGTCCTGTAATATATATAAATACAGAGAAACACAAAAAAATTTATACATGTAAATCAAAATTACTTATACTCTCATGATGGTAATCACAGAAATAATTACATTGTTCTTAATGTTCAGTAGCGTGGAGTAACAATTTCTGCATCAGTGCTTTGGTGCAGTGCTACGGCTGTCACTCGCTTAGGGTATTACATTAATTTTTAAGCCCAAGGTTATAGGCATTCACATGTTCATAGAAAACCAGATAATTTAATACCGGCAGTTGATGACAGATACTATATGAGAACTGACTACCCAAGTAGTGTAATATTACATGCAGTGCACGTATATTACAATATGTACTAATCTCTCATGAAACATGAGATGTGAGAAGCGGTGCTGGTCTAAGGTCATGGGAGTAAAATTGTCTTGGGGTTTTAATGTCTGGCACATAATTCTTCTAAGTATAGCATATTAAAAATCAATTATTATTTTCACTGTAATTTTTCTAAGTATATGATGTTAGGAATCAATTATCACTTTAACAATGAAGAAAAACGTTCTAAGGGGAAATATATGTCTGAAAGTTGTATAAAAAAAAATCAAAGATATGTGTAGTTTACTTATTTGCACTTGTTCAGTACTAAGGCTTAAATTTCTTTAATTCTGTGACAAGCAATGTCTCCAGCTATGGGACGCTAATGATCACGCCTAATGACTCCAATCATATAACGCGGACTAATGACGCCAATCATATAATTATTATGAAGGTTATATGGCGTGTGTCCAATTTGTTATTTTTTTAATGTAAATGCTCTTAGTTGGTATTCACCTTCATATTATGCACATAGACTTTTACAAACACTCAATCTTCACTTAGACAGTGTTTAGTCAATGTGCTACAGCATCTTGTTTGTCGTACTCATGCCAATATCCTATTGTTGGCATGTCCAGTAGCAATCATACACAACAGGAAAATAAATATTATTCTTCCTTTACATAGGTGACATCTTAATAATATGTATTGTGGTGGCATAAGGATTTCAATTAGGTTTCCCTATTTTTTACCTTACCTTATGTGTACATAACACTTTAAAGTAAAAAATAGTTAATATAAAATATTCACAATGGTTAGTGCTGGGTTCATCTTTCACATATGCATGCAGTGCACTTGCAATGTTAAATGGTCTATGTTGCCATGTACATTATGTAACTAAGGCCTAAGGCAGGACTACAATCAAATGATGATCATAAATAATTTGTTATTGTTACCATATTATAAACTGGACTTCATATTACAATCTCAGTTTTAGGCATAGTGATGCAATTGTTTATACATTTAAAGTGCCTTAACCAATATGTTAAGGGCTATTACACCATTACCGAAAAAAAACCTCATTGAATTTATCCATCTCTTTTCAACAATTTGTAAATGTAAAAGAATTATTAAAAAAAAGTTTTCCACAGCCACCCAACATCATGCGCGTCCATGGCAGAGATCATGTCGGTGCTGTTCTTCCACACCATGCGGTACAAGATCGCCGCGCCCCGGGACCCCTCCGCAGACCGCTTCATCTTGTCCAAGGTACACAATACCACATACTAGAATCCTAATGCGATAAGCTATATATCCTCACAGTACATCTGACTATACATGGACTCAGTTTGGTGATTTAATAACGAGAATACAGTACACGTAAATACCGCCTATGGACATCTGCAATAAATCCCAGGTAGTACTTGAGTCCTACCTGATTTAGGCCACATAATATGGTGTTGGTATATTTGAGGCCTAAGTATACAGAAGTTCGTAACACTGTCATAAGGTAGAATTAGACATGGCAGTGTTGCCTCCGGAGTTACACCACAAAAGGGTCCCATTTCCTTCTTGAGATGCACATAGACTTTAACGAACACAATCTTTACTGGACTGTGTTAAGTTTATGTGCTATAGAATATGATTGTTATATGCATGCCAATGTCAGTTTATTGGCATGTTTATCACCAGTCAAATACACCATTATAATAATATTTCAAGTCAATAGTGTGCTAAGGTTTCTTCATTGTGTCTGTTTAGGTCCATGAGTAGTAGTTAGAACATTAAATATTGTTTAATTTCTTGAACTGCGGCAGGAATAGCTTAAGTTGTAGCACTGCCATAGTATCAAAAATAAAATACTTTAAAACTCTAATGTACATTTTTTATATCATATGAATAGTGATCAACCATGCAGGCATCTGACAAAGTGGCCACTGGACTTCCATGGAAGTCTGTAATCAACCACAAAAAGGAATGAAATTCTTCTTAGGTTGGCCGTTGGTTGGCAGATTAATTACTACCTAAAGACTAAGTTAGGACATATCTTATAAGTATATCTTCCATACTACCCTGAAAATAAAAAATAATACATAACACATAATATCACTGTCTCTTGAGTCGCCTACAGGATTCTACAACCTCCGTTTATGCTTTCCAGGGCCACGCAGCACCTATCCTATACGCGGCGTGGGCTGAGGCCGGCCTCTTCCCTGTGGAGGACCTCCAGAATCTCCGCAAGCTGGACTCCGACCTCGAGGGCCATCCTACACCAAGACTGAACTTTGTAGATGTGGGCACTGGCTCTTTGGGTCAAGGCCTGGCCGTAGCTGCCGGCATGGCCTACGTCGGCAAGTACTTCGATCAGGCGCCTTACAGGTATGTGGAAGTGACAATTTTTCTTTAATATATTTTAAAGTTACAAAAATTATATCAGGAATGTTGAAAGATTCCTATTATGTACATATCTGTCTTAACACACTCCTTAAATCAATGTATGTGCAGTAAAACTAAAATTTTGATAAAAAGAAACATGTGCTTTTAAAAATAAAACCTGATTAAGGTGACTTTACATGTCTTGACATTTATAAAAGCAAATTACAATAACATGGGATTTAATTCTATTAAATTTATCCATATTAGACCAGTGCCGAAGCCTTTAAAAATGGTAAAAAATGAAAAAAAATTACAATAGAATGAAACCCATTGGAAAAGGAGGGGAATATGATCAAAATGAAAGGAAAAATAAATTACGGTCGATCCGAGTTCGGGAAGTGGGAGGGGGTGAGCTTTTAAGGGTAAAAAATAGTTTATCTTGATTTCCGGCTAATCTACACGTCCTATGCGAAAAAGTTAAATGGCAAAGTTGTAGGTAATAAAAAGATCTACAACTTTGGTATTTGCAATTTTTTCACATAACCTCAAAATTTGGGTGAAAAATTCAAAAAACCAAGTTTTTGGTTTTTTATTTATATCTTTTTCAAAATTTTTTTTTTATACGAAATTTGGTGAAAACTTACCTTATTATGTCCCAAATACACTGTAATTTATTTGATTAAAAATATTTATTTTTTCGCCTTATTTTCACTTAATATCAAAAAGCATCCTAATTTTCAATCGAAAATTCTGACGTCAAAATATCAGCTTTTTTCAAAAAGTTTGGGGGCTTTTTGTTCATTGAAATATCTACTTTCTGATGGTGTAGAAAAAAATATACATAACTATAGGAAATGTTCTCAGAAAATGCAAAAAATTGAAAAAAACCCAAATTCAAAAAAAAATTTATATCATTATGTACAATTTTGAGGTATTTATTAAAATTTACACTTTAATTACTCAAAAAACGTAAGATTTCATGTTTTATTGATAAATGAAAAAGTTGCAAATTAAAATATACTTCAATAATTAACAAACAAATAAGTTAATAAAGTTAATATTTAATAAGACATCTACAATATTTTGAAAAAGTTGTAGAATCTTATTTAAATAATATTTGTAGATGTCTATTTACTGCTGTTTTAAGATAATTTATATACCTGAGTGACCTTCGGTAAATTTTAGCCCATTGTAAGTTATTTCATAGAGAAGTGGGGACGGACCTAGGAGGGTCTGGACCTTACTACATACCTGCTATTTCGTAGCAGCTGTAAAAACCGTTAGCCAGTATTCGAGATACAGAGCAGTGTACAACATCGTTTTTAAAAATACACGTGCAGGCTCAGTTACTAAGTGAATTGTGAGAAATTTACTTTATTCAAAAAATCGTTTGGAATCTACATAGCAAGGTAAATACAATCTGTATTTTAATCTATATTAATCAACTTTAAAATAAAAATAGTAATATTTTCTTTCATAAATAGTATGTTTAACATAACATAACCTAAAAAATTAAAATTGAATGATATTTTAGTACAAGAATAAAAAATAGTAATTTCGTTTATTTTATACAAACAAATTTAGTTATACTCATGATAAAACTTTGAAGGCATTATTAATTTTATTTTGTTTTTTCAGATTATCAGTATGGATGGATCTGTTTGTATAATCTGCAATAAGTCAGATGACAAGCAAGTGTATGAAATAAAAAAATCAGCTTTGAATCGTAATAGTGGAGTCTAGCAAGAAGAGAATCGACAATAAATACAATTAGGTTTTTTTTCAATTTTTTGCATTTTCTGAGAACTTTTCCTATAGTAATGTATATTTTTTTTACACCATCAGAAAGTAGATATTTCAACGAACAAAAAGCCCCCAAACTTTTTGAAAAAAGCTGATATTTTGACGTCAGAATTTTCGATTGAAAATTAGGGTGCTTTTTTGATATTAAGTGAAAATAAGGCGAAAAAATAAATATTTTTAATCAAATAAATTACAGTGTATTTGGGACGTAATAATGTAAGTTTTCACCAAATTTCGTAAAAAAAAAAAATTTTGAAAAAGATATAAATAAAAAACCAAAAACTTGGTTTTTTGAATTTTTCACCCAAATTTTGAGGTTATGTGAAAAAATTGCAAATACAAAAGTTGTAGATCTTTTTATTACCTACAACTTTGCCATTGAACTATTTCGCATAGGACGTGTAGTTTAGCCGGAAATCAAGATAAACCATTTTTTACCCTTAAAAACTCACCCCCTCCCACTTCCCGAACTCGGATCGACCGTAATTTATTTTTCCTTTCATTTTGATCATATTTCCCTCCTTTTCCAATGGGTTTCATTCTATTGTAATTTTTTTTGGTTTCAAAAATTATCGACCCTGGTCTATATGTCTAATCTATGCATTGTCACTTGCATGACCAAGACAGCTTAAAGTCATGTGTAAAAATTCGCCATCTACACCATAGACCATTCTATAGAAACGGGAATAATGTTGAAAATTCCTTTGTTTGTATTTGCATTCGAAGGGTGTGGTGAGAGAGACACACTTATATAAGGTGGACCAGACCTAGTTCCGTTTTTGTTACTTCTATATTATATTAAAAAATGTTGTTCACCAGAGTGTACTGCCTCGTGGGTGACGGCGAGGCCGCTGAAGGCAGCGTGTGGGAATCTCTGCACTTCGCGAGCCACTACAAGCTAGACAACCTGGTCGTGATCTTCGACGTCAACCGCCTGGGACAGTCTGAACCCACCTCGCTACAACACCAGGTACTGTCATCTTAGAATCATTAGTATAGAGTGAGCTTAGGTATGAATGACAGGCAAGTTCATGAAAGTAGCTATCTCTTACTAACAGCATTGAATGTGTACGTGCGTGCGTGAGTGGGTGTCGGTAGATGTGTGTGCGTGGGTACATTTGTGTGTGTAGGTGTGGGTATGTCTAGGAGTGTGAATGTGTAAGTGTGTGTGTTTGTGTTTTATATTTACTAAACAGTATTTTTGTATTGTAATCGTGACTTTAATTGACAGAAGTAAAAAAATATACAATTAAAATACCATATTTTGAAGTATTAAGATAAAATTGTGTTATCTTAATAAATAATAGTTGCTTATAGATAATTGTGCAATGACTTTGATAGGACAGATAAATCTAGACCGAGACCTTTTGAACTGTGTGATAACCATTTACTATTTATACACTCCATTAAAATCTTATTATATTTCTATATTGTAGCACTGTTTTAGAAATAGTTTTTAGAATAGTTCTTTTAAAATAGGGCTACTTTTCTTCATATAAACCATATTTTAATAATTCTAGAAATAATAATTTCAATCCAATAATAATTTGGCAATTCTCAAAACACTCAAATTTCAATCCAATAATGTTTATTTCACTTCTATATCACTGATATCATGTGAAACTAAATATGGAAAAAGCACTTGTTGTGTTAGTTGGTAATCAAATCAAATCTGTTTATTAAAAACATCTAATCTTATAGTTTCTTAAAGAGACTAACAATCCTGAAGCATAGCTAAATTAGCTTATGAAAGTAAATCCTAGAATTGTATATCAATTTACTTTGAATTTTTATCATGTTCAAGTGCATATTTTTTTGTAACAGATGAACGTGTACGAAGCTCGTTTGAAAGCCTTCGGACTACACACGTTAGTCGTCGACGGTCATGACGTCACGGAGCTAGTGAAGGCCTTCGACGAAGCTTCCACTACCGCGGGCAAACCCACCGCCGTCGTGGCCAAGACCTTCAAGGGCAAGGGCTTCCCCGGCATCGAGGATAAAGACAACTGGCACGGCAAAGCCCTGGGCGCTGAGGGCGTTAAGATTATCAAGGTAGGTAGTATATTTTTTTTATAATATAGGAGTAGCAGACGAGCATGCAATTCACTTGATGGTAGCTACTGCCGCCCATGGACATCTGTAATCAACCCCAGATAGGATTACATTCCTACCTGAGGTCGGCTACAGATGCGCCGCTACCCCTGAGGACTAAGCTGGAATGCCTCCGAAAAGTATGTCACCCTTACCACACCCTTCAAGCCAGAACACAGCAACGCTACAGTGCTGTTATTAGGCAGAAGTAGGTTTGGCAGTGGTGCCGCCGGAATCGAACAACAAAGGTAAAACCCAGTGCACAGTCTGATGTCTGTATGTGTAACCAGTGTAGTTCATGGACATTTATTATCCACCTCTGATGAGATTTAAATTCTTACTGAAGTCGGCCATAGATAGGTCAAACCACAAATGGTTCTACCACCTTTCACATTGGTTTCGACTTCGGCGGCACCACCGCAACACCTATTTCTGCCATATAACAGAAGTGTTAAACACTGCTGTGTTCTGGTTTGAGGGATGTGGTAAGGAAGACATACTTTTTCAAGGCATTCCAGCTTAGTCCTCAAGGGTAGCGGCGCATCTGTGTCCGACCTCAGGTAGGAATATCTTATCCTATCTGTGTTTGCCACTTACCATGTTAGTACCCATCTTAATAGCCACTTACCATCAGGTGGACTGCATGCTCGTCCGCTACTCCTATATTATAAAAAAAAACAATTGAAAACCTTAATTATTTATTTCTGATGTCTGTACAAAACCTTATAAATCTGAATTCATATGTACCTTCGCACTTTTCTATTGTACCGAAATGTATATAATTGTATATTTCACGAGGACAAGTGCAATATGAACGTGTTTGTCGTACTCACGTGACCGCCGTCAGTCGATGTGGGCAGTAGCATTCATACATACATACTCATTTATCATTATACATACTTATACATACAAGTTTCTTTATAATTTGTACCATTATTACCACTCTCAATGTAGTGTGAATTGCGTATCAAATAGTTAATCTTATTATTATTAAAAGAGAAATAACTTATATCAGTATTGTATTAGGTGGTGATAAAAGAATATATAATGGAGGATGGTAATGTTAATGTCTTTTGATATCAGTTAAAATGAAATAATCGATTTAAATGTGATTTGTATAATTGATTTTGTCATTTTTGTTATGGTATCTGCTTATGTCTTTTTGTCATGACCTGTTTTTCATTAGTTAAGTGGAAAATTAAAATGCTGTCCCGATATTAAGACTTAGTTATATCTTCTTTTAATTCTCTCACATACCATAGCCTTTAAGCCAGAAAAATGGATGTGTTAACATTGTTAACCCAATATTATTTACTGCTGGGCATGATCTCCTCTAAATCTTTCTAAATGGGATCTCCTCTTAAAGTGAGAAGAGGTTTCGGTCATGGTTCACCTCCCTGACGAAGTGTATGTCAAAAATGTGTGAAATAATACATTTTTGAGATTTTTTCAAAGATCTTTTAAGACTGTTTCCTTACGATCTTTTCCATCACTTTTAAAGCAAGAGATATTTCTAATATAATAATCACATAATTGAAAAAATAGATGCACATAGCTACATATGTTATAATCTCAGACATCGTGGTCGCGAGGCTGAGTTTCAACCACTAGACTATCACTGCTTGCTTATATGTTGTTATACAAATGCTGATGTACTTCCGCCCACAGCACCTGCAAACACAAATCAAGAACAACACAGTGAGCCTGAAGCCAAAGCCTCCACTAGCCGAGGCGCCCGCGGTGCACATCGCGGACATCACGCTGTCGTCACCTCCGGCCTACAAGCGCGGCGAACTGGTGGCCACCCGTTTGGCGTACGGTGTAGGACTCCAGAAGATCGCTGACACCAACATGCGGTAATACTAATTATAGTCTGAAAAATCTGGGGCACCATCGGCCATCATATGTTGTCGAAACTACATATAAAGTGGAAAAAATTAACGATTTTATTTATTACTATTTAACATATTATTACGAATCTCTAATAACACACAGAGACGAGTTAGTCAGATTATAAATAAAATATTAATAACAGCTTGAAAACTTGACAATGCTATGATTAGTGTTTAAAACTTTAAACTGGGGATGTTATGGATATGAAATTTTTGGTTTGGATATGATAGATACGGATTTATTAAAAATATTATATCAGTATCGGATATGGAATTATTTTGAAATATCCGGAAAGTTCAAATAGTGTCAGTTACGGATATTAGATATATAAGAAAATATAATGTTAAGAAGATACAAATAGATAATGCCATCAAAAACAATGCTTGTAAAAAGATCCAAGTCTCGCCATTCAGTTCTTCTACCGTAAAAAGTTTTGAGATCTATGTAAAACCAAGCCGGTAAATGTATGCAGTCCCTACTTAAGGGACCTTCTGTCTTAAGGTATTATCTCACTATCTAACCTAACAACATCTCATGGGACCATACCAATATTAAAAATCTTTTATGTTCTAAATAAATTAACGTGGCAATCGTACTGCAAGTCACATTGTGTTTTCATCTTATCATATCGCATCACACAGGTAACATTAGTACGATTGCCACGTCGATTTATTTAGAACATAAAAGATTTTTAATATTGGTATGGTCCCATGAGATGTTGTTAGGTTAGATAGTGAGATAATACCTTAAGACAGAAGGTCCCTTAAGTAGGGACTGCATACATTTACCGGCTTGGTTTTACATAGATCTCAAAACTTTTTACGGTAGAAGAACTGAATGGCGAGACTTGGATCTTTTTACAAGCATTGTTTTTGATGGCATCTCATTCCTTTTTGTAGATATTTCTACTCTTTTCCTTTCCGGTACCTTCTACTAGTTGAATCTCAACAACAGATTTTTTAAAGCCAATTAAATTTTTGTAGTTAGTCTTTGTAGTTATGTAAATAATCTTGCCATTCATCATCACTTTCATTCGAACATGACAATAAATTAAATCAAAAAAAGTTACTATTTTGACAACTGAAATTATTCCCATTGTCCTCAGGAAAAAACATCTCTACTGATTGTGATTTATTTATTTATTTATTTATAGTGATTTAACGTGTCTTCGTATTAAATAATCGACATCCCTTACTTTCTTCTGAATATCCGACAAAAATCATTGGTAATCTTTCACTGACTTCGTCGGACTCCGGTTTTTTATATAAACCACAGTATTTACTGCTCTTGCTCAAATTCGGTTCAATTTATAATATACTTCTGACTTCTGAAATGAAATTAAATGAAATGTTTATTTAATAATGATAACATTCGTTTTAAACTTCTCGCATTTACAATAATAGTTCTGTTAGCTGTTTCAACCACAACAATTTGTTTAGGGGTATATAGCATCGCCTTCTGATGTAGAATTCCATTTGTTGATAAGAAAATATTGAAAGCTCTATTACAAAATTTCGTTCATCCATCTGATCTCATACCTACATTTGTTCGACTTGCTAGTTCCCATTTCAACACTTTATATTTTTGAAATTTCGTAAATACTCACTCTTATATTTGAGAAAATAAACATGTGTCATTCGTGAATAATAGTCGATAAATAATAACATGTACCTTGAACCGTTGAGTGAAGTAGCTTCCATGGGACCACATGAATCTGTATGTACGATCTCCAGTATATCGTTCGTTCGCGTTCAGAGGTTTGGAAATGGTTTCTTACTAGTCGTCATATCCGTCGTAATGTTCACATCATCAAGCCCGGTCATAATATTCTTATATTCCGGATTAATATGGGCTAGTCTTCTATGCCAATATTTATTTGACATTGTCAAATATCATATCGGTGATTTGACAAATTGTTTAAATTTATATATACCATGTACGTTGTGGCCAGTTGCGATGATGTTATCCATAGAGTTACTAATAGTGCAACCGTTTTTCAAGAAATTAACAGTAAATCCTTTTTCAATAAGTTTACTCACCGCTAACAAATTCATACTAAAATTATTAGTCTGCATTTGTCTTTTGCATTCAACTGTAGTTATTTTTAGAATTATTATTTGCAGAGTATATTAATAATACATATTTTCAGCTAGACTATATTTTTATTCACTTCTATTTAAAACTTAACTCACCGTACAATATAATTTTATATATAGCTATTATAGATTACAAATAATTTATATTAAAAAGGTTTCTTATAATAGTTTCCACGTTTTTTCCGGGTAGGTATTACCACAAAATAAAAACTAACAGAAGTCAATCTTCATACAAAGTGGGCTGGAGTAACGCACACATAGACACCACTTACCGACTAGTTATCTCGGGGGGACTCGACTCGACTCGTCAGTTCATTTTTACACGCATTTGTAACTGTTTTGTGCAAGCAATGGAGCAAAAAAATACCCTAATTGTGCAATGGACGGTTGTTTAAATTCAACATTAAACTGTGGATTTTCGTTTTTTTTATAGCTATCAATTATCAAGCCACTAGGAGCTGATATTTTTGGTGATCATGGCAAGAATATGTTATAAAGTGGCTATCTAAGCTCGATTTATATAACAGTTTCCTATTTCGAATCACTTGAAATGAATATAACTAAATTTTTGTAATATTGCGTTGAAATGTTAGGTACCTAATATTACGTAAGTTGAAAACATGATTTTTTGTTCGTATATATATTGGTTTGTCTTTAATGCCATTTGGTAGGTTTAGGTCTAAAACGGATAGGGCAAAAGGAATTGTGTAATTAGGGTAATCCTTTTAGAAGTTATTAGGGATTTTCCATTGTGAACATTGTAAATTTTTATATGTAAGCTTATTTTCATAGACATTTATTTATGCGCAATAAGGCCGAAATTTGCCTAAACACTTGTTTC
Organism: Epargyreus clarus; assembly: GCF_041222505.1. Lineage (NCBI taxonomy): Eukaryota > Metazoa > Arthropoda > Insecta > Lepidoptera > Hesperiidae > Epargyreus > Epargyreus clarus. Next base: position 13,237,633 of record NW_027332218.1, read on the forward strand.
CTTGGAAACAAACTTATTATTATTTTATAATACGGTGACAGTTGCTTTACCTCACGACAGTTATTGTATTTTGTGTATGTTGCCGTTAGATTGTAGAATACGTTAGCATACACATTAACTAGGCAGTCTTAAGATTAGCTAGAAAATATGCAGATTAACTATGTAGTTAAAATTTGAAACATCTTTTCAGACTTGTTCTTAGGACTAAAACACATGCCTTTTTACGACACGACGACGTAGTGTGATACATAGCGACATCGTGCCGCAAAGCGATATTGTTTCGTGAAAATATACAAAGTTTGTCGTAAATTCATGACACGACGACGCATCATAGCATGCATGGGTCGACGTCAAGGGGTAAAAATTGATACAATCTTCGTTTTGTACTTTAGGTAATGGACAAGCTAATCTGCGTTTTAACTGATTTAGGCACATTAGCCGTAACATCTAGTTTTCTTCTTATGACATTTGTCAGAAATTCGGAATGTTTTTGATATTATATAACTTTTTAGGGTTCCATACCCAAAGAGTAAAAACGGAACCCTATTTCTAAGCTGTCCGTTTGTCTGTCTGACATAGAGCTCTATTTCTGGATCCTTAATAGATAGAAACTTAAATTTTTTTACGGCATATTTATAATGGTGGCCGCTTTAACAACAAGTAATAAAAGTAAAAAGAAAAACTTTCAAATAAAGGAGAGTTGCCATACAAAGACCTTCTTTTTCTTTATGAAGAGGAGGAAACCTTCAAAAGGTACTCAACGACGTGGGAGTGACGCCGGGTTATGTGGGACTTTAGCCGCACTAAAATCCTTCGGTGGCCGTCCTCAACGTTTGTCGGAGAACTCCGGGATCTCCGACTGAACGCAACCGAAGTCCTCTAAGCGCGATGCCTCGATCGAGCTCTGCGTTGGGAGAACAGTTTTCGCTCCTCCTAAACTATCCGGTGTTTTTTTTTTTTTTTTATAATGTAAGAGTAGCAGACGAGCATGCAGTCCACCTGATGGTAAGTGGCTACTGCCGCCCATGGACATCTGTAATCAACCCCAGATAAGATAAAATATTCCTACCTGAGGTCGGCCACGGATGCGCCGCTACCCCTGAGGACTAAGCTGAAACGCCTCGGAAAAGTCTGTCTCCCTTACCACACCCTTCAACCGGAACACAGCAACTCCTAACACTGCTGTTATTAGGTAGAAATAGGTGTGGCGTTGGTGCCACCGGAGTCGAACCACAAAGGGTTCTATCACCTTCAAACACTTTGTTCACGACGGTATGCGACTACACATACCGCCGTCCTTCCCGCGGACACTTATTGGACGGTTCGAGCTCCCTCTTGCCACTCCCAACTCCGGAAGCCCCCTTTTAGTCGCTTTTTACGACAGGCACGGGATATCGAAGCCCTTTTTTAGTCCAGGAACTACAGGGACAAATATATAAGGACCTGCTATTTTTTGGCGTTTTTCATTTTATCTATTGAACCGTAATAGATGTTACAGTTGAAATGTTCACAATGCATTATATGGCTGCTATAATATCAATTAGTAAAAATAAAAATAAAATAAACAAATGTTTTTGTGGTACGGAACCCTCAGTGTACGAGTTCGATTCGCACTTCACCCATTATTTGAATTGAATTTAAATTGAAGTTGGAATTGAAAACGTCTTTTGTCTCGAGAATAAAAACAATTGACGTCGCCTATAATAGTAGGGGAGCCCAAGACGGGATTTCGAGAGTGACTCGAACGCGGCAGATTAAGATATGGGAGATACCTTACATCCTATAGAGTATCTTAAACTATCCATTTGGGGGGTTCAACCAGGGAAGTCCATCAGACTATTAATAAAAAAATGTATTATCTATAGTAGCTTAATTACATTCTGAAAACAATAAATTTATAATCTGATGATTTGAGGGCGGCGTTAGGGAGTAATAAGGTTGCAAAAAAATCTATACCTGGACATACTCGAGTGCGGTAATTTTTTTAATATAAAGGAAATAATGCTAGAAAATATGCACTATCTGATAGCGCCATTTATTAGCTTGGATCCCTGGAAAGTAATGGTGTATAACAAACTAAAGGAAAAGGCAAATTTTATGGAAAATACATTATTCTTCATACATTCTCATTCTATTTTTTTTTCAAATCGTCAGTATAGAAAACCCCTCCACTAAATCGTCAGATGAAGGGTTATGATAAGTAAAACATCAGTTGGAATTTCCTGTATAATAATCTTATCCTGTATAATAATCTTCGAAGAGTCACTGACAGTCTTTCGAATCGAATCGTCAGTTTTTCGAATGGGCGACTCATCTGAGGTAGCTTCATATCCCCTTTGAAAATCTAATGCGCTGGTTACTTTTTTTTCCATTTTTACCTCTCGTATGACTATCCCAAACCAGCAGATAAACATATTTCCGGCATCAGAGATATATACTCTATCACTAACCTGCCGCGCCTTGAGTATGTCTGACTCTGCTTTTAACATCTTTCGAATCATCTAGACACTATTCCCACGGTGAATCGAAAAATATCACACAACCTTTTCTTCACTCTAACGTGTAATCTACACAATCGTATAGGACCTATCGGCGCTCGAGTTTCTACCCATTTAACATCATCGGCTCCCCTACTACTCTTACATTTCGCGGACAGAAACACAGATTCATTAACGGCAAATGTAACTTTGTCATCCTATATAACTTATATAGGATACAAAGTTATTTAATGTAGTTGGTGTATCTAGATAACTGGACAGAAATTGCAAAATATTTTAGTTTTCCCATGAGTTATATACTAAACACTAATTGTATTCTCAATTTCAACCTTCTATGTCTGCTAGAAGTGCCTTAAAGTTTTGATGATCGGTCAGTCAGTCAGTGAGTGAGTGACAAAATTACGAACTTTGACTACTTGTAATTCTTAAACTACTGGTTCAAATTTAATGAAATTTGAAATATACCGTGTCTACACAATGCTTGCTTGGCTCCTGAAAATTCAAGCTTCTAGCTTCATATGCAACGAAGTTACAGGGGGTCGAAAATGGGCCGAATTGCTTCGAGAAAAGTATGCTACGGCCGTGCCGCTTTTTTTGGCTTTGGCTCGACTTGGCGGAGGCACTGCCGTGCCTCCAGATGATTTAAGTAACTGAACATCTGCAACTTAGTAAGGCGAAAACATTTCATAACAGTGTGTCATTTAGATTCCGTCCTTATTTGAAATTATTAAAACCTTTTATATCGGATTCTGTTACGGTTTCGAGCTTTTGATAGTTCTGGTTCCAGTTATTGAGCTCCATAACATCCCCAGTTTGAACCTTTGTGTGATAAGTGATAAGTCCTAATGCACTTAAATTGTCCGAAATGTACAAAATCTTACATTTCGGAACGGCAAGTGCTATATCAACGTGTGTGTCGTACTCACGCGGCCGCTGTCGGTCGATGTGGGCAGTAGCATTCATACATTTTATACCAAACTCTTATAATATATGTGAATTTACGTCCTTTATAATTATTAAATTGAGGTAACAAAAATTCATAGGACATGGGATCATTGTAGAATACATTAAAATGTGAAACACTAAACCTTCTATAATTAATCTATTACGTACCTACATGTATTTTTTCCTTTATAAGTATAAATGTGAGGTACCAAAATATCATCGGACTCCATAGTAGACTTATGTGATGTTAAGGGCTAACTGTCGTCCATGAAGATCAGTTCTGTAATCAAGCGCAACGAGGTTTGAGTTATCATGCATTGCTGCCAAGGACTAAGTTCAATGCTTTATATAAAAGTCTTAGCCTTCAAATCGCAGAAATTCTTAGTACTATTGTGGATTTGCCATTACGTTAATTTTTATTTTATTAATACGAAAAAAATGTTCCCTATAAATTTTATGAGCTAATGTTGAAATTGATTGAAACGAAATAAGTCTGGAGCAGAATTCTACAACACATTAAAAATTACTAATAAAATTGCCAACATGTAAATATCCTGAAAGGTTGACATGAATGCTTACTTTACAATTATTAATTTATGCTATTAATTGTGTTGCAGGGTGATCGCGCTCGACGGTGACACCAAGAACTCCACCTTCAGCGATAAGCTGCGCAACGCCTACCCTGAAAGGTAGTACGTCGTTTTCTTTATTTTTCACAGTTATTGATCTACACATACTTCAATTTTTATATCATGGTTGATGAGATTATAAACAGTATCTAATCGCTAAAACTTATTAATATTATATTAATAAGGCAGTTAAATAAAAACAGTGAGAGTCACATCATTATTGTCCAAAAAAAAAATAGGCGTAACGATTATTTAAAACCATTCAAATATTTATCAAAATGAATATAGGTCAAAACTCAAAGAAAGGGCATTTATCACAGACCTCTATTTGTTTTTTGATACAGCTATGAGGTTTTTACCATAATTGTCTTACAGTTTCATTTCAGAGGAAATAAGAGCTAATACACATGTAAGATGTAATGTCGCATTATAAAAAATTGCGATGTAATACAAAACGATGTCGTTTCGTGGAAATGTATTAGTATATTAAAAAAATCACGACACGAATTCGTTTCGCGGTACGACGTCGCAACGCGTCTGTCTTAGCCCTAATTCTGAGTTGAAAGTTTAATCAATTGATTAATCAATTCTCACCAGGTACATCGAGTGTTTCATAGCGGAGCAGAACCTAGTGGGCGTGGCCATCGGCGCCGCGTGCCGCGACCGCACCGTGGCCTTCGTATCCACATTCGCCGCTTTCTTCACTAGGACCTTCGACCAGGTACAACAATGCTTCTTTAATAATTTATTTAGCATAACCAACGAGAAAGTAGCCTACATAGCACCTTTATGTTTATAAATATGACCTATTGGAACGAAGTTCCTAATCGCGCGTTGCGAAAGAGGCTAGACGGAAAAAATTAAGCCAAAAAGTTGTAACGACACTTTATGCTGTAATTGCAAGCCGAGCGGCGTGCGCGGGTTTTTCTGTCTGTCTCTCTCTCAGAGAAAGCAAGCCAGTTATTTTCGTTTCATCTTAATACTACTGATTACTGAACCGTACTGGTATCGGTACGTCTCTGTACGGTAGACGCGCCGCGCCGTTGTGATGGGGAGGCAGCCTTTTAACTAAAAGAACGCATATTCTAGCGTCGCGTACGGTGTAATGTACGCCGCGTTCTAGCGTCACGTTGTGTTGTACCGAGTTAGTAGAGAGCGCGTACGTCGGCGTTCTTGTCGCCGGGCATTGTAATTTTTTACAGATTTGCGCCGGGCGTAATTATGCAAAATATTTATATTCCGACTGAAAACTGAAAAGTAAGCATTGGGAAACACTACTGTATAATAGATCTATATAATATAAATTATAATATTAATATAATATATTATATAAACGATAATAAAACAAAATTAGATTTTTTTTTTTCTCTTCGGTCATGATAACCAAGTATACAAACGTAATAATTCTTCCACATCTGAATCACTCAACATCTGAATTGCGAATCTATTATCCAATCACTACCAATGATATGTGATATCAATGCCATGTTGAAATTAGTACGTAGTTGTTGTGTAGCGCCACAAAATAAAAACGAACAGAAGGCAATCTTCATCGACACGTTATCTCGGGGGTACTCGGGCGCGTACGTGCGTGACTGTCAGTCACGCTAGAATGCGTCGTAAATTACGTCGTACGCGGCGCTAAAGTACGCGTTCTGTTTGGCAAGGGCTTAAAGCCGAATGTCTTATCGAAGTTTCATATGATTGTAATGTAACCATTGTGTGTTAGATCCGCATGGGCGCGATCAGCCAGACGAACGTGAACCTGGCGGGCTCGCACTGCGGCGTGTCCATCGGCGAGGACGGCCCGTCGCAGATGGGGCTCGAGGACCTCGCGCTCTTCCGCGCAGTGCCCACCGCCACCGTCTTCTACCCCTCGTGAGTACTGTGCCATGAGGAGCTCTGTGTTGTCGTGTGTTAGATACATCGGCGAGGACGGCCCGTCGCAGATGGGGCTCGAGGACCTCGCGCTCTTCCGCGCAGTGCCCACCGCCACCGTCTTCTACCCCTCGTGAGTACTGTGCCATGAGGAGCTCTGTGTTGTCGTGTGTTAGATACATCGGCGAGGACGGCCCGTCGCAGATGGGGCTCGAGGACCTCGCGCTCTTCCGCGCAGTGCCCACCGCCACCGTCTTCTACCCCTCGTGAGTACTGTGCCATGAGGAGCTCTGTGTTGTCGTGTGTTAGATACATCGGCGAGGACGGCCCGTCGCAGATGGGGCTCGAGGACCTCGCGCTCTTCCGCGCAGTGCCCACCGCCACCGTCTTCTACCCCTCGTGAGTACTGTGCCATGAGGAGCTCTGTGTTGTCGTGTGTTAGATACATCGGCGAGGACGGCCCGTCGCAGATGGGGCTCGAGGACCTCGCGCTCTTCCGCGCAGTGCCCACCGCCACCGTCTTCTACCCCTCGTGAGTACTGTGCCATGAGGAGCTCTGTGTTGTCGTGTGTTAGATACATCGGCGAGGACGGCCCGTCGCAGATGGGGCTCGAGGACCTCGCGCTCTTCCGCGCAGTGCCCACCGCCACCGTCTTCTACCCCTCGTGAGTACTGTGCCATGAGGAGCTCTGTGTTGTCGTGTGTTAGATACATCGGCGAGGACGGCCCGTCGCAGATGGGGCTCGAGGACCTCGCGCTCTTCCGCGCAGTGCCCACCGCCACCGTCTTCTACCCCTCGTGAGTACTGTGCCATGAGGAGCTCTGTGTTGTCGTGTGTTAGATACATCGGCGAGGACGGCCCGTCGCAGATGGGGCTCGAGGACCTCGCGCTCTTCCGCGCAGTGCCCACCGCCACCGTCTTCTACCCCTCGTGAGTACTGTGCCATGAGGAGCTCTGTGTTGTCGTGTGTTAGATACATCGGCGAGGACGGCCCGTCGCAGATGGGGCTCGAGGACCTCGCGCTCTTCCGCGCAGTGCCCACCGCCACCGTCTTCTACCCCTCGTGAGTACTGTGCCATGAGGAGCTCTGTGTTGTCGTGTGTTAGATACATCGGCGAGGACGGCCCGTCGCAGATGGGGCTCGAGGACCTCGCGCTCTTCCGCGCAGTGCCCACCGCCACCGTCTTCTACCCCTCGTGAGTACTGTGCCATGAGGAGCTCTGTGTTGTCGTGTGTTAGATACATCGGCGAGGACGGCCCGTCGCAGATGGGGCTCGAGGACCTCGCGCTCTTCCGCGCAGTGCCCACCGCCACCGTCTTCTACCCCTCGTGAGTACTGTGCCATGAGGAGCTCTGTGTTGTCGTGTGTTAGATACATCGGCGAGGACGGCCCGTCGCAGATGGGGCTCGAGGACCTCGCGCTCTTCCGCGCAGTGCCCACCGCCACCGTCTTCTACCCCTCGTGAGTACTGTGCCATGAGGAGCTCTGTGTTGTCGTGTGTTAGATACATCGGCGAGGACGGCCCGTCGCAGATGGGGCTCGAGGACCTCGCGCTCTTCCGCGCAGTGCCCACCGCCACCGTCTTCTACCCCTCGTGAGTACTGTGCCATGAGGAGCTCTGTGTTGTCGTGTGTTAGATACATCGGCGAGGACGGCCCGTCGCAGATGGGGCTCGAGGACCTCGCGCTCTTCCGCGCAGTGCCCACCGCCACCGTCTTCTACCCCTCGTGAGTACTGTGCCATGAGGAGCTCTGTGTTGTCGTGTGTTAGATACATCGGCGAGGACGGCCCGTCGCAGATGGGGCTCGAGGACCTCGCGCTCTTCCGCGCAGTGCCCACCGCCACCGTCTTCTACCCCTCGTGAGTACTGTGCCATGAGGAGCTCTGTGTTGTCGTGTGTTAGATACATCGGCGAGGACGGCCCGTCGCAGATGGGGCTCGAGGACCTCGCGCTCTTCCGCGCAGTGCCCACCGCCACCGTCTTCTACCCCTCGTGAGTACTGTGCCATGAGGAGCTCTGTGTTGTCGTGTGTTAGATACATCGGCGAGGACGGCCCGTCGCAGATGGGGCTCGAGGACCTCGCGCTCTTCCGCGCAGTGCCCACCGCCACCGTCTTCTACCCCTCGTGAGTACTGTGCCATGAGGAGCTCTGTGTTGTCGTGTGTTAGATACATCGGCGAGGACGGCCCGTCGCAGATGGGGCTCGAGGACCTCGCGCTCTTCCGCGCAGTGCCCACCGCCACCGTCTTCTACCCCTCGTGAGTACTGTGCCTTGGGGATTACTATATCATAATAAGGTAAAAACACGTTGAAACGTTTCGTGTAGTATACATATAGGCTAGTCAGTTTGAACACTTACCCACCACCTTCTTATGGTCCTCTCAAGCTTCCGGTTATACTGGGGTTATTCTGGAGCCGAAACAACAGAACACGCCGGTGTTTGGACAACTAAAATTTGTCCATCGTAGAGATATGTGTTTTATTTAGAAGTAACAAATGAACATGCAGTATATTTAATAGTTAAGGTCATTGCTGTCAATGGACTTTTGTAACTGGTAACTGAAACTGATGACTATAGATACATCATTTTAATTAATCGATCGATAATTTTTTTTAACCCTGATTATATAAAGGGATATTTATTGAAAATTTAGAAACATTATAGAAGTAATTAAAGGATATCATTAATATGCGGTGTCCAGCCATCGAGAATGGAAATATAAAATTAATCACAATTGTTAAAAGGCGACAGTGGCTATTTACCACCAGATACATTTCAAACTGAATTGGTACTCGATTCTCATAAACAATCACTTAGTCTCTCCTTGAGTCTACTGAGTCTTGGATTCGCCACCAAAACCAGGCGAAGCTGGAAAGGCCGCTGGGGCCACCAGTATCTACACAGATCTAAATATTAATAATAATTATTCCGAAAATAATGGTATACCGTTGTGTGCAGTGACGCCGTGTCCACCGAGCGCGCGGTGGAGCTGGCCGCCAACACGCGCGGCGTGTGCTACCTGCGCACCTCCAGACCCAACACCGCCGTCATATACGACAACAACGAAGTATTCAAGGTTAGTTCTGAATCTCATTTCTGGATTTATTTTTTTTCTTTTATTTTCCAAACCAAAATTCAAAATACATCCTTAGGTTAACAAATTGTGTATATACTTATGAGTTGGTGTTAGAGTATCCTTTTAAGTAAATATAAAACCAGGATGCCCCACTCTTCCTTATCTTACATACTAATACAAGAGAAGGAATTATTACTTAATATCCTTGTGTTGTATCTTCAAGGTGGATTCTAAATCTTGTTATAGCTTAAACTCATCTCTGTTACTTTATATTATAGCCATTGTATCTTGTCGATTGTTAAAATAGGGTCCTAAAATGTATTCTTTTTATAGTTGATGATTCGATTACATGATTTCTATGTTCAATTATTTTTGATTAAAATACATGTTCCGCTAAATAATAATTACAATGCAGAATCGTAAAATACACAGTACTTAATTAAATGCATTCACTGATAAAATAACTTATAAAAAAAACCTTATTTAATATACTTTTTAAATTTTTCGTTTGTAACTTCAAATTACAATCTAAGTTTTAAAGATTTAAAGGTTTATTTTTTATAAGTTCATATTAATTTCTGTATCCAATAGTATGTAGAAACAATTGATTATAAATTAGCAATTCCAAAAGTAAAACACGTAGCTACATGACGCGATTATTTCATTATTTAATTTTTAATAATGCTTGGTTGCAGGTGGGTCAAGCCAAGGTGGTTCGCGAGTCAGGCAAGGACCGCGTGCTACTCATCGGTGCCGGAGTGACCCTGCATGAGGCGTTAGCCGCTGCTGAAAAACTCGCCGCTGAAGGTATGTAACATTCTGTAACTTGTTTATAAAACTTTCATTAACACACACAATTTTGTTTATTTTTATTAATGGAGGTATTGAATTATGTACTTCATTCAAAATACTATAATAATATTTAAAAGTTTATTATAATTGAGTTTTGCCTCAGAGACAAGCTACCTGTAAAAGTAAAGCTAATTGAAATTTATAATTAATAAGCTCTTCAAGCTAAATACAAGCTTTCCAATTTTACTTATATTTTTTTCTTTTTACCCAGAAGAAATATTTCTAACAGCTTATCTGGCACGTTCAGCAAGCGTAAAATATAATGTAAACTTTTATATAAATAGTATATTAATATTAGTAAAAATAATATTGTATGTGTTCCAGGTGTGGAGGCTCGTGTGTTGGACCCGTTCACGATCAAGCCTTTAGACGAGGCCGCCGTCGTGAAGCATGCTCGTGCGTGCGGGGGACGGGTTGTGGTCGTGGAGGACCACTACCAGGCCGGTCAGTACATTCATATCTTATGTATAGCTACCTCATTCCGATTTACTTGAATTTAACTGTTTATGGGTACATGATTTTTATGTAGGTATGTTAATTTGAAACCCAAAAGTATATTTGAAACAGTTAAAACTATTATATTTATTGCTATCCCTATATATAAATCTCTAAGGTAAAGAAACATAGTCAGGTAAGAATTGATGAATTTATATTTCTATAAATTTATCATTTAAATATTTGTTTGGCTAGGTAAGGAACCTAAAGTTAAATTTAATTTTAGTATTTATGTTTTACTACCTTGTAAATATACCGACAATAACTGTTTGCTATGTTTGTGAATGTGAGAATATAAAAAAAAATATTTAGTCTATTCTTTGGTGGTTTTACTTTTTTGTATATTTAACCTCACCGCACATTCATGTAAATCTTTAGTCTATTTTTAGGCTATTACATTTTATTTAACCACACCATATATTGTTTCCAGGCGGAATCGGCGAGGCGGTGCTATCGGCTTTAGCGCTAGAGCGCGAGGTGATACTCCGTCACCTGTGCGTGCGCGAGGTGCCGCGCTCGGGCCCGCCCGCCGCGCTGCTCGACAAGTACGGCATCTCCGCGCCGCACATCGTCACCGCCGCTAAGGCTCTGCTCAAGGCTTAGGGGTGAAACAGTAAAGGGTGAGGAGTACGGGTACGTTTGGTAAACATTGAGGTGCGTAAATACATTGTACGTGCAATATACGTAATAGAAGTGTAACTTTACTAATAAAATGTTACAATTGCAAGACAAAAATGAATGAAACGTTTATAATCACAAAACACATTTATTAATGTTAATTACAAAACGTAAATCAGCTATTCGTGTATAGAACGTACATCTACGACGGGTGCTTGGGCTACACTATTATATTCTATCGCTTTAACATCACTCTTTTACTACGCTCCCCTGGAATATAATTTGTTTCTTTTCTCACGTATAACGAAATATGGTTAACATGACGCTTTCTTCAAGTTTCATTCTTAATGCTCGTTTATAATGGGTCTGTACGGCGGCCGCGCACACGTTCCTAAGCGGCGACGCGGAGTCGGCGGCCAAGGTGATGTCGCAGGTGAAGATCATGGTCCGCACTGTGTACTCCAACCCTTCGTTGTACGGCGCACGCCTTGTGCAGGAGATTCTTACCGCGCCCGTCGTCAAAAAGCCGGGGTTAGCGGACGTGAAGTTGACGGCGGACCGCAACCGGAGGGCGCCGGCTACGAGAACTCCTGACGACACATCACCGACTAGTTGGGCATGTTCTGCTTCACTGGCCTCGAAACTGAACAGTACCCTGAGTACGAATTTTTACGTTTGCTCGAAAACGTTCAACGGTTACGTATTCGCTCACACAGCGTTCCCGTGGATCGTATCGGAACAAACTCACTAAAACTAATTACGATACACATAAAAGCGTATCGTAATTAGTAACTTCATTCACACTCACTCTGTTCACATAAACATTTCACTGGTTCACTTCTACAAAATATGTCATATATAAACAATTTTAACAATAAATGTTAAATTACTAAAACTCCCATGATTCCGTCTAAAATGCACGTACTTATTATTCAAGATATATAAATACTCAATGATTTACTAAACGTAAATACGTACCTTTATAACAGCAGTGTTGATTTTCTCAGAATGTAAAGCAAGAAAACTTAAATCTTTGCGTCAAACAACAATATAACACTTTTTTATTTTTTTACATACTGTATCTACATATAAACCGCAATTAAAAATCAACACTGCAATACTTCTGGTTTCTGCCCAAAATCTAAACCTTCTGAAGTAGTATCCTATACAATGTATCCTAAAATTGTGGTTTTGTTACTGTTCTTATAATTTTAAAACGATATATAATTTAGCGAAAGCATTGCTTATGAATCTTTGTCGCACAAATGGCTTTAATTATAGTATATCTCATTACAAGGTAATAAGTGATAAAATATATACCTAGTGTTGTTAGGAAAACACTGGAAGTGGAAAATTTCACGATGTCCATACTCATACAGAAGGCTGAATATGTGATAGAATATGAGGTGCCTATTGTAAACTTAATTTTTACTAAACACGTTTATATAGTGCTGTTTACAGAACAGTAACATTGCCATTGTAAACCATAGAGGATTGGCTTTGTGACATTCCTTTTAAAAATCATTCCGTATGCTCTATGGTTCAAATGGTTCCTTGATTTTTCAGAAATATTTTTATAACACGTAGATGATAAGACAATGGATAATAAAATCACTAGAACGGTTGTTTGTTATACTTTATTATATTCTATATATTGATATTGATGTTTTGTATCAATTTATATATGATTGTTGTAAGTGCCTTTATATTATATGCACAAATCGGTGCCACTCAATACAGTGTTATATTTAGAAGGGTAAGCACAAATGATTTACGTATTTGTCAATTAGTACAATAGTTATTATTGTTGATGGGTTTATATTATATTTCATAGCATCTAGGATGAAGAATCGAATGGGAATAGCAGAATAAGCTTAAAAATATTATGGTATTGAACATATTCACATTTATGTTAATAATTCAGACTAACGAATGTCTAACCAGTATATTTCATGATTCTTTATCCTAGAATGATTTCTTATGGACCATTTCTGTTTTCATGTGGTAATGCCTCGGGGATTGTTATTTTATTTTTATGTTTTTGATATCATTATCATTGGATTTGGCAAATTGTTAAAATCAGACTTGGGGCTTCCTGAAGAAATAAATCAAAATATGTAATCTGGTTAACTGTTTAATTGGTACACATTACATTCCTGTTGTTTTGCATTTTTCTTATTATAATCACAGATTCATTGAGTTTTTTCATTTAATAAAGTTTATTGAGTATACAACTGATTTTTATTTATTATATTATCATTCATAAAACAATTTATATTTAACATTAACATACTGTACAAGTTAATAAACAACAACGGATAAACTTAACATTAATGACTAGAACAACTCAATTTTATGTACAATATCAATATAATTGAATTGACAATATTTTCATTTCCTCACAAACACTGGTACTTTTGACTAAATTAACAAACAAATTTAAATCTAAAAATTAAGATAAATATTAAATGCACAACAATTTTAATATTTTTGAAGTTACACTTCTTTTGGCGCGTTTGGAAAATAGAGCGGTATATTTTTAGGGGAAGTTTTGCGATGTAACACAATTTATTTACTTTTTAATATAACAGCGCCATCTTATTTAAAAATCAGACAACATTATAGACTTATTTTCTATTTGAAGTAAACTTTTTATTTTTGATCAGTTAAAATATATTATTACGCCAAAAAATATAACTTCTTTCATGTGTAATTACGCACAACGTATTTTTTTTTATTTTAACCCAAATCACCACATTGTCCGGGAATAAATAAATCGAAATGACCAGTCGTTAAATGAAAACATTGTTCAAACAGACGTTAGAGGTGTCAATTGACTAGTTTTGTTAGTATTCAGTTAACGTGGTTAAGGCACTATGTCCGCGACCATATACATACTACTTTGTACTAAAACGTAATAAAAATATATTACAAATATTGTGGTAGCAGTAGAAATATTAAAGGAGTGTATTCAGTTCATCTCTGGAGACTTCTGGTCGAATATGTGGACATTTTAGGCACACGATTCACATTGCAAAACTTCAGTTCATGTATTAATTCTAGCTTAATCTGGCACTTTACAAAAACATTAGCTTATAACAGACACACGAAAACAAAACAAAACTCCGCAACGGACGGACGGATCCGGAACACCAAACATAGTCACTATCGACGTTAATTGTTATAAAATTAAATGCATTACTCGGCACCGCGGCCGCTCAGGTTCACGTCTTTGGCCATAGATTAGTAAAGATTACTCACTCCTAACAAGAAAATGTAACAAGTTTTGACAATTGAAATTGTCATCTATTTTCATGTTTGAAAAGTATTAAAAAAATGTAGTTTTTATTTCATTTACTAATGAAACGACACGATTCGATTTCGTGTTTTTGCACCACTTAGCTGCGCATGTCGGCATTGTTCCGCGTAAATTATACCATGACAGCCATTAAAAGGCTGAAATAATTATCAGCCGTTTAAGTCATTTAATGGCTTCCTTCAATTACAAAGTGAGGTATCTATACTTATCTATGTCTTTGGCCTTAAATGTTAAGGGATATTCCTAACGAGCTCCTTCACCCCCACTCGGCCGCTGTTGGCCGCGGCTCAGCCGGGGCGGGCTCCTCACTGGGTCTTTCTTCTAACTCTCCAGGAAGGTAGTCCTTCCAACTCCTGAACAAGTACCTCGTAAATTTCCTTAGCTGCCTAAACTTGCAGTACGTGGCCCCCTCGGCCGACTGCAGCTGCTGCGTTTGGATCAGAAACCCCTTCTCCTTAAACGTTTGCTCCAACTTTTCTCTCTGCAACGTTTTTCTCGATTTCCGCTTCTTCTTGCTCAGATCTTCCTTGCCCATCGGTGTCGCCTGGCCTTCCACCTTGGGAATCATCGATACTGAAGGTTCAGAAGTTTCGGCGTTCCTGCCCTGGTTAGAGTTTTGTTGTAAGTAATCGTAGCCCTTGTTGCCCTTGTTCCCAGTCCCACTGTAGTATCTGAAGTTGCCGCCGGAGTCTACGGACAGCATCTTTTTCTCCTGCAACGAAGGTTTCGAGCCGCCCGTGAACTTAAATTTACAAATGCTGACTTCCGTCGTAGGAGTGGTGGTGCTGGTTTTTGTCGGTATCGGCGGAATGAAGATGGCCGATCGTTTCCGCTTTACCGGCCCCTGGACGGGATTCGGCGATGCCCTCTTCTTGGGCTGTTCAGGAGATTTCACTTCCTCGGCTTGCTTAATAACTTTGGGATCCAACAAATCGGTTATTTGCTTGAGCACCAGTTTACTTTTGCTGTCGTCCGTCGGAGTTTCAGGAGTATTCGCTTCCCTGCCCGGCGTCGATTGCGCCTTACCGCTGTCTTCAACGGAAAAGGGCAACTGGCCGGCGGCGGCTAGCCTCTGGTAGTACAAAAGTTGGGTTTGTAAAGCTAGCGGGTGCATGTAAATGCCTGCGTTCGGCCAGTACACGTATCCGGGGAATTTGTCTTCGTCGGGAGCGGCGGTGGGCAGCGCGGGCTCGGACAGCGCGGGCGAGGCGGGCGGCGCGGCGCGCGCGCGCTCGGGCGAGCTGCGCGCCGTCGGCGGGACGTTCGTGTTGCGCTGTATCACCGAGATCGCATTCGGCTGTTCGCTCTTCACGCTCTCCTGCTCCGAGCTCTCGTCCACCTCGGTCTTCACGTCGGGCGATGACGTGTAAATGTTTCCAAATTTCTTTTGGATTTGTAGTTTTAAGTCGTGCAAGTCTCTGATGCAAAGATTCAGCGGTTCGTCGTCGCTGTGCAGGGGCCCCGCCGTTGTGGCGGGGGCCTCCGGCATGGGCTCGTCGGGGCTGCAGAATCTCGGCGGCGAAAGGATCTCTAATCTTCTCTTGTTCTCCTGCGATAACTTTCTTTCTAATAAACTCGAGATCAACTTGTTCTGCAGATCCGTTTTGGGAGTGCTGACCGGCGTATCCGCGTTTCTGAAGGGCGGATGGACGCTCATTTGATTCAGTCTTTCTTGAGGGGGAGGCTGACCGGGAACGACTGTTCCATAATTTTCATAAATCAGGTGGCAGATGTCAGCTTTCTTCGGCTTCCTGCCGCGCCTGGGCTTGGAGTTGTTGAGCGTCAT
Source organism: Epargyreus clarus (assembly GCF_041222505.1). Classification (NCBI taxonomy): domain Eukaryota; kingdom Metazoa; phylum Arthropoda; class Insecta; order Lepidoptera; family Hesperiidae; genus Epargyreus; species Epargyreus clarus. The sequence goes on from NW_027332218.1 coordinate 13,253,733, forward strand.
TTCACCCATATATGGCAGGTCGTCGTACGTCATAATCTTGCTGGGCGCGATCGCTGGATTCTTCTTCTTCTTGTCTTCATGTTTCGCCTTAGCGGCCATGTTCACTGTAGCTTGAGGAACTGTCAAGGTCCCCGTTTCGTTCTGGATGCCGGCGAGCCGTTGCGCCCATATCTTGAAGGACTCGTTGTTGAAGTTGGCTTCCGGGGTGGGTTCCTTGGGTTTCTCCGGTTTCTTTTGCTTGGCGGCCTTCTGGAGGCTCTGCTCGTAGTGGTCGAGGTACTCCTGGGGGAGTGCCTGGTGGTGGAACTTGAGTTTCCAGCGGTTCTTCTGTCGGCTGCGCACGTGGCGCACGTGGCGCGGCGGCCGGCTCTCCGCCGCGAGCCGCTCCTTGCTCGCGGACAGCAGCTGCTGACGAAGTAATTCCTTGTTTTCCGACGTCCTGAAAATATGTTTATTGAGCATTAGTGCATCGCGTGCGGAACATTATGTAATTGGCTCGTTGCCATCGCGAGTTTTATTTTGTAAGCTAGTATGTATCAGGAATATAAATACCTAAGTATTACGATTCTCGATTACAATAAAAAAATATGTGAATTGAAAATCATATTTTGTATTTGATCAATAAAATGTAGAGACATGATAGGATTCCAGAAGCTCATTTGTTGTAAATTCGTAAATTTCGTGAAAAGTTCGCCCATGAAAAATCCTAGACTCACCATTAAAGACCATTATGTATTTTTTATAATTCTAATAGGTTGTTACAACTTGTTACCTAGCTACACGAGGAAAGATAGTAACTTGCGCCATAGGCGACACCGGAGGAGTTGCAAAGGCCAATGCATCGCCAGCTTTGAAGAGCTATTTGCACCTTTTTTTAAGAACCCCATAAGCTCGAGAATACCTAGGATGGAAATTGATATCGAAGGCATTGTGTGTTTACCTGTTGTTTGTGGCGGGCGGCGCGGCGGGCGGCGCGGGGGCGGCGGGCGGCGCGGGGCACACGTCGCCGCACGCCGCGCGCCGCATCACTTCTGGAACAAACAACACAACAACACTTTACTCCTGTCACTTGTAATAGTACCCATAGGTGATCTCCACAAAACCATAATATCTGCTTTCGAAGTGCGACATGCTTTCGTATTCCCTAAAGTTATTCACTTTACTCTCAGATTATAGATACTGGTATTTTACTCATCAAACACACTACTTGACAAGCTACTTGTCGTGATCCGATAAGGTAGTAATCTTTATACGAATTGTAGCCTATATGGACACGCTAAAAGTATTTGAAACTTAATATTTCATACATGGTAAAAGCTTACGAATGTAAAACATCATTCAAAATAAATTTGAACATAGCTCTATCAGATGTATTCTTATTGGTTCTATCGAAGTAGGTGGTTTGCATTGTGTTTGCATAAACATGCTATCACACAGTCAATACTCTTAGATTGACTTAAAAAAAAACTAACAAATACCTAAGTAAATTTCAATTCCGTTAAGGATTACCAAAAGCTTCAAAATATGTTACAGTTAACAGTGACCGTTTCTAAGCGTAACTCCGCTTAAACGGTGTAGTTAAATCTGGTGATGAGTGGAGTTAAAATCGGTAGTGTGTCAATGCGCGGGCAGTGGGTTTGAAACCCGAGCGCGCCCAAAATACGCGCCGCCGCGTATGGCGCGCGCGCACAAATAAAAGACGATACCAATTTCGCAATGCGCGGTACTCGAGCGATGCGTGTGCCGCAGGGAGATACAATACCCGCGATACACTAAGGGAGTCAATGATTCTTTGTCTGACCGCGGAAATACCATTCATTCTGACGATATGACGCTCTGGCCGCCTTTTGGCCTTTTTCGTTATCGGATACTCAAATATATCATCGTTTTTAAGAAGTTTCTTTTCTGTCGATCTAGGTATAGGTGCATAATATCAATCGTAAATTTAAATCTTTAACATTTTTAAAAAATATCACGTTTGTTGGCCTTGGTCTGAGGAGTCTATAATTAAATTAAATAATGCATATGGGCCATAAGGCGATTCTGTCAATTATACTGTCCCTGTACCTACTATAACTATAACTACCTACTGAAGAAGTTACATATACCTCAAGGGTATATGCAACATCACTTCTGTGTAAGGATAACATTGCATCTAAGCACAAATGTCAGCAGAGCTTTTATCAATAACGATGACTTCCAAGTTCCAACTCATATTATGCACCACCCGATTCGTGATGCAATTTAAAATCAATTTAACAAGAAAATAAATAAATACTTCATCTATTTCAGTTTATATTCATCTGAACAATCTGGATGAACAAGCACCAAACCTAACATAACACACATGTCTATCGTAAAATTGTAACAGAACATACTCCTGTTATGAGCCTACATGATAAATCAACAAAACACTACACTATTTATCAGCACTCAGCTCGAATTATTCAATTATAAGTACCGCCCACGTTATCGGTCAGCGATAGTCTGTTGCGGCTTTTACTGGAATATTTTTTGTTCGTAGCCATCGGATGATGATTACTCTTCAGCCCACGACTAACTTAAGTACTTACTGTATATGGTGCTATCATGTGCTACGTCCATGTGCTACGTATGATCGATCTAAAATTTAATTTTATGTTAAGTGGTTACCGCGATCTTTACAGTAACTTAATACTTAACCGAACTACATACCGAATACATTACCGAATACAATTTCATTATATTCATTAACAATACATACTTACATTAGAAATAATCAATATTACTAAGATATAACTTGCCATAACAATTTGCCATGACATGGCTGATTGTGAGATTCCTAGAAACTATTGTGAACATCTTCTTGTACCACTATTACCACAAATAAACATTTAATTTCATTTCAATACTTCCCAACCCGTTATAATATATTTCAAGACTATTCAATACTATTTAAACCTATTACAAAACTAAAAATAGTCTCGAATAGATTTAAGCCGTTTTTAAAACTTAGATTAAATCAACCATTGTAAAAAAATATTTCGAGTTACAATAAATAAATAAACGATTTCTAGCGTCATAATAACTCTCCATTACACTTAACTATGTTGTGAGTGCCCTACATACAAAAAGCTCCCAAGAATCTAAAAGACAAAACAAAAATTAAAATTATAATTTCTGGCGGGATCCTATTCCGAATTAGTTGCGTGCGGTACGGTAATCGCTGTGCCACGCGGGTCGTTAAAATTTATTTGTGTTACTTACAGTCATGTTATTTTATTACACACGTCTTCTACTCACTACATTAAACGAAATTCCTGTTTTAGGGACATTTTTGTGCAATTGCACAAATGTGTACGATAATAATAATAATAATATTTTGTCAACGGTAATAAAAATTCATAAATGATTTTATTCAAATTTAATTTTCGCTTGGACATTTAAAATTAACTATTTGCCTACAAGGATTCACAAGGAAAATGACTCACGTTTAAAGTTTAAGTTAACACAGCATTCTTATTATAAAAGTCATTGATCGTATTAATAAAATCTGTCGTGTTAATTCAGTACAAGGAAGGCGTAGGCATAGTAATTAGTATCTAATTGGCGACTAGCGGGACGCACTCAATAAAATGTTCTTATCTTCGGACCATTAATTTCGCCTGCCTTTTCCGTAAACCAATTAATTAGACTAATGATAATAGACGTAAAGAGTTTAATGACGGATAGGCAGTTATTATCGGCCATTCATATAATTTATCGGCTTTATCCAATTTATCGAAATATATGAGTTGAGTCTCAGTAAAAGTTGGTGAATTATTCCTATACATATTTACATCATTATATTGCATACAGAACCATACTCTCTTGAGCTGATCTACTCGGCAATAATTTCAAGTCATCTTAGGACAGATTATATTGTTTAAAGTTGTATGTAATTACATAACAGGCGTAATTATATTATGTATGTTTACATAGGTATTATTTTATTCAGTGAAACAGGCTCTTACCTATAATATATCAATTTCAATCACAGTTAAATGTGAATCATGGCCAATATTACCGCTACGGAAATACCTTGCGGGGAAGATTCTTATTCGACTAAGTAGGAATGTACTAAATATTTCCAAAACGTAAATAATTATACAAAATAAAGTTACTCTCAGAAGCTGATATTCATAGGCACGTATAAATGTAACAATGTTACGGTTACTATTCGAAATCGCTTTGATCCCCACAATTACGATTTTGTAATTTTGCCAAAAACCTAGACGCGTTTTTGTAAACAAGTGACAAATCTTGTCACTAGGTATCCTAATAAAAATATTTTCTTAATACACATTTTTACCTTTAAGTGAATATGTATTTACTGAAACGAATTTGCTTGAAGTAAATTTAAATGTAGGTACTACAGTTGTTACTCATCACGAGTTTTCAATTTAAATTTGAGCATAAAGCGTTTAAAAAAATCCCACTACATTAATTTATATATTATGTTAACCCAATTTAAAGTATTTGTCACTTGTTTTATATAGTTTTTTAATATTAAAAGGTATATAGGTATTGTATTTTAATTATTATGAGTTTATAGTTTATATGTTTCTTACCTTTAGTTATTAATTGCCTGTTTTGCTTATAAATGGACAAATTATTTTCACCCGCTAAACCGCTATTTTCAATCTGGTAATTTCCAAATTCTATATATTGAGGACAGACCTGTGTTACTGACTCACCGACCTACTGCCATAATTACTTTCCCACGACAGTGTAATGAAATTTGGAAAACATCCTGTAGTGCATCGTAATGTTTATTTTCAGAGCGCCAAAAACCATGGCATAAGACTGGTGAAGTTGATAACTAATATTTATTTATAAGCATAAGTCGTTCAGATCGTTCAAATATCCTGTCTTTCTTAAGTGTTACCTTGAATATAAAATATCAGACACATTCTAAATTTAATTCCATCAACCTTCCAAGGTAATCTTCAATTCTAACGAAATCGCACATCATTGCAGTTACCATGAAATATCTATCACAAGTAAAATTTAAATATGGATTTATCGTGTAACGTTTCAACAAGTGCAGTATTGGGGCGCGAGATACGAGAGCACGCGTTACTCACGCTCCCTACACGTCACCGTGACGTAGGGCTGGCGGGCAGCCAACGACCGCCGTGACGTCACCACACACATGCGTACTGCTTATGAATTGGCCATCAGTTTCCACGTTTCAGTTCTGTCTATTTATCTGACGAGGAAGTAAACACGAAATTATTTCGATTTATTTTCGTTTTGGATGCTCCACATATTTATGCAAGGTTTCTGTAAGAATGTGTTACGCTAGGCTTTTATTTCTGTAGTGAATTATTTATGAAAATGCGTAGGTCTTTTATGAAAAAATGGTAGGTACGTACGACATATCTTTTTAAAACTAAATCATTAAAGAGCGCTCCCAAAAGAACAATCAATATTTGTTAATATTATCTGTTCTATTTGTAAGATTCCGCAGATTTGTAAAACAGTACATAAAAGGAAATATTTGATATGCCACATTCAACATCGTCGGGAAAGGTAAAGAAACATGTGATGTGCGCATACATGTTGTCTTTCAGTTGTTTGCTCAAACATTTCCACGATATTATTGTTGATTAAACATGATAACGTAAATTTAGAACCATAGATGGTAATGAAAAACTGAGTAAACAATATGTCTATCATTCTGTTATCTTTTGCACATGTTTGTCACGCGCGCCGTTCATAACTGGTTTTCATAAACAAATATGCTTATGGATTCCACTATGAATTTCAGAAAATAAAACGGTATAAAGTGTGTTTTGTTCTCAACGTATTACTGTCCTACTGCTGGGCAAATATATAAGAATATATCATGGGTGACAAATTCTTATATACGAGTATATGCCCAGCAGTGGGCTAAGCAGAATGGCTAAATGCAGATCGCTTGAAACAGCTTTCAGAAGTTTATTTGTAACAGAATCCTCCATCGTGTGTGTCCATCGTCGTCCTTACAACGTTTTCTTTCACCGTTAGAGCAAGTGATCATTATTTTCTGTTACGCAAATGACAAATCAGAAGTACATGCCTGGTATTCGAACTTCGGACCCTCCGAGAGGCGATGTTTATTACTGCTTCAAAGTTTAAGTTTAAGGATTATCAAATAGTGGAACATACTTAGTTTCTCTTGTTTATCATAAATAAAAGAATAAATTTTTAACAAAAATATATAGTTTTATACATTTAATGATATTCATATCATAGAATACTTCTATCTAACAAAACTTTACCATAGGTCAATGATCTAGGCTTTATTTGTTTTTTGTGAGTACGTACATAGACTAATGTCTAAGATCAGATGTAGAGATAAATTTCGTTTTTATACTTAGCGATTTCTCTATTTCGTTTAGGTTTGGAAAAAGATAGATAAGTTGTTGTTACTTTACAGAAAGAGCATTTTTATGCAGTAGGTAAATGTATAACAGTATTTCTGTCTGAATGTCTACGTAACTCTATGGTAGAGTTATTCATCGTTTTATTACGTGAGATGACATTCCCTCGCTAGTGATCTCAGTGCAGTATAAAGTCTACAAGATTATTTAAATTCATTTATATTCTATTTGATGTCAACTGGCATTATAGTGATGTGTTTCTAGTGTGCCGCTCAACACGATATTCGAAGTTTGTTATCTATATGGATATATCGAGTACGTACTTGGCGATATTATAATAGAGTCAAATAAATGGCATAAAGGGAATGTTAATAGCGTCCGTATTTGGTATACGGGGAACAGTCTGCGTTGCGTGAATCATAACCGCGTAGGACGAGATGTACGGACGGACACGCAGTTGGCCACATTATTACAATATCTTGTACACAAATTACGCTTTTATGATTATTGTTTTAGAGCACACATCTCTATATTCGACGATCGATTTGTGTCTAATTATGTGGTGGGAATCTAAACATTATTTATAGCATTTTTACTACAAAACAGAACCAAAACAAACGATCGATAAATATGGAAAGCTAGTTTACATAATCCATTTTCAGTTAAAACAATATCTGGGCCATGCTTATGGTGAACGACATTTATGACTTGCCATAAACTCCTAATTTGATTATCTAGTATGTTAATATCAGTGTTTTTCAAACTTTTCCATGGCACGTACCCCCTTAGGTTGTAAAAATGTTAGGAGTTCTCAGCTGTTTCCACCTTGTATTTTATTAAGTTTCCATTAAGAAATATGCAAAATATAGGTATTCCTAATAAAGTTTCGATAAATACATAATTTTCAAACCTAAAACAGTCTTGTTTTACATATATTATGACGCCTTAAATATTCTCATTACAAATACGTTATTGAAGTTTACTTAATATTTTTTTCTTTTTTACCAAGACTGCGATTAGCGCTGTACCCTTTATAGAGGCTTTTCGACCCCCCACCTACACTTTGAAAAACACTGAGTTATATAAAAGTTTTAATTCGCTATATTAATAAATTAGCTCAATGCCAATAATTTGTCAGTGGGGTTTCTATTAGACCCTCCCATTGTTGGAATTAGTTAAAAGTTATTATATAGTTCCAATGATCTGTGGAGAGACAGATATGGCTAATAATTTTAACACATCAAGTTATGTTTATTTGTTGGCATGCGTTTGCTTGTTGATTCATACTCTTCATGCAATTGCAGTCACGCAGAGAGAATATTAATAAATTTGCCAATTTGTGCGTTAGACCTTAAGGTACTAATAATAATAGACAAATCGATTACATCTACGAAATAAGTACTTAATGCGGAATAATAGTGTGATGTAGAGCACGATTTAATAGCTATATATTATATTTTAAGCTATATTTTATACATATTACATGTTACGACGGAGATATGGCCTAGTAGTTTGAAGTTTCTCTTCTTAATCTGTGGGTTGATTTTTAGAAAATTATTCGGGTCAAAAATTAGTTATCACTTGCTTTGTCAGTGAGGAAATACACCGTGCGGAAACTTACACTATGTAAGTTCATTAAAAGAAGAATATTTCGTAAGGGACGTGCCTGGCAATGGAACAGCAGTTGATGGTAGACGTTCTATAACATTGTTTAAAAATTGAATACGAATAAGTATAGTAGATATATTTTTTGTATGGAACTCGTATGATGTATTAAAGGGTATTATGTAGTCTTTGCGGCAATAAGTGGACAATGCAGCCAAGAAACAAGCAACTTAAATTAGGACGACGTCCTATATATAGTGGGTCGCAGATATATGGCCAGGTATGAGGATTTTGTATGGTATAGGTAAGCTGTTCCGGACCGTTACTACTCTAACCTTGAGAATCTTAGCACAAAAAAACTATCGATTAAAATAACAAATCTATGTCTGAATTTGCAGTAAGAAAGCATTACAACACATTTTTTCTTTTGTTTGTTTGGACAGTTATTGACAAGCTTTTGTTATATTTTTTTTTGGAAAATATCATAAATTTTGATTGTATTTATGCTATTGGGCAAACCTCGTTTATATCAACGGTAGGTAGCTCACCAGTTAAGTTTACCTATACGTCCCAGGGCTTTTAAAACTTTACTTAATTTTTAAACGATATTAAATTTCCACTCAATCGTGAAGGATGTTGCGGGGTCAAGCAAATATTTCATTCCGTTTACTTATTTTACTCGTTTGTTAGTAAAACCTATTTAATTAAATATTTTAAAATATTAAACGTAAATTTTAATGTAGGTACCTACTTAGTAATAATGAAATATGGTAGTATAGAAACATGCTTTATGTATTTAGACAAATAAATGCATTTTATTAGAATGACAATGAATATTATTTATCATTTATGTAAATTCTGTCGTGCCATTATTCACCTATTGTTATCTAATTGGAATAGATTACCCTCCGTTAGTTATGAATCAAAATATATTAAGGTATTGTGTATAAAGTTGTTTGATCAAACACATAACTCTTCCAATTTGTGTTAGCAGTTCAACTTACTACATATTACTAACCCTATATTTGGTGAACAGAAGTTAATTCGAGGCTTTTGAACTTAGTGCTTTGAATTAAAATAATAAATTCGTTTTGCTGATACCATATTTGTTAGTGAGAACTATGCTAACAAAAATAATATGTAGGTATTTGAGTTCAGATAATCGATATTTATTATTAAGAAATTTCTTAAGTTGGCTAACAAAAAGTTGGCTGATTTACCAATTTTATGATCCGTTTTCCATTTTTTGTTTTAAGGCCAACTCTATTCTTATCTTTTTACCGTTACAAGAAATTTAATTCCCTGTTTTGAACTGTATCTTAAAATAAAAGTTCACTAGACAAATAAAATAGTTCTTTGCGAAAATGTGAGACAGTATAACGGCTTTACAATTATTTAAATTTATTTGTTCATTTAAATAGCGGAGACAATGATCTATTAAGTAACTTAACCCCATTACACAACATCCGGCCGATTGATAACCGAAAACATCTCGATGTATGACAGATATATTTAGACAACGGTACGCTATGACGAATTCCAAAGTACACCGTTTATATTATTCGCGAAACACGCGAGAATATGAACAGAGTGGCATAAGGAAAAGAGACGAAATTTGCTTGAAGGTTCAGCCGTTAATAAGTTGCGTTCAATAAGGAACATTCGCTATTGGTGGGGGACAATTTGACACTCTCCCTATATGGCCTATCCGCTAGGTGAAGCTTTCTGCGGTAATGAGACGAGTAAACAATTTCTCAAGTACATGACACACATACTGTGTCAGTTTTGTTAGTTTTGTAAATTTTTGCAGTGCTAAGAAATCCAAAAAAAATTCGAGGAATTGCCACAAAAGGAAAATAAGTAGTTGAACACACATATTTGTAATTCACTCTACCAAGTTATGTTAAAGAAAAGAAATCAGTTATTTAATAAATTATATGAATAGTCTCATGTACATTGAACGAAAATAATTTATTTACGAAAAACATACTTACTGTTAATTTTAAACATCGTAAATTCGTATTTATAATAATGATATTTAAATTAAAATCTCAAAATTTTAAATACAAGAATATTGGAAATTCTTAGAATATTAAAAAAATATATAAAAATTTAATTAAAAAATAATAAATTTATAGAAAGATTATTTATATTTAAACTTCATTGAAAATGCAAGCACTCTAGAAAATTTTGAAAATAAAATATAGAAAAGTTTAGCAAGCAATTCGATAAAAAAATTGATGAGTATAAATTAGTTACGCGATAACAGATTATATTAATTAAAATTATTCCCAACAACAATGAGGATAATATGAATACGAGTACCTATCTAATACGAAATCGTCGGCAACTATCACAATGTAAACAATGATAACACATGATAACATCAACGACCAATGTTACCGCCGTAGAATCGATAACACGCACATCACTCAACTGAAGCACAATTTAATTTAATTTGCAATTGCAATTATCAAAATGCACGTAGTAATTATGTGCTATCATTACATCACTGGCACCAAAACACGATAAAAAACTCCCGGTAGGTACGTAGGTTTCGTGGAGAAAAAATGTTATTGTAAATAATCACCTCCGCCTTCTGGCAGCATGAGTGACATCCAAATCCTTGAGCGGTGCAGTGCGAGGGCCGCGGGGCGCAGTGGCGGTGCGGCGGCGGTGCGGCGGCGGTGCGGCGGCGGCGCGGCGGCGGTGCGGCAGGCGAGGGAGCGCTGCACTGCTGCGGCGGCTGCACGCGTTATCAGCGCAGAGGTCGGAGGCGAGTCGCGCGCGCTGCGCCCGCGCCCGTCTAATCTAAATACAGACAACGCGGCCCCGACCAAAATCGCTCGTATTGCTTTCGGTTTTCATACGGCCTAAATTTAGAGGCCGCTCGCTACAGAAATAAATGCGTTTTTACGTGTTTTTCACGAGTATTAGACGGGAATAGAGGGCGTTTTCGCGGAGGCTGGTGGTGTGCCAGCGCGCGGGAAACCCGAGATTCGTGCCGTATTTGGCAGGCGGCGGGCGATCACCGACGCTTTTGGGTATTTAGTTTCGGCGTCCCGCGCGGCTAATTCGAGCCGCTTCCGTCGGAGCAGCGGGATGCGATACCTGCGCGCTTCCTACCTTATATGGACATGCGTTTACACTGAATCACGCGCCGAACGCACCGCGCAGGGAGAAATCTTACAGACGTTGTTTTCAGCGCAACGTACCAAGCAAAGTGACGCAATATGATATCTCAATTTATAAACAATACAACGTGTAAGTCTATTAGCTCGCTCGTCATTAACCACCAGTTTCCTGATTTTTTGTTACAACAAAATTTCCATAGTACAAATACTTCATTGTAGTAGTACTTACGTATTGTCTTTGTTGTTTTTATTAGTCACTCATTAACGTTTTGTAAAAATAAAACCAACTTCAGCTCATTGCGTACGACGTACGTACGAGTACGAGTTATGTAGAATTCAATGATCGTGTAGAGTTATCCCCGGTTAATTTCTAGGTTTCTCAGTAGCAAGTTTTTAAAATAATTATGTAAATTTTAACAACTTTAAAAGCTTTAACTTCACCTTCATTAAGATAGCAGAAGTGTTCAATAGAAGCGTGTTGAACGGAAGAATACTTCCGAAGGGTCGCTAAGAGTCGCTCTGTATTTTGCCGATTGTGAATTTTCGAACCATTTCGATTGTAAACTATCTAAAGGCATACTTGATATAGGTAGCACAATCCTTTAGAAGCAGTAAAGGATATGTAGTGATAATTTACAAAGGACGTTTGAAAACACCACCTCATCCAGGGATATAAATGTTATTGTAAATAATCACCTATTAACATAGGGATGCAAAAGAATTGTCGTTGTTAAAGTGTCTCCAGGAAAAGTACTTTCCTTGAGGACCAAACACGACGCACGATAACTTGACCATCGCCAATACTATAAAATATTTTAGTGAGCTGAACTTATTGTACCTATATTTTAAATTTATTTACATTTGTTATGACCATAGAATTTGCCATAATGCCTTTTTGATTCTGGACAATATGATTACGGTATTCAATTTCATTACAATGATTTAAAACCATTAAAATTAATAATACTCTTAATGCATTGAACATTGCAAGCAATATTTTTCCTATTTATTTTCCTCACTTTACTTAGTTTAGTTTACTTTGAACGCGGACAAGCATTAAATATAAATAATGTGTATAAACACTGGTAGGTATATTAAGCTATGGTGTCAGTACGAAGCTGGTGCTCGGTACATAATAGTCATTGCCTATGCAAGTAACACGGCAAAATTTCATAAGCACGTCTCGCTCCATTTGCATAAACATTACTCCCTTCGAACCACGATCTATGCAGTGAGTACACTCGTGGAAATAATCATAACTAATTATTTGTTATCTTGTTCTTACAACAAAAATACCTAAACGTTTATTAAGCATATACATAAAAAAACATATACTAGTTATTACGATAATGATATTCAAATAATAATAGTTACATAAATATAAATCATTATGAAAATTTGTAATATAAAAATGTACCTAATAATGAAACAATATAAATTTAAATTATGGATTTTAATGCACGAATTAAAAGGCTCTTTATATATTTATATTTATTCTCTAGATGAACATGTAGAAGGATTTAAAATTTATTAATGTTTATACACTAATTGCTCTACTAAACCCTAATTTATGATTACTATTGAAGAAATTAATATAAAGCTAAATGATTTAATAGAGACGGTATTGTTTCCTGACATTCCTTGACATTCCTCATCAATGTTGATATAAACATCATCAATGTTTATATCAACATTGATGATGTTAGAACTCTATGTAGAGTTCGTCTATTGATTGCAGCATTAAACCTGTAGTACCTGACATTTATAAATGCAATTATTTGTAAATTTTGCATTATTACGACTACTTTGCATATGCCATCATCAAGGTAGAACCAGCATGGGAACCAGGGAAAACCGAGACTCTATCAGGAAGGTAACGCCGCCACACCACATAGAGTGAAGCAATTCTTAAGTTTCTTTGGAATTATGTGGTAATTGTGACTAACTATCTTAGTCCTCAGGAGCAGCAATGATCGACTGTGATCGGCTTCGGTCGGTAGAACCCCTGTTCTATATGAAGTGTATGTGTACCATAATAATATGTGTCACACATTTTTGTAGAGTGGCTTTTCCTACTTCAATTTTACAAAATAATAGTACTTGACTTTTTTTCAATTATTTAAAATTTAAATATTGCAATTATTTAAAAAAAAATGCATATTACTTACTGCCTAGATACAAAATATAAGCGCATGGTTGTACTGGCAGTGTGACCGTGTATAATTGCAGCGCCACCTACGGGCCAGTATAAATATTAATATTATGTCCTAATACGGTCGCCCGCTGCCTACTTGATTGCTCAGTACTTTCTGAAAATGTACTGCGGATTTGCATAACAATATTAATTACTGGAGATAAGAAGCGGTCCCAACTCCCACTACCCTTATTCTGATGACTATAATATAATACTCGTAGGTATTACAAGCATAAGTAACATATTAATATAAATGAACATGCAAATTAATATAAATCTTATATATACAATTCTCGTGTCACAATGTAAGTTACTGTACTCCTCCGTAACGGCTTTACCGATTTTCACCAAATTTTATATGATATTCAGTAGGTCTGAGAATCGGCTACTATCTATTTTTCATATCCCTAAGTTATACGGGTTGTACACCTTTAACATTTTTTTTACGTTTTGAACAAAAATTTCGTTTTTATTTTTCTATAATGTGGCATTAAAAATACATACAGCCCTAAATGTTTACCCTTTTATCACCAACCTCTATTTTTAATAGCCATGTCAGTAATTTCATTATTTTCCATACCGCTCGATGTTAGATTTTTAAATGTTTGTGTTACTATACACAACGTTTGCTGGGTCAGCTAGTATTTTTTATAGTATAGAAGTACTAAACGATCATGCAGTCAACCTGATGCTAAGTGGCCCCTGCAACCCATGGACATCAACCCCAGATAACATTAAGAGTCTTGCCTGAGATCGGCCACGATGCGTTACACACAGAACACAGCAGCACTTATCAGTGCTGTTATTAGGCAAAAATAAGTGATGCGTTGGTACAACTGGAGTCCAACCACAAAGGATTTTACCAAATATAGAAGAAAGAAAGGCTACACTAAGATGGCTGTCTTATTTATAAGAGTGAACATATTAATATTTCATCTTCACTACTCTCTACTGTAAGTTATGGTAGGCATAGGTAGGGTTCAATGTCCGTGACTCCGTGATCTTCATTAAACATGTAATGAAAAGAAAATAAATGAGGACGGAAATACCACAACAACTCTATTTATTGTAGAAAGTATGGGTACAGTTACATTATGACAATTTACGAAAGGGTCATAAATCATGATATAAAAATCGGGCAAGTAATGACGACATAGTTACGGTAAGTGGAGCTAGTTAGAAAAACTACAATTACTTCGCCTTTCACCAGCGCGTGGGGAGGCGTGGCGCGCAAACACTCCACCCCCGCGATTGCTACAGAGTTGCCCTGCAGCCTTCATTCGTTTTGAACTCTACTGTCGTCGTCGACACATTATTATCCCACTGCTGGACAAGGGCCTCCACACAGAGTGAATGGTTAAACTATAGCCTACTGTGCTAGACCAGTAGGTACGATTTGGTAAGCTTAACACGCCTTTCAAAACTATTTTATTTCTACAAAAATCTCAGTCATATAGGTTTTTGCACGATGTTTTTCTTTAAATTATAGCAAATACATAAATAACGTTTAAACATTAGAGATTCGACTAGGATTCGCTAGGAGGGACCAAGGTCCCTCCGAGACCACGTTACACCCTAGTGGTTGTTCGTATAACTACAGTGATAGCCTACTGGCTATCACTAAAGAACGCAATTAGGTGTGCCTACTTACTACATAATACATTATATAATCTAAATAAGAGTTATGTTCTCCCCTCATAATGTTTTTTTTAAAGGATGTGACTGAATACCTTAACTGGAGTAATCTGACTTGCAGTGTCATAAAATAATATTGAACCAGAGAACCTAAATTACATCTCAAAGTCAGTAAAAATTAAAGAGAAAGTTGCAAAATGACTGCTTAATAAAATAATTATGTTCTGCCTTAATACCAATATTTACTGGTTGTAATGTCAATTTCAATATGTTGGGTATTATTTAATGGGCCATTACGCCTCTCGAGGAAAGACCACCCTACCTGCGGTGTAGTGTGTAATCATGGAACATTTGCATAATACCTGCTAATATAAACATTTTACGTGTAAGCATTAAGCCTTCGTTGATATTAACTTAATAAAGTGCAGTAGATCAACTTGGTATGTTATATTTTATGATACAGAAATAGGAAATTCGTGCAGTCTACCTGATGGTAAATAGTTACTGCATTCAGAACAGGGGTTCTACCTTCTACGCAAAATCGATTCCAGACAGGTACGTTGCTAGTCCTGAGGTCAAGATGGCCGCCTCATGTGTAGGTCGTGTAAATCTATTCTTATTATAGTGAAAATTGTTTCCGAAAAGGAAATATACCGTAGGTACTATTACATTGATGCCCCACTGCTGAGCAAGGAGTTTTACTCTGAATGACTCTATGAATTTTAAAAGCATTTTTATATAAAAATACCTCCGATTAAGTAGATAGATTTCCTAGAGATATTCCGCTTAATGCCTAATATACGTACTTTTAATACGATTTCCAAGAAAATAAGATTTCTATTCAAGTAGTACTTTCATCTAACGTAACATAACTGCAGAAAAGTGACAAAATCGTCTTGCATGAATAATTAGCTCTATGTTCATTACCAAGTTTTGGTACACATTTCAGCTACCGTTGGTCCAAAGCTCTGTGTTGGAGTGGTAATGTGAGTATGTCGTCACGCTGTCGCAAGCGATCGCGGTTGTCGCCCGCCCGTGACGAGCGCCGCGGGGGAGGCACTAGGGTTCACACTCTATTACATATTTATTTACATGTCATGTACGTCTTGTAACAATTGACTTTTCATTTATATTGAGTTTTTTTTTATTAAGCGATGTTCAAAGTTAAGGTACCTAATTGTGCTAAATCAAGTTACCTATCCTTAATACCTGTTACATAATTTTAAGGCTTTATATATATGTACAATTTATACGTACACGCCCGTAGGTAGACGTACTGGAACTTTTGTTTAACCGAGTTAGGCACGATTTAAACTTTTTTATTTTAATAAGAGATTCACTTTTAAATAGACTTTAAGCTTCGTAATTTTAATGATATTTACTATGTTCTCTATATTGTCAGATGTAGTTTAATATTTTTGTTACCAAGTAGGTACTCGAGATAAGTACCTAATTGCTAGATAAATAGTGTTTTGTAGACACGGTGTCATATTCGTGTTTGAAAGTTAAGTTAAGATACAGAAAAAAAATCTATTTTTCATCTCTTTTATAAAAAAAATAATGTGTAAAATATCATATTTCTTAATCACGTACACTGAATTTTGAATTTGTAACTTTTTGTACGCTGCAGCCCTAGTAATTTTGGGGCAAGCGCGTGTAGGCGTGCGGCTTCGCTGGTGGGCGACTTCCGAACTGTATCGATCAAACACATGCCTTACTTGGTATGTCAGTATGTCGTATCAATTGTCCTCATATCATGGAGCTATGTGGGAGATGAGGATGTTTAATTTTAATTAGGATTCAATCAATTAGAAATATTTTTTGTACACTTTAATAAACTCTCCGCAATTATATTTAACTGACAGCCATGCGTTATCACGTCATGAACATTGTCTATGCTAATTCAATTCTACAAAAAATAATATTTATTACTTTGAACAAGTTTTCAAAAATACTATTTTCTAATCTCATATTAGAATTAGATAGTGAACAAAAGAGTTTTGCTCATAATCTGTCGATTTGTTATTCCGAATTCTAAAGGGTTTTTGATGAGCATTCGTAAAGTACTTAATTTTAATATTTAAAGGAGCATAAAATAAAATGAAAACCTTGAATTTCATACGGGGAAGCACAATAAATACTTATATTGATGAGGAAGTTATAATTCGCACCTCATTTTCGTAGAATTTGTCGTTATTCGTCACAAATTACACGAATCCCTGAAAAGTCACTGAAAATCGTGCGTCTGTAGTCAGTAGTGAATCATTTGGTTGGCTGACAATTTAGGGCTATTCTACAGCATATTCATAACTGTGCCAATTTACAGAAATCAGTGCATTGCAAACTAGATTTGTGCGTTTGATATTTGTAGGTAATCTTATCTTTGTCTCGTATTTTCGAAATACTACCGATTTTTAAGTTGATCCACTTATCTAATTACTACCTATACTAAAATTTAAGTATAGTTACATACTGAATCTACATTTCTAGGTGGGTTCAATATGTAACTACCAATAACTCCCCGCAAGTAACACTAATTGCGAACTGTTCTGTAGTAAACACGTATGTATATCTTGGAGCATTAATTTCTAATAATGGCGGCTGCATAGATGAGATCAAACGTCGGATGATAATAACAAGGACTGCAATGAACAAACTTAAGAAGATATGGCGTAATAGAAATATCACCAAAGCCACTAAAACCCGGCTGATATATACTTTGGTGTTTCCCATATTTTTATACGCCTCAGAGACATGGACATTACGAGAAGTGGAAAAGAAAAAGATAGACACCCTAGAAATGTGGTGTTGGCGAAGAATGCTTGGAGTTTCATGGACAGAGTTTCGAACAAATATCTCCATCCTCCAAGAACTCGGCATCAAACAGCGTCTATCTGTAGTAGTACAATCTCGTATTCTCAAGTTCTTTGGGCATGTTACAAGACGGAATAATGATTCCATTGAACGGCTTGTTGTGCAGGGTAGAGTGGAGGGAACCAGACCTCGCGGACGGTCACCCACGCGATGGACAGATCAAGTAAAATCAGCTGTAGGTGGCCCTGTACACGAGTGCTCTAGATTGGCCACCAATAGAGAGAGATGGCGAAATGTCGTGAGGCGAGTCACATCAGCCCCCACACACAACACATGATGACCACGACTGCTCTGACAAGAGCGAAACGACTAAGAAGAAGAAGATCAATATGTAACTCTGTGTAATATCTACTCGTAACGTCATTTCCGTTCTAAAGAAGTGTATCTCTTTTGGTTCTACTGCGCCTAAGGAAATATAACTCCAATAAAATACGTAAAAGAAGTGTACACAAGAAGTATAACATGACAATAAAGTGTACAGATCGTTTGTCAGTTATGAATATGGCAGTATGGCAGAGCGAGATGGGCAGTTTGCTCGGAGCGTGGGATCGGCTTTTGGTGAGCCTCCTCAGCCGCGGCCTTCCTACGTGCCCTCCCGCAATACGTACTACAGTCGGTCTCGGAAATTACATTAATAATATAAAATATGGTGTACTCTCTAAACAAATAATATAATTATAATTGTAATAGGACATTTATACATTTATAAGCATATTTTGTTTGAATATTCTCATTCATTGGCTTCATATTTAAAACTAATCAACCAATGTAGAGACGCTTCTATAAAATTAAGAAACAAACTCCATACTTAGAAAATTTTATAAAATTATTAATGGATTTTTTCTTTGAAAGTCACTGGTTTCCTGGTAAAGATTTTTATTTCTCAAAGTCACTTTTTTAATCAGTACAAAAGTTATTCAATAACAAAATAGGGTGATTAATGTTGCCCCACTCTGTATAAAGCAGTTAAGTCACTATTACCTACTTTAATGATCATAGGAAGTGTTTACTTATTTACTTGAATGACGTGTATTTATATTATTGAAATAACTTTTACACTACCTACGGCACATATTCATCCCGGATAATTGATGAATCCTTTTAATTTTAGGTACCTACTTATAATAGAACGACTGAAACCAAAATATATATTGTCATTGAAAATTTGTCACATTCAATTACGTATTTAGGACTGAGTGTATATAAACATAGTGATTCAGATATTATTTACCGACGAGTGCATGACAATTTGGATTTTGGACATGGCTCGCTAATGACCCGCCCGCGCGTGCTTCCACCGCTTTTTGTCATATTGTGGACAGGCCTTTAAGAGCCTATTCGCTTTATGGTACAAAGTTTGTACCGTACATTTGAGGATTTAATATCCTCCGGACTATTGGAAAGCTTTATCGTTTCATGGGTATTAGGTGCTCGCAGCTATTTTATAAAAATATCTAACAATAAGTCTATTTACCCATACCCACGTGTACAAATGGTTTATTTTTTTTAAAGTACCTAATAGAATAAGAACATTTTCAGCACATAGCATAATACTACTACAACAAAATACCTATGGGTATTGTTAAGGATCCCACCAGGAATAGTATGTTAAATTGGCATAAGAACTTAGTGGTACATTGTCACTGTAGATGGTGGGAAATAGTACTAAGAACTAAACACATTCAACCGCGGTACAGCCTGTCATATCTCGTTCAAGTATCAATAATAATTCCAAATCGGTGCGGATTCGATCGCAGCTCTCCAAAAGCAGGAACCAATAAATATAAGACATTTTGGTCGCGGCCCAAAACGGTGCGTGTCCTCGCAGTTATTTCCTTATACCCTGCCAATAAGACCATACTCATGAGCATATTCCGCAGATAGCATTGTCTCTGCCGGTTATGGTTTACGGCCGCCATCTTGTGCCGCCATCTTCGGTAATCGGTTACTCATTAGTATTTTGGGCGCGAAATCAAAAGTGCAGCGCACTGACCTGCGCAACAGACAGCTGGATGCATTATGATCGCTTATCATTTGTTAGATCTAAATCAGCGAATAGATGAAGATGGAGCTGCATTCAAGCCTTACTTGTATGCATAAACTCTAACCTAATTCATTTGTGGAAACAGCATTCGCAGAAATGTTACTTATGACCAAATTATTGAAAGCTATCCAAATAAGAATGCACCACTACCTAATTCTCTTACAAAATAAACGGATTTGACATGGGTGGTAATGTTTATATTGCGGAATGTATCAGTGATTCATAGAACCCTATGACTCCACGCAGATTGGAATTGATTATTAGTATTAGATTTTGACATACAATTCTTCTAGGTTTCAAACTTGCCGCCGAAGTACGATGGGAAGATGACTGCACCGAGATCATCATGGCCGTCGGCAAAGTGGAGATCAAAATACCCTGGGGGAAATCGCTAACCAGATGGTCTGATCAAGGATTTAACAAGATCAAGGATTCATTAAGATCAATGATTTAACTAACATCTCGACACAGAGTATCATAGACATGCAGGAAACCAAGCACATTGGTCAAATCTGCAGTACACCTTCACAATAGACTACCAAGCAAGATCTTCAGCACGAAGAAGTGATTGAGAAGAACAATAAAATTTGTACGAACTTCTACTAATAACACAATCTATTTCTCACCAAATGATCAATGATTATACATTAACTTTATATCTAGCTTATAAAAACCTCATAAAATTCAATCAATACGTAATAGAGCTCGAGGCGTGAAACAAATTATAAGGTGTTGAGAATAATATGGCACCATTATGGGCAAACGCGAATGTTTTTACGTGTTTATAGCTATAATTACTGCGATTTGTGCCGTGGGCGGCTCCTACACCGCGGTAATGATTCAGCCAATCCTTCTGAGAAGTGCGATAAAGTTTTCAATAGCCACTGAGATCTGAGGGAAGAAGACAGATTGAGGCGAACACCAAAATGAGCCACTGAACTTTAATATTAGCATAGTGCTTTGTAATGATTTGGAGAGCTATGACAAATGCTAAAGACGGGTTTATGAGGCATTATAGGCATCTACATGATTTATGATAAGTAAAGAGAAGGCTACATTTTTAATGGAGCTTTGGTGGATTAAGTCACGCCTCTTGATGTAAGGATAAATTGGGGCAATAACATTGAAATTTTGATTTTCGGAAATGTAAATATGTTGATGATTCGAAAGGCGGTAGAACCAGCATAGCTCGACCGGAGAAGTATCAACGCCACATACATATATTTCTGGAATGAAGCAGTTTTCCGCAGTGGCCGCTTACCACCAGGTAGACTACATACTCCTTTGCTACTTTAGTTTTCTTAAAAAGGCTATATTTATTTAGAACATCATTTATTTACTTCAATTGCTGTTACTGAATGTGATATTTCGGCTCAATCAGTAAAAGTTCTAATGTTCCATTCAATGCGGATTTACATAGGACTCCTTGTATCACATGTGTATTGAGAAACAAAGGGCTTCAATGGTCAATTAAAGTTAGTTTAATTGTTTACAGCTTTGTTACACAACATGTTCCGATGATGTCTCGAATATTTTAATAGCATAATATTAAGAATGTCATACCCACATAGCATTTTAATAGTTATCTACTAACTGCTCTACATTAAATTAATCCGATTATCTGTGGATTAATTGTGAAACATCGAATGCATAGTAGCCGTTACGGTTAAGGTTTAAGCGTGGACAGATCAGGCCATAACGCGAGCCCCCGGATTGTCCGGGGCACCCACACGGTGCGCAGCGACGGAATGTTGGAGCTAGTTGAAAGACCATTGTCATGGAATGTCATAAAATAGGTATACAAAGTTACGTATGAAAATAGTCTTAATTATGTAGATGTGTTCACGTTGAGTATCCATAAATGTATTAAAATAATAACTAAACTGTATTATTTTTAAAAACACTTAGCACGATTAATCGATAGCTCAGTGCTATAAAATTTTGGCTTCTTACGTTAGGACATCCAGGGTTTAATTACCGTATGTTTTTTTATAAAATATGTGCGTATTAGAAATTAATTAAGCCGACTTAAGCCCTACACATTATGAATTGAATAAATTGAATGAGTGATTAAGGTATAGGTTTATTCATTTGTAACCACGACAAAAATATTTATACCGATATTTTCCCTAAAATTAATAACTATTTTCTATTGTCTGTGGTACAAATACATTTTGTGGCTAGATTATTTCCGCGAATTCTACATAGGTAGGTGTCTACAATTTAGGTATTATATAGCCTCCACCTTACATTTATAAGGATAATGTAGGAGTATTTAGTAAGTATGTACCTACGCACTTCTGATGGTGATGAAACCCTTTGTGGTTCGATTCCGAAGGCATCACCGCCACACCCATTTCTGCCTAATATCAGCAGTGTTATGCGCTACTGTGTTATGCTTTAAAGAGTGTGGGAGACCTGCTTATCTGAGGAGTTACAACTAGTCCTCAGGGATATCAACACATCTGTGGATAACCTCAGGTATGAATCTAATATCTGGAGTTGATACAAATGTCCGTCGGCAGCAGCAACCACTTACCAAAAGCTGGACTGGGTCGTCTTCGGGACACGGAAAAACAAATCGGGCGTGACAGACAGACGGACAGACACACAAGTGATCCTATAAGAATTCCGCTTCTTGTTTTTTTGTACGGAACCCGTAAAATAAACTTTAACTTCTGGTTATGAGTGGAGTACGTATGCGTCAAAAGATGAAGCCATAACGCGAGCCCCCGTGGCGCCCACACGCCATGGGATGATGGAGTGTTTCGGCAATTGGCTGCCATTTGTGAACTAAATTATACACACGTGATAGATTACGAGCGTTATCTCGAAAACATTTACTGATGGTTCCGTTTTTATGGTCATATTGTTTGCTTTAAAAATTACTTTACACCTGGTAATAACTGCTGATATAATTAATTTGAGTTAACTTGTGTAGTTCTACTTTGAGGTAAACTTGTGTGGATCTACTTTGCGGTATCTATTTTCGGCGTAAAATTTGAGGCAGAAATATATAATATGTTTTTTATATTTTCCTTATTAGTATGCTAGGAAATTGCAGCCCACCTAATACCGCTCACTACAGTCAAATGCTGTTAATTTTCATCTGCAATTACGTATAAACGGTATCTTCTTGATGAAGATCACATATACCTTATTGCCAGTGAGTACTACTGGCAATATTAGGTACTTACTTAGTATTAATGACTAACTAACAAATTAAATCTCCAAACCCACCTTCATAATCCAATTATTTTATTATCTGTGGCAGTTCTATATTTAGATGTCTAGTAAAAGATTCTTGTAAAAATTATTTTAGAAAAATATTAAATACCTAAGCAACTTCATCTCTTTCTTCAAGTTTTTAGTAAGTTTTAACAAAGTAGGTAAGTTTCGTGCTCCTACCTAATAAATCATTGTTTTTTGTTTGTTTTTCCTGGTGCGTCAACAATGATGAGGGTTACCTACTTCCCACAGGAAAAGTCCAAAGAGCACAAGAGACACGCTGGCGCTTTTTGAATTTCCTGAAATCTTTCTGCCTAATGATTTGCCATTACCAGTACCTTAGTATAATTACAAAAAGATACAGGTAAGAAAAGGGGAAAAGGGTCCTTGAATGGCGAACATGGTGAACCAGACAGGCTGATGACCTGAAGAAGACTTTGAAAAGCCGCTGGATTTAGAAGTCAAGAGCCTGGTTGGAGTGGCGCCAATTTGGGGAAGCCTATGTCGAGCAGTGGACCTTAAATGGCTGATGGATGGATGAATGGATGACAGATAAAGGTATGCAGGTAGCCATTAGTAATAGGCATCAGTTTTAAGAACGTTTTCTGATAGAAGTCTTTCTTTTTTTATCAAACAACTTTAAATTAAACAAGAATTTTTAAAATCATACATTCTTCCTTAAACCTTGTTTTGTATCAAATGGGTATTATGCGTGAATCAGGTTTACCGGGAACAAGCTCGACTTCCGTTCAAACCTTGAGGTGTACAATAATGATATACAGAGTTGAAATTAGCATTTGCATACCGCGGCCGCATGACCACCGCGGAATGTTATAAGCGGATTGCACCTCGCACTAAGTACTTACTCCGGTTTATGAAAACACCTTCGCAATGGGTGCTATGTTGACATATTATCTAGTGTCGATTAAAATCGCCCTACTACTAACCTATAGGTAACTAAAAGTTGCTGTAGAGGACAAAAAGGAAGAACCTAGTAGTTTTAAATTCGGCCTTTCAGTTCAGTTCAGTTCAATTCAGTCAATGTTCGAATCCCTGGTATGCACATTCGATGTTACGTGGGTATCATTTTTAATCGTGAAGGAAAGATCTATTAGAAAAGTTCTCAAAGGTGTTATAAGTGTACCACTTGGCCAACATGGTAAACATCCTAATGGCCTAAATCCCTCACCCTCCGAAAGAATACCCGTGACTATCGGTGAGAGAGTAATGGAGTGACGACAGCGATTCATATAGACAAATAATACAAAAATTCAACGAAGAAAAATATAGGTATATTTTTCATATGGCAATATCGATTGTATGTACCTATCCTTACGTTTAAAATGTTTATGAAGTTCATCAATTGTGAATGTGATATTGTAATTTCCCTTTAGAATGACGAAAGAAAAAATCATTTTATTTAAGTTTTTTTTTATAATATAGGAGTAGCAGACGAGGATGGGCCTGATGGTAAGTGGCTACTGCCACCCATGGACATTTGTAATCAACCCCAGATAGGATTCGATATTCTTACGGTCGGCCACAGATGCGCCGCTACCCCTGAGGACTAACCTGGAACGCCTCGAAAAAGTCTATCTCCCTTACCACACCCTTTAAACCGGAACACAGCAGCGCCTAACGCTGCTGTTATTAGGTAGAAAAAGGTGTGGTGGTGATGCCGCCGGAGTCGAACCACAAAGGGTTTTACCACCTTCTTAAGTGTTTGTCGAGTGTTGCTTACTGCAAAATTAAACTTTTCCTTTTCCAAAACGTTTGTTTACCTACCTATATTATTAAAACAATATGAATGCGAAGGTTTGAAAACATAACTATTGGTATGAAATCCGAAAATGAATTGCTTAGTTTTATATTTAGTTAACACCTGTCCAAACCAATCCCGAAAATGTTAAAGTAAGATCATATAAGATAAATAAAAACTAATAATATAATAGGTAATTATTCTAAACTTACGTAAAGTGAAAACCTTCTGGACCGCTTGCTGGTATCCACACATCAGACCGAACAAAACACTTATCGTCAAAACACTACTTAAATTGTCAACTACCCAAACACGCACTGCAATGTCTCAGACCATTTTATTATCTTGCATTTCCAATTATCCCAAAGTTAATCAAATAACACACACTTATATACAGAAAACTATATAAGTTAACAAATAACATAACGTTATAGGCTACCTAAACTAAATAATAAATCATTACCGAATTAAAGGCGCAGATTAAAAATGTAACGAACGCGTTTCGCGCGCAAATATAAATTCAAAATGTCTGCGCGCTGCGAACTGAAGGAGGCAAAGGCACGCACTGATACTGCCCCGCAGACTCCGCTTGTGGGTCACCGCCTACAGCCTGCAATGAGATCATAAAGCTGTTTCGAACATAATTTACACTTAACGTAACAGTGCACCTAGCACAGCCTTTGCATGCTAAATAGCCTTACACTGGTAATTAAGGCAAATATACCAATGACTTTACGTCCAAATAATATCACATTGAATTAAGTTTCATAACAAAGTGTTTATCATAGAAATAGTTTGTTTAACTATGTGTACATATTTCTGTTTTCGCAATGATTATTGAAATTGAAATAAAGTACCTAATGAAACACGTGACCGTGAGAAGATGACTTCATTGTGGTTAATTCACTACGACGAATGACCTAACTATATTTTATGGAACAGAACTATATTGTGTATAAGTACGTCATTTTTAATACTATCGTAAGAATTTACACATGAATATTAGGTGAGACGAATATTTTAATGCGAATACATTTGGTTCTAATTTCTACAATTTGCTGTAGTTATTAAACATGTTTTTAATTTGTTAAGTATGAATTATTCGAGATTAAATGCTAAGCACTTCTAAGGTTACAGGTAACTTAATGCATTGAATATATATCTACCTAATAAATGTATATTATTTCTGGATAAGCGACTGTAATTATTATAGGTAAATAGATATATATTAAACGAAATTTAAAGAGGTAGATTTAGGGGGTCCGGTACCCGTCTTCCCCTGCAAATTCTGCACATAGTCTAGGAGCATCTTTTTAGGTTTTTGGCCGAAATCGACAAATATGTATAGCTACGTATTATTGTATTTGAATTGAAATGAAAACAGTGATATCCTAGTGGTTAAGAAACTCAGCTTCTCGCTCCAGGGGTCCGAGTTTCAAATCCCAGGCACGCACCTCTGATTTTTTGAAATTACGTGCGTATTAGAAATTAATTATCACATGCTTAATCGGTGAAGGAAAACATCGTGAGGAAACCTGCATACCTGAGAAATATTAAAAGTTTTCAAAGGTGTGTTTTCATGTGATGGTTTACCAATACGCACTTGGCCAACGCGGTGGACTATGACCTAATCCTTCTCATTCTGAGAGGAGACCTGTGCCCAGCAATAGGAAATTAATGGATTGATGATGATTATTGTATTTAAATAAAATTGTTACATAAGGGAATAATCAGAGCGTTTATTTGTTCAAACATCAACATTACACAACTATTGAATTATTATTAAAAAACACATGTTTAAAAAAGATAAGAGTTCATACAAAAATGTTACAAATAAATAAATGTGGCACGATAACGTGTGTCGTCACTTGGGGCCTTAGCATCAGTTTTCAACACGAAAAAAATTAAACTAAAGAACCAATAACGTGAAACATAACAGAAATGACTACTTGATATTTAAAACATTACAAATGACTTTACCTATATGATCTGTTAAAATATTTACGAGTTATTTAAAAATTACGTGATATAAATGTCTTTTTAATATGTTTTTGTTTATTTTTGTCTTAATATATGCAGCTATACAATTTAAACAACTGTCAATTTAAAGTTCTTTTTCAACTTCTTTCGTGTTGTAAACTCGTGCTTAGGCCACAACGTGGCTAGTACTACAGCGTGTCGTTGTCGAACACGGCGCCCCCTATCGGCATGTACTCGAACAGCACCGCCTTGCGCTCGTAGCCGCAGCGGAAGAGGTTCCAGGCCAGATCCTCGGGCGAGTCTCCGGTTTGGTCTGCGCAGTTCTCCAGGATCTAGAAAGGTAGATAATATTACATGTATTACAACTGCGTTTTACAGATGTGTTACGAAAAAGTTGAGAGTTCGATTCCGCGAACTATTTCATATATCGTATCATTTGTGCGAAAAAAAATCGAAATAACTCGAGGGTTTTCTAATTTTAATTTTCATAATACCCAGCTACATACCTATAAAATATATATTTCTTGTTTATAATTTTGAAGTAGCAAACGAGCATACAGACCATCTGATGGTACCTAAAGAGCTTATGCCGCCCGTGGACTTCTGTAACCAATAGTAACCATATCCCAGACAAGATACTGGGCCCAGATGCGTTGCTATGGTTGAGGTTTAAGTTGGAACGGTTCGATCGAAAAATATTCGACAAATATGTATCTCTTACCCACACCCTTATTAGGCAGAAATAGAACAATTATTTGTTATTGTGCCTCCGGAGTCGAACCACAAAGGGTTTCTATTACCTGTAAATAATTAAATTAATTACTTAAGCAGAACAATATACCTGTTGAACTACACAAACCTTCGTAGCATTCTTCCCATCAGCTCTATTCCCGAGCTTAGCCATCAACGCGGTCTTCTGCAGCTTGCCGTCCTTCGCTATCACCTTGCACTTGACAAGGACGCAGTACACGTGTCTCCGGAGCGCCGGGTCGTCGATCAGTTGGCCGTGTAGTAGAGACTCCACCACCTTCGGGTCTACCTGCGACTCCGCCAGGCACTCGCCGGAGTGTGCGCGGAACATCGCACGCTCTTTCTTACCTAGGGTCTGAAATATTTTGGGATTAAAAAAATTGAAAATTAATATCAGTAAAAATAAGTAAAATAAAAGTCGTAGCCAATTCATTACTGTCCTCAAGGGCGAATTGGTACACTTTACAAACCTTTGATATTTTTTTAAAGATTCAGGTTAAAGATAGGTGTCTTCACAATGTTTTCATGCACCGTTATAAAAGTAGTAATTATTTTCAAATACGCATATAACTTTGAAAAGTCAGTATGCGTATTTGGGGATCAAACCTTAGACTGAGATTGAGAAGACGAATTTTAACCACTAAACTAAGTATCATTGATAAAAAAGATTATCTGTATAAAATTTAAATTAACTGATTTTCTTAACATGACAATTCGCTAATTTACCTATATTTTAGATCATTATTAATTTCCTGGGACAGTTAGATAAAAAATATTCTTTTTGGAACGCGAACTCTTGTTTGGAACAAATTTAAAAAAAATAACCTTAAAAAAATATTGAAAAAGATAATGTTGAATTAAGTACTTAGGTATGTAAATTGTAGATACGAACTTACAACACAATCCTTACATTCAGCGTTTGCCTGGAAACCCGTATAGCTTGCCAGCATGGCTATAACCAATATATAAATCATCTTCAATCTGTTTCCTCTATACTTCAGGCTATTTGGCTGCTTCACAATGATCAATGCGATAACGTCTGAATTTCCGGAGCAAAATGTTTCAAGATCTATTCTTCAGTAGCTATTAACTGTGGCGCCCGTACGTAGGTAAGATTTTTCAATCTTTGAGCGATTGCGTGTCTCTCTTAGACCTTTGTTTGTTTTCAGCTAGCAATATGGCCTTAGTAGCTCTCCTTATGACAGGCACAGCGGCAAAAGCAGCAGCACATCAGCCAACGACACCCGCAGCAGCGCTTGCAGACACACTCGCGCGCGCATCGCTTCACGCGACGATTTATACGCGCGCGCATCGTAAATCAAACACTGTTTGGTACCAAGGGAATACGTTTGTAAAGGAGATATGATTTTTTATAACCTGGAAATGTATATAATGTTAGGGCATTTTTCGTATAGACGTCTTCATTACCAAACTTGGTCTATTTAGCAAAATAAAATGCAATATAAATACGCTTCGAAGCATTTGTATGTGTTTAACTTTATTGGACTAGTCTAGCCAATGTAATTAACACAGCTCCTATAAACACATACTATATACAGATATAGGTCAGGTGCGTAAAAATAAAATATTATAGAGACAAAATCTTAAAGTTTGAAGATTTCGTGGTAGGGGCGGCATAATATGAGCCGACACAATGCGGAGGTTGTTTGGTAAACACTATGCGGACATCCAACCACAACAGGATTCGATCATTCACCAAATATTCACATTATTTACTTTCTGACGGTAGCCGGTTTTAGTAAGTAGAGACAAAAAATGTATAATATTATTATATCTCTGGGTGTAGAGTTATAGAAATATTAATAATATTATATTTATCTTCATAATTTGCTTATAGGTGCTTAATATTAGATCAATACATATTTATATATCATTGATAGCTTCATTTGTTAAGTTATTTTATGTTATTTATACATTAGATACTTACTTACTAAAATTTCCAAATGCTTCTGTAAACTAGCTCCATAATAATGTCTTTGAAAATAAATATTTTGTATTTTTTCAAATCTGTAACAACACATGTCATTGATATTATCATTTTCATTACTTAGGTACTTTCCTATTTCTCATAACGGAGCTGTATTCAGAATAAAATCTTCGCTCAATGAAAGAGAATTCATATAGTTGATGCACCTCTAAAATAATACGGAGAATTTTTAGTCATATAGATTTTGCTGTAAGAGTAAAATTAGGTAGAGTCAACCATTCATAAGAGTGACCAGTAATTACCTAATATATGTTATTATTAAACGTTAATTAAAAATACAATGAACAATGTTCTAGGTCTTCTTAAAACTGAAGGTAGCGACTCTATTCAACAGTAGCGACTTCCCGCTACTCGCCAGGAGATGGTGCCACGAGTGTTCTGCATCACGCAATTAAAGTTTTCTAAACATCTTGTACATATACAAGTTCCGAACAGAGTGTCGGAGCACGATCGCTCCCCGGGCATGTTCATCTAGCCCGGCGGAAGACCTCTCTTTGTTAAAGCATAATATAGTGTATAAGTGTTGGGGACCACTGCCTATTTATGTTTTTTTTTTTATATTAAAGTGTAGGTTTTTATTATTTTTATAAATTCAGCTACGATATACTATAAGTGTCCCATACGTTGTTTGGCCTGACGCGGTGCATGCAGACGCTGGAGGGCGGGCGGGCGGCGCGGCGCGGCGCGCAGGCGCGCTGCAGCACGCACGGCGCCGCGCCCAGCGCCAGCAGCGCCGCCAGCGCCGCCTGCGCCACCACCGCGCACCACTGCAACCATACGAACTTACTTACTTACTGATTCCCCTTATAAAAATCAATCAGTCTAGCATTTTGCCTACTAAAGATCGACATTGACAATTATTAATAATGACAAGTAATAATGACAGTTTATAATATATATTATATAATAATAATAATATAATTAATCGCCTATAACGTAGATATAAATAACATTTTTTCAAATACGGAAAACGAAACTGTAAATAAGACTAGCGTATTAATAAAACAAACACCCGACTGTTACAAAATATAGCCTATGTCCCTTATAATTTAGTCGAATCCAACGACACTTCATAATATATTCAAATCTCTCAAATCGTTTGAGCTGCAGGGCTGCTTTCCTGCTACAGAATGAGACACAGGTACTTTCAAAAGGCAATCGCACAAAAATATGTTGAGGATGCTATTTAAAATAATTCCTGTCTCCAATATCTCGTGCTCGTGCTACCAAAACAAAAATAATGTGCTAAATTCATGAAACAAATTAAGCTTTAGAGCGTATCAAAAAATAAATAAAGTACATTAAACATAATATAAAAATTCACATATACAGTCTGGGGCAATCTGATAAATATTCTTCCTTCAGACAATAGCAAAATAGCATACGGTCATTTACGTATACAATCTGAGTTATTACAATTTTCTTACCATAAGAAGAATTACTTTTCGAAAAGCACGGCTTGAAACTGTCTAAACTCAAAATAGCTGTTTATTCTTATGGGATTTGCTAGCCACAACATTTTGGCTAAACAATCCCATAAAATAACATAATTCGATACTACAACGATTTCATATTATTCCCATCAAAATTGACGTATGAAATTATTTTCTTCACTCAAATATGGAATAAGGTTACATATTGTCTTCCTTCTTTCGTGGTAACTTACAAAAATATTCCCGGTATATTAATTCCCTAATTAAGTTTTCCTATAAATGCCACAGAAGAGTAAGTCGATCGGTGCGTAGCGCAAAACTACGAGTAGGTATATCTCCCTTAAATATTCTACTGTTCCCTATACTTTTACGGTATGCCTCTGCATGCACTTGAAATAAAAGTAATGCTAAATTTGCTCTCAGTTGAATCCCATCATTACTGGGGAAGGAGCTGCTAAGTAATGCTCAATACATAAGTGCAGTAGGAACAGAAAAAAATAGAGATCACTATGTTGAGCGTAGCCCAGGTCATCCACCAGTTATTTCACTTTATACAACAATATACAAGTATACATGCTACACGTTGGTACATTGGTTTTATTTATTGATACGCAGTGTTGGAGCCAATCAAAGTGAATAGGGAAATGTATTAGTGACGAGAGCAGCAGTATTAGTGTTCGAGAGGTCGCGTTCCGATCCGGTAGTAGTTTAAGAAAAATATTGTAACTGACAATTTGTAAGTGCCGCCGTTGGGCTATACAAAATAAATATATTTCATTTCATTTCTGTTTATTTCGGCTTTACTCAGTCCTCGTTGTTGATTGGATAGCAGTCGTAAAACTTTGGCTGAGGTCTTACGGGCTTGAGAACATCCAATACGGTAAGCCCAGTAACTCAGTAACCCTTCCCATACGCCAATCCACATTGGGCCAATAGCGATGCAAGCGACGCTATGTTGTAAGACTGCAATGCCACTCCAAGAAGAGTCATTAAGATAGGGAGCCGCAATTTAAAAAAAAAGTTACTTGAATTTCTGTTTTGTTAACACAAATGGCAGGCTTAAAAATAATAGACACTTCAATGTTACTTATTTTAGAGGGGGTTTCATTAAAATAAAACAAAGAGTTTCGCTTACTTCACTTCAGTATATTCTGATCATTTTTATTTACGTATCACTAATATAAATAAAAAGTAATATAATATACACAATACCTGCTAGTAAGTATAATGGTATTGCTAGATCATTACAATCAAGACTTGAGGTACACAGTAATAAAATAAAGAGAAAGAAGTAAATATAAATAGGTAAAGACAAGAGTTCAGTACATTTTTCTCTATTGCTTGTGAACAGATTTTTTCGTACAAATTGACGACATTCTATATGGTCGTATAGACCGCAGGACAGCGAATACTAATCATAATAATTTGTTTTATATACAATAAAAGGAAAAATAAACTTCAAGACATCGGTATGAATATAACTTTTTTTAATTTCAATTTTCAGAAGGTGTTATCAGTATTTTATATCCACAAATTGACGAGTGACCACAAGTTTCAAAATATGTTTTACATAAAGTAACATCTAAAAATAAATGTATCTACAATTTTAATTCATTTAAAATAAGATAATTTCAACATAGTAAATACTTATACTTATAGGCGTACTGATTTGATCCTAATTATAAGTCAAATATTTTTTTTAATAACTTTCATTAAAATCTTACGTTTATTTCAATTTTGTTATTCCATTTAACATTATAAATAAAAATATGTACATATATTATGACTTACTAACGTATAGGCGACTAATATAAACTTATTCGAGGCGAGATATTACAGTATTCTTTCGTATTTCCAAAAAGAAAGAAACATCTTATATACAATTAAATAGGTAGTTTTAGACCGGAAGTTAATAGTAAATTATATACATATCCATATGTTTAAAAATATATACGTTTATTAAGTTTAAAATGTTTGTGACCATTTCCACTAGTTTGTCATGAGCTTTAGTGTACATAAAAATCAAATTTACAACAATAGATTTTCATGTGGCAGAATCACAGACACCACCATTACATCTGCCTTATTACAGCAGACCATATTGCTGTAGTGAATAATGTTTACTTACAACATTCCAACATAGTCTTCTGACGGAGCAAAATTATGTTTGATCTCAAATGCTGCTGAGTACTTTTTGGAAACGGTTACTCAACTAATGGTACGGAACCCGAAGTGTGCGTCTGAGACCTACACTTAGCCGGTAATTGAAGATAATTGATGGAGCGATATTATCGATATATATAATTTCTTAAATCATTACGTATAAATTCAATATATCCTTATCTGAAACTGAATAGTTCAAATAGATCCCCTGTAAAGGTATTTTCTAGGATTTTTTGTTTATAAATTTATTAAAAACACACGTGAATAAGTGCACACAAACTTTAAACTATACTAAGTCAAACAATTTGAAATTATTTGTAGTGTGCGTGAATACCATATATTGCACAGTCTATTCAAGAGAGACCATTCTTCATATCACAAGTATACTATTGATAAAATTTCAAAGTCAAGATTAAGTTTACATCTTCCGATTATAACCGATTCCGATTATTAGAAGGTGGTGGAACCCTTTGTGGTTCGACTCCGGCGGCACCACCGCCACACCTATTTCTACCTAATAACAGCAGTGTAGGCGCTGCTGTGTTCCGGTTTGAAGGGTGTGGTAAGGGAGACAGACTTTTCCGAGGCGTTCCAGCTTAGTCCTCAGGGGTAGTGGCGCATCTGTGGCCGACCTCAGGTAGGAATATCTAATCCGATCTAATCTATATAATTACAGATGTCCATGGGCGGCAGTAGCCACTTACCATCAGTTGGACTGCATGCTCGTCTGCTACTCTTATATTATAAAAAAAAAATGTTTTATAACCGACACATAAGAAAGGACAAAAATTTGCCATACGATACTACGTCGCATCGTGACAATGACATCGTAGTCGTGTCGTGGTAATCTACGAGTGCATCATATACAATCAAATATGCGTCGTTTTTTCCTAAGTGTCCTAGTATAAGTCCTTTTTTACGTCGCAGGTCGTAGATTACCACGTCTCGACATCATATGGTGACTTGCTTGCATCATGTCCTAATGCGACGTTTTATCATTTATGTTTTAGCCCCAATACGTAAATAATAGGCATACGTATTATAATCCTCCATTCTCATTAGCCAAATTCTGTGACATATTGTATCGGTCGGTTATTTATTTGGTAGACACATAATACCAACGACGAGGTGATAAAATAAGTTATAAATATGACCTGACAACTAATTTTATTTTATAACAGACCTACTTAAGGTGAATAGACTCTTGATTCGTTTACAGTTTACTTACGTATTCGTTACTACATCATTAAGCGTGCCAGACATATATCGTTGCAAACAAAAAGTATAACTATATGTTTCACTAGTTTTCGAAAACCGCTGTGGCGACTTCTCACTAATCGTCAAGAGATGGCGCTACACTTATTCTGAATCACGCTATCGAATTTTTCTCAAAATCTTGCATTATACGAGCCCCGAGACTCTCGGAGCACGGTCGATTCCCGGGCAAGTTTGTCAGACTATAAATATGTTATACATACTGTGCAAAAATATGTTATTATTTGCAACTTACGTACATATCTGGCACGTTCAATATCGGTGGATATAAATGAACCCTTACTCATATTTATTACGTCCTAAGTCTATATTACTTCTCTTTCAACATACGTATATTTGTGGCCAGCCATGAGACATACAGTATAAGTTTTTATATTTACATTACCATAGGTTGTTCCTACAATCATACTAGAACATATTATTATAGTGACAACCAGAATTATACATTGCTTTTCATTCAATACATTTTTCATGTACATTTTATACTAAAAACTATTGCCTCTGTAGGATAAGCTTATATATTGCAACATTTAGATGCTCGCCAAGTACAAACGAATAGGCGCGAATATCAATACAAATAAGTTACTCGTATGTCGGTACTGGTTACGATAACTCGTCAATACCGTTACAGTGTCGATCTTTAGAATAAATTAAAAGATTATTCGTCTGTATTCATACGTAGTGTTTACATATTTCGCATAGTCATTCGGAGGCTTCACGAGTATCTTAATGCTGTACATCATAAGAAACATTACAATATTCATGTCATTCAAACACAAGTTGATCAATTACCAACAATGATATGTGACGTATTTGATTTTTCCATATTGGAATGTCCTTTCTCTTCAATATTAACACTAATCCGATCCCAACTTCACACAACTCATAGTCCATTCTTGTCACACTTTTTATTAATGACTTATATAGAGGGCCGAAGGGAAAGACGTTATTACACTTTAACGTCTTTTATAAGATTCTTAGTACATTACTGAGGGACTATACATACTGATGTAATTTGTTACAATAAATTGTATTAAGTCATTTAATTACTAACTTATGGAATTGGATCTGTATTCAAAAATGTCTGAGGTAAAGCAGACTACAGAAGATTACAGGCCGTACCGTCGAGTCAGTGAAAGAGAGTACGCTTCCGCTGCTCTCTTATCAATGATCACTTTGATTTATACAAAATGATGTCATTCATAAAATAACGTTTATCAGAGCCGGAAGGCGCAGATAATAAATCATTAATATTTTTGTGTTATTATGATGATTATTATTATGATGAATGATATGTATTTTTTTAACAATATTTACTATTAAACAGTTTTAATTATTTGTGGTGAGTTACTATGCCTGCTTATATGTGATGGTGTCGATACAAATGGGTTATACAATGGTAGAGTCCGCACCAAACTTCTAGTTCGCTCTGAATATAGTAACGAGTCTCGTCGCAATATCAAACTGCACCCTCCGCTGCCCGCCCTCACCCACGAGCACAGCTGCGTTAATGGGCGCTTACGTTGCTATGGAGTGTATGCCTGTGGTTTTGTTTAACCGCATTCAGCATTCGCAACTTCAGAGCGAACTAAAAGTTTAGCGCGGACTATACACTACGCTGTCCATGAGGTCTGAAGTACGGAAGAGCACAATACATTTTAACTATTGTTTTATTGCCCCATGGGTACGGAGTTTGTAATCTTATTAAAGTTGTTATTCACTTTACTTTGTTTTTCGTTATGTTTTTGTTTTTCTTAGGGCCATTGTTGGCATTTCTGGGATGATACACTTAGGGGTGTAAATTTTAGATTTTGATTGACGGCACGGAAGATGGACGATCTTTTTTCAGCTTAAACCTTAAAATAATATATATCAGAGATTTTTCTAGTTTAATTTTCTAGTCTTCAATACTTTGATTGATTGATTGTTTAGGTTTCGATTGGAATCAATTTTAAAATTGATTTCATCGCCGAAGAATCGCCATCCCTAGATACGATAATTGGCGATGTCTGAGGCTCGGTATGGTCCTGTGTATGTCGGGGAGAGAGGTTCCGTATTCATTTTATATGAGTTTCCCATGACAGTCGCCTCGATATGAACGGTGCGGTGCGGTCGATGTTTGTAACCGTCACCTATCGTGAAATGTAGGGCGATGTCACGCGGTACGTATATTTGTGACCATTTATATAAAGCGGCGGGGCGGCGCGGGGGGAAGGAGTAATAACGCGATGTTTACGTGGCCCAAAGCCCGCTCTACATTCTCGCGAGTATCTTGCAAGAGCGCGAGAGAAACCCGATTCGTCTCGAATCGAGTTTCCCGCTAGCATGTCGCGGGCTTAAGTATCCGTGAGGCTCTGTGCCCGATGTCTCCGTGAGGCAGCGAGGCCGCTGTTAGCCGGGAGTGGTTCAGTTGGTCCTGGCGGCGCGGCGGCGGCAGTGCAGGCGGAGCAGCACGGCGGCGAACACGAGCGCCACGCCCAGCGCGCCGCGCGGCGACACCGCGTGCCCGTACACCGCGCACGACACCAGGATCGACACCGCCTGACACATACACGGCTCTAGTTACATTCACAGATTTTGTTTTATAATATTGAGGTGGCAAACGAGCATGCAGTTCATCAGATAATAAGTGGGTAATGGCACCCATGAACATTCATAATTAGCCCCAGATAAGATTAGATTTCTGCCTGAGGGTGACAACAGATGCGTTGCTAGGTATTTTAATATTTATATTTTTTTATGTCCGCAAAAAAAATATGTCTACAAATGTGAACAAAGTTTACAACGTCAACATCGTGCAAACATACATATGCCTACAAACAAATCAACGGCACCACGTTGAACAAACTATATGAGTGCAGTTCGTACCTGTCTGAGCGTCATGATGATGGTGAAGACGACGGCGCCGAAGCGCGCGATGGTGCGGTAGATGAGCAGCTGCCCCAGCGCGGAGCTCGCCGACAACACCAGGCAGTCTGCCAGGAACACTGGGTGCTGGTGATATACACGTATTTATTACTCAACTATTGAAAAAACAAAAACTAAAATATTTATTGTTTGTATAGTTCGCGCCAAAGTTCTAGTCCGCTCTGAAGTTGTTGCGCGCAGACGTAGTTAAAGAGCAAATGCGGTCGAACACCTGCAGCAGCAGCGTGCGCGGTGCGGCGGCGCGGTGCGCGAGCGCGGCGGCGGCGAGCGCGGCGGAGCAGAGGTTGACGGCGGCCATCATGTGCGGCGGCAGGGGGACAGGGGGACAGGGGGGCGGGGGGCGGGGGTACCTGCAGCAGCAGCGTGCGCGGCGCGGCGGCGCGGTGCGCGAGCGCGGCGGCGGCGAGCGCGGCGGAGCAGAGGTTGACGGCGGCCATCATGTGCGGCGGCAGGGGGACAGGGGGACAGGGGGGCGGGGGGCGGGGGTACCTGCAGCAGCAGCGTGCGCGGCGCGGCGGCGCGGTGCGCGAGCGCGGCGGCGGCGAGCGCGGCGGAGCAGAGGTTGACGGCGGCCATCATGTGCGGCGGCAGGGGGACAGGGGGACAGGGGGGCGGGGGGCGGGGGTACCTGCAGCAGCAGCGTGCGCGGCGCGGCGGCGCGGTGCGCGAGCGCGGCGGCGGCGAGCG
This sequence comes from Epargyreus clarus, assembly GCF_041222505.1. Lineage (NCBI taxonomy): Eukaryota > Metazoa > Arthropoda > Insecta > Lepidoptera > Hesperiidae > Epargyreus > Epargyreus clarus. The sequence goes on from NW_027332218.1 coordinate 13,291,816, forward strand.
CGGCGGAGCAGAGGTTGACGGCGGCCATCATGTGCGGCGGCAGGGGGACAGGGGGACAGGGGGGCGGGGGGCGGGGGTACCTGCAGCAGCAGCGTGCGCGGCGCGGCGGCGCGGTGCGCGAGCGCGGCGGCGGCGAGCGCGGCGGAGCAGAGGTTGACGGCGGCCATCATGTGCGGCGGCAGGGGGACAGGGGGACAGGGGGGCGGGGGGCGGGGGTACCTGCAGCAGCAGCGTGCGCGGCGCGGCGGCGCGGTGCGCGAGCGCGGCGGCGGCGAGCGCGGCGGAGCAGAGGTTGACGGCGGCCATCATGTGCGGCGGCAGGGGGACAGGGGGACAGGGGGGCGGGGGGCGGGGGTACCTGCAGCAGCAGCGTGCGCGGCGCGGCGGCGCGGTGCGCGAGCGCGGCGGCGGCGAGCGCGGCGGAGCAGAGGTTGACGGCGGCCATCATGTGCGGCGGCAGGGGGACAGGGGGACAGGGGGGCGGGGGGCGGGGGTACCTGCAGCAGCAGCGTGCGCGGCGCGGCGGCGCGGTGCGCGAGCGCGGCGGCGGCGAGCGCGGCGGAGCAGAGGTTGACGGCGGCCATCATGTGCGGCGGCAGGGGGACAGGGGGACAGGGGGGCGGGGGGCGGGGGTACCTGCAGCAGCAGCGTGCGCGGCGCGGCGGCGCGGTGCGCGAGCGCGGCGGCGGCGAGCGCGGCGGAGCAGAGGTTGACGGCGGCCATCATGTGCGGCGGCAGGGGGACAGGGGGACAGGGGGGCGGGGGGCGGGGGTACCTGCAGCAGCAGCGTGCGCGGCGCGGCGGCGCGGTGCGCGAGCGCGGCGGCGGCGAGCGCGGCGGAGCAGAGGTTGACGGCGGCCATCATGTGCGGCGGCAGGGGGACAGGGGGACAGGGGGGCGGGGGGCGGGGGTACCTGCAGCAGCAGCGTGCGCGGCGCGGCGGCGCGGTGCGCGAGCGCGGCGGCGGCGAGCGCGGCGGAGCAGAGGTTGACGGCGGCCATCATGTGCGGCGGGCGCAGCGGGTGCGCGCGGAACAGCGCGGCCTGCCAGGTGGCGGTGAAGCTGTCGCACGCCATGTACAGCGCCAGCAGGCACAGCCCCGACGCCGACGTCGCCGCTGACACTGCGCACGAGCGACGCACACATAGACTCTAACATTCATTGACAAAACTAAGCTTATCAATCTAATTAGATTATCATATTATAAGTCATAATAATTCGGCATTTCCTCTAGGAAACGCTATCTTAAATCAATAAATCTAATTATTTAATTTTTCACACTAATTTTTTTTTATTGAAATCAAACAATGAATCACACTCGTATACCAAAAAAAAAAACTACATTACTTTAATATGTTCCAATTATGCAAGAAGTTGCTATCATTCGTACAAATCTTTTTTTTTTTTTTTCATCAACTAAATGTCTAGTCTGTATTGCACAAAAATTTACCTTTTATTCCGCTGTTAGTCCCAAAACAAAATGAAAAAAAAATTTTCCTCACCAGCATAATCATCATGGCTGCCGAACATGAAGAGCACCATGCCGACGGAGATGAGCATCGCGGTGACGTACTCGTACGCCGAGTACTTGTTGCGCGACACCAGCTTGCCCATCAGCATCACCGGGATCACCTTGCACGACTTCGATAGCACCTGGACATTGGTAAGGATGAACTAAGTGAACTGGTTTCATTTAAAATAATTATTTATGTTACCTACAGGGAAACTTAAGCCCGTTCCACATTATCGCGAGAAAAGCTTATACGAATCAGGTTTTTCTGTGGATTGTGGAGCGAGCTTTATAATTATCGGTTATTTTTTTTTTCGTTACTTCTGGGGTATTGAAAAATATTATGAATAACGTTTTTCAGACAACATTAATTGCAAGTTCTACCGACTACTAAATATTGCAAGTTCCGCCGAAATATATATATTTTTTTAGATTTTTAGTAGTAATTATTGTATAGTAATTTTTTGTTTTGTAAAATTATCACTTCATTCGCATATACACACTAATGACATTGTCATTAGCACACTTTTGTATATTATTACATTAAATGTATATTATTGTATTGTATTAAAAGAAGTATAATATCTTAAGTGCATTCCTACAAGAAGACACGCTTTTTAAGAGTTTTTCTTATTTTCATCGTTATCACAATTATTTAATATTAATGTGGTCTATGTGATAGTATCTAACAATAACACACACATAACGTAAAAACCACTCACCTGTGTCGGAAAGCTGACGTACTTCAGCGCCTCATACTGGCACCAAGCGCTGATGATGTTAGTGAGGGAGCAGTATGAGAACTTGTAGAGCGGCGCCATCACGAGCGGTTGTCGTGTGTACAGTAGGTGAGTGACCGCGATGATGAAGGCCAGTAGCCGGTTGATGAACACCAGGAACTGGGAGTCGTCGAAGCGGACCAAGCTGCCGTCTGGCATCACGTAGTTCTGGGGAGTTCAGACAATTTATATAAGATGTCAGATTTTGAATTTTTTTTTTAAATTGTTTGCTATTGCACAATAGAACATGATTGACCTACGTTTTTTCTTTTTTTTTCATAGTAGCATAATGGCATGCAGTCTACCTGATCGTACGTGACCATTACTACTCATGAACATCTATAATCAAGCCCAAAAAAGATTAGTGTGCTATCATTTTTATGTTGCCGTAAGAGAATAAATTCCTTTGTTCATTTAAGAAATATTATCTGCATATAGCATTATTACTATCATCACTAATAACTATATAGGGGACAATCACGAGATTGTAATGTTTGCAGATGGCACTTCACTTTTACTTAAGATTAAAAAACAGTTAAATAATTATGACGAAGTAAACAATGTTCTCTCGAAAGTTATCAATTGGTTCAACATCATCTTATATAAGCATCACCTGTGTCATAATCTTCTCCTGCAACAGCCCCCACACCAGGTAGGCGCCCATAAGTCCCGTGAAGCAGAAGGCCAGCTCCATGCTCTCTGTATGGGAGGACTCCTCGACCTTCGGCAGTTTGGTAGTCTCCGGTAGCCGCTCTGCATGGTCACCGAAACATGCGTATAGGACCTTGTATACACGACCAGTGTTGGCTGGAATAGTTTAGAAAAAAATGGTTACAAATGTGTTATCTCAACTTAGATTACAATTACGTCAATAGACATGCGACTTGCAGACTACTGGGCAATTACTTAAATAGCGGCGAATGGTGTTGACTAATTAAAATAATTGATTTAAAGAATATAATATAAAATCAATGACACATTTTGATAAGATAGAATTATTGGCACGGTGGGGACATAAATAAGGCTTACCAATCTTATCAAAATAGTTGGATTTTTTCAGGTACTTATAGAGAAGGAATCCTGGTAATAGGATTGTGGAGTATCCAACTAGATTCAACAGTAGCCGGAATACCCTGAAATCATACACAACCATTTTTAACATCAGCAAATCTTAAATTGAGTGCAATATTTAATAACAAAGCCTATTGTATTCTTCTAGTATATAATTTAATATCATTGTTTTAATGATGATATACACTGCTTTATTTACTGTATTTGTGCCAATCTTATTTATTTCAAAAAATATTAATTACAATTTACAATACAAGATGAATGGTTTGGATTTGGCAGACTACATTTCTACAAGTTTCCTTAAACTAACTTATAAAAAATAACATGTGTAAGGAAAATTTGTGCAAAAAACATTTTACACACAGAATAAGATAACTTTTGAACTTGAACTCTTATTGTATTGAGAAGACGGATTGTCAACAGCAAGGAAGTAATAAATTCAAGATAAACATGAAAGATGCAAAATGTGTTAAGATCATTTTGTTTATATTTTTTTAAATTAGTTTATAATATTTATTAAATAAATTGTCTTATAACAATATAATTATATGGTTTAAAAAGTATTTACATTCAATACTATTGTATAACTATAATTATTATAATTCATAATCATAATCATAATTTTTATTGCATCATGCAGTTATCACTTACATATTAAAGGTGTTACAAATTTTGATACAGTGGCATGAAACCCTGTAAGGGTTAATTGGAACCCTGATAAGTTGAAAACCTATAGTTATCACTTGAAAAAACGTCTTGTTTAACCTTTATGTCTCAAAACCTCTAGTACTTCAAATCTAAACTCTCCATAAATCAAAATAAATAGTGAGTTCCTAAAAGTCATTTCAGTACATACTTTCCCTCCACAACTCAAAAAAAATAATTGAACCACCAAACATACAAATATTTTATATATTACACATCGATAATTTGGAACTTATAGCTCTCTAACTCCAAATTAGTTACAATGGATCTAATACTCCATAAGATACCTTAAATATTAAATTAAGTTTAAAACCCTTCACAAGTCAAAAACTTTATAACTCAATGTTTTGGTGTTTCCCTAAACTTTGAGTTGTTATACAAATTTAAATCAGAGTTACTAACCAGGAATACTCTGAATCTGTGAGTGTACCGGTCTGCTCATAGGCTTCCAGCAGATGCTTGTACAAGTTCCCACAGAACCATGTCAGCAGCACACACCCCACTAGCACCAACCTGAACAATTAGTAACACAGTAATCTAAAGATACTTCTTTACATATAAAAAGTCTTACCTCAACTGATTTTATGATGTTATAGTCTACGTAAAACAGCTAGTCCGCTCTGAATATAGAAATGAATCGCGTCGCCACAGCAAATTGTATGACTACACCTGCTCGCAACAACTTCAGAGCAAACTAGCAGTTTGGTGTGAACTATACTATAACAATTCTATGCCACAAATCCTATACCACATCCACTTCCTATTTTTGAATAACCAGTTTCACAAATTAAAATCAATAAAGTGAATAGGTACTAGCTTAATCTATGTCTGTTGACTATCATTGAATATTTTATAAAATAAAATTAAAAAATGAAGATACAATTAATATTCTTATACTATGATAAGAACAAATTTACTTATATGCCTTTATTAAAGTTTCAAATTTATTGAAATTTAAAATAAAATACTTGTACATCATTATATTATAAATATCATTTTTCTTTACCAATAAAAATGTGATAGATATGACATTTTTATGTCCGTAACATTCTTGTAAAATAATTTAGGTCAATTCCTAGGCATTAGAAAGCTACATCTATGAAATTGGATATTTTGCATACGGCGACAATACACATCGAAGTAATTCGAGCTAGCATGTAACTTTTTTAATACATACATGTTCAATGCGCTCGTACTAATTAAAAATTTAACTCGTTTCAGCGATAGGTATTCCAGCGTTGACGTCGGCCTCCAAACTCTCCAATTATGTTTGTTTGCTTATCAGCCCGCCGTTTTATTATGTTTTAAATTACGAATGTATAAACTCACCCAACGACGTATTCGGGTTTCGGCATTTTATAACTTAATCACTATCACGATTTTGCTGATAATACTGTGGATATGTAAGGTAAAACTATTCTTAATATATTTTAATTTAAATGCATAGTCGGTTAATAAACAATTATCTCCATATCCGCACCGCTCACATCTTTTATCACGATTCACGATATGAATTCACATGACAACTTGAATAGTTGACAGTTTGACACAAACTATTGAAGTGTCAAATTGACGTTGACGTTTACAATTTTGTGAAAATGTCATTGATGGTTTTTCTATTTTTTCTGACTAACGCAATTGGGTACATGACACTAATAACAATAAAATATGAAATATGATCGAAATGATAGCTTATAAGTAAACATAAATTATGCAGTATTTAGTTTAATTTTTAATACGTTCTAAGTATTTTAATTTTTTAAAAGAAATTTTCGATTTTATATCTGTGGATTTTAAATCCCAAAACGGCGACAGTGCTGCCTTAAATGTCAGGTGACGTCACCACATGCATAATAAACAAGACAAATAAAAATGATATCGTTTGCTGTTGTTGAGTTGGTTGAATTTATGTTGTGAACCGAAATGAATCCACAGTATATTAAAGCTGATAGCGTGAATCTGCTTAAAGAAGATATACAATACAATAAATAAAAATGAATACAAAAACTTCCGTGAAATAACCTATGGAAATCACAAATAAACAACGTAAGTAAAATATTCTTTATATTTACATTTAATCATTTCGGACAGTTAAAACATTTCTTAACCGATTTCCGATAGAAGAAAGGTTGTCTTTAAGTGATTATCAAGCTTTTTAAACTATACTTATATTCTTATGTGAACTGCTCTAAGGTTATTTATTGGTTATATTTATATTTTCAGATCTTCGCGACACTCGTATAGTAACGACGCTATAGGGTATGTGCAGTTTAAGAGGCAGGCAAGTTTGTATTTCATGAAAAGTAAAAGTTGTCCTGAATACAAGGTACATCAAAAGTGATGCTCAGTGTCCATGACTGTACATGAAAAACAAAGTATTGTTAAATGTGATGACTGTCCTGCCTCCCAAGGATGCAACAAACATCATTTAATGTGGAGTCAAAGAAAGTGAGGAACCAAAAGTTTCAAAGGTGGTCAGCACTCTGAAGTACATAAAGTAAAGGAAATGGGAAATAGTAGTTCTTTACTTGAGTAACAAGATGAAGGAAGGATAAAGACCATACTGTTGCTGTTATTGCACTACAGATTTCTCAAAATGACAATGATAAAAATTATATATCTAGTTGTTACAGAAAATAATTTAAAAAATGAAGAAAGTACACACTCAAGCAGCACAAAAATTCAGCTTAGCAAGAGCTTCAATATACAAGAAAATAACAGCTTCAAAATGCTTTGAGGTTATCTGTAGTAAATATTGTAAATGTAACATATAATGATAAATATATACAAAAGTTCTATGGTGTGTACTCAATAATAGACCCATATAAACCTAACAAACAAAGCAGTCGGTTAATAAATGATTAAAATTAGCAAATCATGTATTTTTAATTATACAGTCCTGTAAGTTAATCCGTGCACAAGTAATAATAACTCAGTCATCGAAATAGTTTGTTTCTTATTAATTACAGAATGAGGCCTTAAAATAGAGAATTCTCGTAGACGTCTTTTAATTCATTTATTCTATTCTTAACTAATACTATTCTAACTCTATTCTTATTGTAGACATCTTTATAATATATGAAATATATTAATACTTTAACTTGCTGTTTTGTTCTGATTACATCCGGGTTTGATGATTTAGAGTAGAGGAATCACTCCTTATTCTTTTTTCTCATTAATACTTCTATTATATGTTTGAATCCTCTGTCTGCAAGTTCTTTTAACGTTTATGAGATTTCAGTTTAGGAACGTGTATATAAGCAAATTTGTTAGGATATTTAGCGATCGTACTTGTACACATCGTCACTGCACACGTCTTATAACTTGTCATTTATTTCAATTTTAGTTATAAAAGCTAAATAACTCCCTATTTTCTTCCGAGCGTTGTTTGTTTACAGTATAATGACGTGTCGCCACAAAATGACACTTGACCGCCTGATTTAACGCGACGTTCCGTTCACCGTAAATAAACTTTGTTTTTTATGAATAAATAGCCCTTTTTTCGAAAAAGTGATCAATGAAAGGCATATATAATACGTATACTAATTCATTACAACACTTTCCCAAAAAGTGTCAAGTAGCCAATTAGTATACTATAGCTCTTTTTCAATTTGTAAGAAAAAAGGAGATAAACAATTTTAAATACTATTATTCACCAAAAGTTTCGTACCTGAAGGGTTTTCATTACAAATTTTCTACAATATTTTTCAATTTTCTATAATATGAGAGTAGTTACACTAGATGTTATTACAAGTGGCTACTGCCGCAGTGCCACCCATGAACATTTGTAATTACTCCCAGATAGGATTAGATATTCCTACCTGAGGTCGACCGCATTGTAGAAAGTTGAAAATGTGATCTACGAACCACATTTACAATTTAATAAAATACCAACTCTTTATTGTATCAAACAAAGTCAATTTATGTGATGTGAAGTAAACACTGTTACCAACTTAGTAATGGATAAAAATTTCTAACCAACTTTAGGGTTCGTACACAAAACTGCGATGCGACGTCGCATCGCAAAAATCTGCGAGCTCCCTCGACGCATCGCAAGAACTTGCGAATTGATTCGCATCGCACAGTGGTTGTTGTTGTTGGTCACCCTGAGAGACGCTACGCCGCACGATATCGCATCGCAGCAATTCGCATCGCAATTTTCTGCGTTGCGAATTCGCATCGCGTCGCATCGCAGTTTTGTGTTCGAGCCCTTAACTGGAGCTAGAGGCCCACTTGAGTAAAATCACATGTGACTTGGTTGATGGATACCCCAGAGTTTGAACAGAGAAATTCAGAATAAAAACTAAAACTATTGAACTTAAATATCTTATAAATTGCAGCATTACTAACTTTATGCGAGTGTCTTGGAGGCGTCAATAAAACATTACACCTATTTTTTAAGGCTTTTGTTTCAGTTCTAAATCTAATTATTTTTGGAAGCAAAAAGCACTAAAACCATTAACTTACCTAAAGGATAAGGAAATACGCCTCATTTAAAGGGACTGCTGGAAGGAGGAAGTATATAATACGTTTGCACTGTATATTTTTTGGCAACTTAACAATAAATTATGAATAAACTTTTATAGAGACGTCAATATGTTATAATACATAACAACACCTGATATTTTATACGAAGTTGAAATCATTAATATACTTATTTTTGAATAATTTATACACCATTGTGTATTTATTTTTATAGTCGTGCTCACATTACAATTAAAATCTTCAGAAACTTTATTTACACAAATGGAATTGAGTCGTATCAGTGCGTGCCACATTTCCTTTCACGATGTGGTATGAAGTTGTGATGTTTATTTTGGAGTTTTTGGCGGCAATGTGCGCTGTGGCTCTGTGCGGGCCGTGCCTGCTGGCGTGCGCGCGGCGGCTGGTGCTGGGCGACGAGCTGCTGCAGCGGGGTGGTGCGCTCCACGAGGCGGAGGTGCTCGGCTGCGACGAGCCTAGCTGCCCGTATTACAAGAAAAATATACGGTTCCTGATGGTGCCCGCCGCGAAAAGAAGACAGTACACATCGCCTACAAGACATTCGTAACAGATAACTGAATTCACAGCTTGTGATTGTTGATTATATTATATCATCCTTATTTAAAGTGTAATTTTTATCGCCCTATCAATTTACAAGAATTGATAGTAATGCTAGTGAGTGTGACTAATTAGAAAATAATTTATGATATTTATGATTAGCCAAAAGTCTAAAGATAAGTGTCTTCGCGTAGAACTATAGCTGGCAGGTGGAGATTTTTTATGTTAATTAAAGCAGTAATTACGTTACTAAGTGAATTTTAGGATTAATTCGCCTTTTAATATGTTGATTGCATATTTTGGGATATTATGGCGACTCTACCACTGATCGCAACATTTGAAGTTACTTAAGAAATTACAGGAGAACTAAGTATCTAGTGTGACAGAAAAATAACGATCTCCAGGAGTTGCACTTACATACATATAACCTTCACTGACCGTAATTCTAGGTACTAATTTTATGGGGAGATTTAAAGCCTGCGCCAGCTTAAATTCAACTACAATAACAAAATAAATAGATGATAATATAGGTATATGAAACTACCTACTGTCTGCAAAAAATCCTCAACCTTCTCGCAAAGTTTTAAGTTTTTTTAGTATTAGTGTCCTGTATATCAACATCTATAAGCTAGTCTCTATAGGAAATCTATATACCTACGTACTTCATTTTTACATTAATAACATATCTATTCGATCAAAATGAGGACACTAAAACAAAACATATAAAAAGAAACAAAATAATGTTTACTATTTTTATTTCACTCTTCAGATGTATGAATTTATAAATAATTGTTATAATTTAGCTAAGTCCAGCTCAGCCCATGGGGTAGAAGCCGATTTCTTCATTGTCGACGTCGATCTCCGGGTCATGCTTGTACTTGGGGTCGACGAGGAAGTAGTCCTGTGCGCACTCCACAATGTGGGCTTGCACTGCTGGCTTGTCGGGCGTGTCAAGCTGGGAGTACTGCTGCCGAATGCTGCGCCGCTTTCCCTACGACAACAATATATTTTTATTTTATAGAAGTAGCAGAAACGAGCATGAAGATAAATGGCAATTTCATAATTTGTCCGAGATAGAATTGGAGTCTTTTTTTGAGGTCGATTACAGATCGTACCAAGTTAAAGCCTTTCGAATAAACCTTACTCATAACACATCCTCCAAATCAAAACACTAAACACATATAGCGCTGAACAAATTTAATTTTTATTGGGTCCATTATATTTAACATCTATTGAATTCTATTGCATCAAAACATAAAACATTGAAGCGTTGCAACATCAAAGAAATCTACAAGCCCGCAAAACACAACTCAAGAGCTTTAGAAATTGCATCGCGCGCTCTTGCGATGTGGAACCGTGGGAGAACCGTGTGAAACAGCGAATCCGCATCGCGCCGGTTCACAGCCTTGTGTTTTGACGTACTCGTATAACTATTGTCAACTAAAGCGGTTCAATCATACACTTGCCGTAGGGGCAATCTAGAGTGGAAGAGTGGGGATGATTCTTTTTTGCCACCTTAATTGTGATGTGTGTAGACAAGCAGTAGAAAATTCAGGGATCGGCCCAGCGGCAGTGTGGCAGGGGCACGAGACCACCCTTGGTCCCTAGATTGCCCCTGCCATAACCTGGTTAACATACTGGAACACTGCACAGCTACTACTCCCGATATCGCCACGACCGCCATGCACCCTAGTTTACCCCTGCAGATGTGCGCGTAGACCGTCTAAATTACATCTTTACCGAGGATATACTCGGCAGCGCACATCGCTGTCGTACGATGAACAGCAGCACGGTGAGGATGACGGCGAATGCGTGCAACAGGCTCATCCTCATGCTGCTCCCCGGCTTCGTTTCTTAAGTTACACTATATCACATAGCTGTACTGCTTATTGCATTAAATTTTATTAACAACCCTAAAAAATCTAAAACGTAATTAATAAATGATATTGAATACGAATCACATGATCAAATGACATAAGTCAGTCATGACGATAGGTATTCACTTTTTCTGTAAAAATGTAAGCAATGTAAATGTGTGCTTAGACAAAATGGATTCATGAAAAATATGAACACTATAAATAAGTACATTGAATTACTTAAGATATTTTCAATATTGTGAACGATTCAATTAATACAGAATTGCCCTATGTAGGTACATAAACAGAGAATAGAAACATGTGTATCGACGACATTCAACTAATTATAACCACATTGCTTAAAGTACCACATACGTTCATTAGTAGTAACGTATCACTTAATTTCCACCACAACATGAAGATACGTAATATTTGGGAATTTCCCCATAAAAGAAAATATCTTCAGTAAGTTTCCCGTGCGTTCACCTAACCAAGTGTCTCTTCGCACTTTAGGTATCAATACAATTTCGTTAATTGTTTTATGGCACGAAAAGCTGTTGACAAGGGCTTGAAATAGCCTAAACAAACAGGCGTTGGTCTTTCTGATAAGAGCTTTCTATATGACACAATATAATCAACAGGAATATCGTCGCCTTCTACCTATTATTGCGCTGGTCATGTTGGTAGGTATGCTCGACAGAATAGGGCTACGGTATCCCCTGCCTGTCGTAAGAGGCCAATAAAAGTGGGCTGCCGGGGTCGCGGGTGGTAAGAATGGAAGCTCGAACCGTCCGGAAAGCGCCTCGAGTAGGACGGTGGAGTATGTGGCCGCATATCATCGTATACACTAGACGGTGTAGCGAGCTTTATGCTCACCAGGATCGAGCATGATGGGGCAATACACTTAGAAGACTCCGGTTGCTTTCTATTGGAGATTCCGAAGACCTCATCGCAGCGTCGAGAACTGTCACCAGAGGGGTTTTAGTGTGGTAAGAATCCCACATAACCCCGTGTCGCTCCCACGGCATTGGGTACCTTTTGAAGGTTTCCCGTTAACAAAAAAAGGTATACTTCACACAACTTCACAAAACAGTATTAACACGTTCACTGCGGTTCACCCACAATCGGCCCGACGCGGTGCCAAACCAATATGCGCACAGGAAAAATAGGTCTTTCTCGCTAGTGCGAAAACTGTTTCTTGGGTATTTTTACGAATATGACAAAGAAAAATATAGTTTTCGATTTGTGACCAACAATGTAGAAATATAGCAATCTAATAAAGCGGCAGGCCTTTTTCGACCTCCGCCGCATAGAACATAAAAAAAGTTATCTCAGTGCGGGGGCAGGCCTGTTTTGGTGGATGACCGCTCGCGACCTGATGCCGCACTGTGCAGATGCGTACGCGTTGAGCCGCCAGTAGTGTTGTACTAGCTTCGGGAGGAGGACGCGCTCGCGCTACTCGGTTTCCTGCAAGTTTCGTTACAATGGCGCATCGTAAAAACAAAATAGTACTAGAAAATGATAGAGATAACGAAGAAGAATACGGTGGTTCATATTTCGAAATCCCTAAACGAAATAAATACAGAAAAATATTTCAAAAACAAGAAGTTAAGCCATCCACCAGCAGAATTACAATAAACATCGAAGTTTTTTTAGCGATGACAGTGAAAGTAACGAAGAAATTTTGTCGAAAAGAAAAAAAAATGAGTCTCCTGGTTCTAGAAATCATATTTACGTCAGCCCCATTGGGACAAAACTTCATGTGATGAAATCTGTCTCCAACTATACAAACACACGTAAGTTTAAATTCAGTAGTGTTATTTAATTTTATTTATCTATCAGTAATTATTAAAAGAGTTTGCATCATCTTACTTTTCAGACGATCAGAGATTCAGCCTGCATTGTATTAACAAGCTGGGTATAACTAAGACAGTGAAATTTTAATATATATTTATATATTATACATATTATATATAATAAATTTAATAAAATTAATGACTCGATATTTTCTTTTCTTTTACTATCCCATCACTACAAAAATTACACTCTAGTGCGGTATCAGGCCTTATCGACCAGACATTTTCGATTGCTAATTTCTCATTTTCTATTTGGAGGAGCCAGGGGCGGGACTAATGTATAGACAAGTGATTCATGAGGATTTAAAAAGTATAAAAATTTGTAATGTAAAATGCGCCTTGACTAAGATAATAGGGTTTCAATACCACCCAGAGGTGTCGGGTCGAAAAGGCCTGCCACGCACAATAAGAAAGTCAAGTGGATGCATTTTTGGACTGCCGTCGCACCAGCTGAAAGTTACTGTTTTTTTTTACGCAGCCAACGTGTTAAAAGTACTCTCAGAATTGCAGGGCACCACCACAGAGAGGACATTTATTTATTTATTTATTTATTAAAAAGTCGCACCAACAAGGTGAACACTGATGCATACAAATTATTTTGATAAAACATTGAGATATTTAATTAAGTGCCACCTCAATTACAGGTGCGAACAGCTTGAGCAACTACATACTAAACAATATTTTATAGTTATATTCTAAAATGCTATTAGGAAAAAAAAAATTAAAAAAATAACAATATTCAAAAAACTATACATTCCTGATAACTTAACTCACAACATGATTACAAATTAAATAACATCAACATTGAGAATACAGGTTATGATGTGATATTTTTAATTTAAATTAATTATAGTTTGATTAAATTATATAATTCAATTATTATTATTATATTATTCGTAAAAAAATTATAGTTTGATTAAATTATATTATTCAATTATTATTATTATATTATTCGATAAATTAATTATATTATTAAATAATTTAAGACTATACATCAAGATAAACACACTTACTTTACACAGATTAACTTTAAATTAAGATAACTTTAAATATATCTAAATTATTTCAGAAATTAACTTTTTAAACAATGTTAGAGAATTTGAAAAGATATCAACAGAGTTTGGTTTTGACCCAGGGTCGCATGAATTTTCACTGCCTATATTTATGTTATGTACGTTGTTGTAACTCCTAAGTATCCTATTTAAAGGAGCGTAATGTCCTAGATTAGATCGTGCGAACTTTGGAACAAATGGAGTATACTTTGTATATCTGGGCAATCTTCTAGGAATAGATATCGATAGATCTGACAAAACGTGTGGAGCGTCAATGTAACCATTCACCAGTTTATACAGAAACATGATGTCCAGCAGCTTTCTACGATGGAGTAGTGATTTTAGGTGGAAATGTTGTAGTCGGTCATCATAACTTGGTAGGGTTTTGGCCAAATTACAATTATAAGACAAGTGCCATAGAAATCGCTTCTGTACAGACTCTAAGCGTTTGTTATATATGTCATAGTGCGGGTTCCATATAACACTGCCGTATTCCAAGCCACCACGAACGAGTGCATTGTAAATTGCTATTTTTGTGTCCGGCTTCTTGAATTCCCTACAGTTCCGAAGAACAAAACCCAGAACTCTGAAAGCTTTTTTAATTATATGGTCAATGTGCAGATTAAATCGTAATTTGCTGTCGAGGATAATTCCTAGATCCCTGATGTGATCAACCTCTTTTAGTGGTACCCCATTAATTAGATAAGATCTAGTAAGCGGGACGTTTTTCCTACTGAAGCGCACTACATGACATTTGTCGGTATTCAAACTCATGCCATTCAGTTTGCACCACGAGACCAGGTTACCGAGATCTTCGCTCAACAAAAATCCATCCTCAGTTGAATTAACAGTCCTAAAGAATTTTAAATCGTCAGCAAACATGTAATACTTAGAATTTTGGAAACACTCGCCCACATCGTTAATGAAGATGTTGAAGAGTAGGGGTCCCAAGTGAGAGCCTTGAGGGACTCCAGAAGAAGCTATATATAACTTAGATCGATATCCACCTACCACAACCGTTGATTGCCTGTTTCTCAGATAGGATCTGCACCAATCCAAGAAAGATCCGGCTATTCCCACAGATGAAAGCTTACGCAACAACATATCATGGTTTACTTTGTCGAATGCCTTGCTGAAGTCGGTGTATATTACATCAAAAGATTGTCCATGATCGACCCCCTCAGCAAGGTCGCCGACAAAAGATATCAGGTTGGTTGAAGTGGATCGTAACTTCATGAAACCATGCTGTTGCAGAACGATCTTCTGCTTTAAATGCCACGAAATTATTGGACAAATGATCATTTCAAAGACCTTTGCAAAAATTGTGATGATAGATATCGGCCTATAGTTTTTCACTGAGCCTGAGTCGCCACCTTTATGCAATGGTATCACAAGAGCTTCCTTCCAGGCCGTTGGGAATGTACCAGTGTTCAAAGATTTATTGAATATAAAACTAAGAGGCAAGGCCAGTACGCTGGCACATTTGACAACAAATATTGCTGGTATACCATCCGTGCCAGCACCTTTCGTGGGATCAAGTTTTTCCAAAACCCTAAGGACCTGGTGTTCAGTGACTAATATGTTAGTTAGTAGGTTGGAAGCGATAGAGGGCGAAAAGGACAAGTTTGGAATGGATATGGTGTCGGAGTTATAGACAGAGGAAAAATGTGACGCAAAAAGATCGCAGATATCCGGTCCCGTGGTAGCAAGTTTAGTTGTGGAAAAGATTTGCGCCGGGTAGGTACTATTGCCACCTCTTTTCTGTTTAATAATACTCCAGAGTAATTTGGGATTCGATTTGAGGGAAGACTCCAACCGCTGCAAGTATAATTTATAATTTAAACTATGTAATTTTGCACACCTTTCTCTAAGTAACTCAAATGTTAATAGATCCCGAGGATTCGAGTACTTGCGATATTTCATTCTGTATTTAAGTTTTTCGTTTATGACCCTGATTAAAGCAGATGAGAACCACACCGGATATTTCTTGTTATTACGCGGTTTAGATCTTGGGATATGTTTAATAATAGAAGACTTAAGTAATTCATAGAAACGTTCAACCATATTGTCTAGGGTATCGCAATGCGATAGTTCGCTTTCCCAGGTGATACTTTTAAGTTCACTGATGATCTTCGTATAATCAGCTTTGTGAAAGAGGAATTTAGTTTCACATTTAGTTTGGAGATTTTTATGCTGATCAGAGGTAATACAGAATTCAATGGGAGGATGCAAGGGATCAATTATAGTTAGTGGGTCGGCAGATACATCGATATAAGAAATGTCCATGGAACTCATCACTAGGTCCAATACTTTACTTTTGTTGTTTAGACAATTGTTATATTGATTGAGGTTATTGAGCGACATAAAGTCAATAAGCATATTGTTAAAAAGACTGTTCGATGGTGCGGCAGTAAGTGTACCGTGGCTGTTGGTATTCCAACAAACACTGCCTAGGTTAAAATCACCGAGTACAATGGTGTCTCCACTGTGCTTTTCCAATATACCATTGGAATTTGTTATAAAATGCTCTAGTATATGTTTTTTAACAGGTGGGGGTATATAAACACCGCAGATGTACAGGTGCCTGTTTGTATCATTTCTATCCCGCATCTCTACTTTAACCCATAGATCCTCACAATCGGACTCTTGGTTGGACAAACGGTGAGACTTTAAGCGAGTAGAGACAGCGATTAGAACCCCACCACCTATTTTATTGCCATGAAACCCATTATATTGATAATTATCAGTGGTAACTAACAATTTTATTATTGTTTCAAGGTCTTGCATGTTTAAGTTACGCCTAAAGACTAGTAACTTAAGCTGTATCATTGAGTATTTGGCCGAAATACACTCTCACTGCGGTTCTTTACTTCTCTAAAGACTTTGATTCATCTTAATACAAATACGATTGCTATTTCAACACAGAATGTTATTGCAACGCTGAAATATTGCCGCTCTAATGCGGATCTTAATGTTTCATGTTTGCTGAAATACTATTATTGAATTGAATCACTAAACATCCTAAAATTTGAAAGATATGTGTTAAATATCATAAAATTTGTACTCTGAGTGGTAATAATTGCATTTAAAACGTGAAATGAATTTTCTATTATACAACAGCAAGCCGAAAGCGTTAAAATAGAGCCTTTGAAAAAAAGTTTCAAAAGAGCTTTCCTTCAAAGCCGGCTACGGTCTGGTAGCCTGTCGTTTCTGTTTAGTATTCTTAAAGTAAAGTAAACTAATCATTGATATTTTTTTCATTGTTCCAGAAACACGCGTAATTTGAGATTCATGATACCTATAACTTTTATTTACAGTAGAAGTCAGCACCACTAAATATATTTTGTAAGCGATCAACTAATTCATACTTGAATTCCATTGCCACTCTTAGTGACGCTGAAATACTATGCCCATTGCCCGAACAATGTCTGCTAGGAAAACTCGTTGAAAGAATATATAGGCACTGGGCACAACTCATATAGCTACTCCATATCTAAATCTCTCTAAGATAAAATATAATTGCGGAAATCCATAAACATTAGACTAGATAATCAATAATTCAATACTTGTACACAAATCTATCGCAGGACATCGTTATGCTGACCATGTCGTGGTATTGGCACCTCATCGCCATAAACTGTGATGACGCGACGCTCAGACATGGCCCCTATCATCAATTTTATTACTTTCAAATAAATCTGTCAAACGTTTTTTAACTCCATACCTATGAAACGTGGCTTTTGAATGTCAAGTTCAATGTTTTATTCAGTTGGTTCTATCATGCGAATAAATTCTCATAACTATACATCGAACACATGTGTTGCGTTAGTATTAGATCGATACGATCTGTAAACCTATTAAAATCCAAATTCATCGATTATTAGGTATGCAGTAGGATAATGCTGTGAAGCTTTTCTATGCTCAATATTGCATTCCGTTCACCTGACGATAAATGGCTACTGCTGCACGTGGACATCTGAGGGTAAGTAGGAACGACTCTGATAAGTATGTCTCCCTTAACACACGCTTGAAACAAGAACACAACAGCGCTTAACACTGTTTTCATAAGGCAAAAACAGATATAGAAATGGTACCTCTGATTTCGAATTACAAAGCGTTCTATCACCTTTACACCTACCTTCCTACCATACCAACAAACAATAAATATAATAACTGACTCATTAGATGTAGAGCAATATTTCTAGGTAAATCTAGTTATTCATCATACATATACTCTCTAGCTAGACAATCTCGACTAAGCAGTGCTGTTATAAGAGAGAACGATTGTCGGTGGTACCACCGCTGTTACCCTACAAAAGATTCTAGCACTTTATACCTACTAATTATGACGACTCAAAGATTTGACTGAAACCTATTAACGATACTTCCTACGTAAATCGACAATCAAGTCGTAATTCATTACTCATGTTGATATGTGCTATGCATATGCAAAGCTATGCACTGCGCATGGATGTGCGATTGTTCGGCGCCGCGGTGCGCACGCGCCGCTGAATCCATATCTCCCCATTGTCCCTTCATTATAATGTTAACTTCGAATTGTAATTCGACTCATGAAACTATACTGACCATACATTCGAATAATACATGACAGTATGTTTGTCATTGGATGCGGCAGTTGGTACAATATTTAATAGCACATTCTACCAATAAATTAGGTACAATAATGAATAAGAGATTCTACGAATGATTATTTCAGTAAATTATCCTCTGCCAATTACTGAGCCAATGACTAGCTAGGGTTCCTTCTGAGAAGAAGGGTTTAGGCCATAAAACGGACTGACGAATTCACACGCCCTTTTTATAGATTTTTGACGATTGAAAAAAAAAATCAGGCAAGAGATTTACTATTGGACGTTGTATCCGTATCTAAGTAAAATACTGATATACTAATATATTCGTCGTTAGATCTAATTTGTTTTTTTTTTGTTCACGAGGTGGAAACCTTCGAAAGGTACCCGATGCCGTGGGAGCGACACAGGGTTATGTGGGACTCTTACCGCACTAAAACCTCCCCGGTGGCCGTCCTCGACGCTGCGTAGAGGACTCCGGGATCTCCAAAGGAATGCAACCGAAGTCCTCTTAGCGCGTTGCCCCTTCGGGCTTCGCCCAGGTGAGCCCGACGTTAACGCTCGCCGTCTGGGCTTACGACGGTATGCGACCACACATACCGCGGTCCTTCCCGGGGCCGTTGGTCGGGCGGTTCGAGCCCCCACTTTTGCCTCCCACGACCGCAGAAGCCCCCTTTTAGACGCCTCTTACGACAGGCAGGGGATATCGTAGTCCTATTCTTGTCCCGGAACTACAGGGATACAAATGAATTACCTAACTAATTAAATACTAGTAACACATCCATTATTGCGTTTCGTAATCGGTGACAATAGATTTAAAATTCAGAATGAGTGCCTAGTTATTGATTTGTGCAAATGGATTGACGTGTTTTTGCGGTTTTTCATTCACGTGTTTTGTCGTATCATCGTAAACACGTTGTTTTTAGTCAGCACTAAAATCAGCCTACAACGAAAAGATGTATTAAGTATGTAGTAATAGTAGCATTGCTATTTATTTAACCACGCATTAAAGGTAACCGAACGATTCGTGGTTCGACTCGGAAAACACCTTCGCCACACCTATTCTTACCTTATGCAATAGTGTCAAGTGCTTCGTCCTGGCTTGAAGGTAATGGTGAGATACACGACGATACGTTTCAACTTAATAGTCAGAGTAGGTAAACACTTGTGGCAGATTTCAGTAGTGTTAATTAGGGCTAATTATGATTAATTGTGTAGTGACAGTACCTTCTAAACAAGATGGAAAACATCGTGAGGAAAAGTTCTCAAAGGTGTGTGAAATCTACCAACTTCCACTCGGCCAAGGTGTTGGACTATGGTGAATACATGTATAGACAATCCATTTAAAGTTATTATAACTGCAGCCATGTAGGAGGTCCAACATAATTTATCGTCATCAATACAGAATCAGCTAAACGCGCAAAGAAACAAACATCTAATTTCGCGTAATCTATATGCAGACGCCGTATGATCGCATAACGATCGAATAATAAAGGAATACTACCAGTAGTACACGAAGACAAAGGTGCCATGAGATCCACGATCAGGTACTTACCTTTATAATAATTGCACAAAGTTTTTCAATCCACTTATGCAAATAGCGGGTGCGACCTTAACAACGTAGATCTTCGTAGATACAAAACATAAGTATAGTCACTAAGGCTACCCATATATGGTAGGCATTGCCATGTTGGTAAAGGAAGCGGGCAATGGACATCGCTCCCGGAAAGGCAACGAATTCGCCATTGTTCGCGAAACAACTGAAGCGATGGCGCCCGAGCTGAAACTTGTGCCAACGTACTGCGCAGTGACGGACTTCGTTGCCTATAAAACGAAACCGATGTAGGTACTCTGAGTTTAACGATTCTGTTTCTATTTTAAGGACCTTTCCATTTGGCTGAGTTATGTCTAACTCTAAAGTCACCTACAATATTCGTTTTGGAAGAAAATACATACATCTAAAACCGTAAATAATAATTATTCTGACGTTAACATAGGTTGGTAATTAAATACGCCCTGAAAGTTGTCACATAATAGACTTTTCTGACTATAAGCGTCTTTATATTATTTTAATATCCAGGTAAAGTAAGTCGTTCTTATTAGAATTAATGAAAAGTTTGCTATAAAAGAAATACAATACATTTTACACTAATTTTACCTATACTATAATTCTCAATAATTTTCTTTATTATTAGGTATTATTTTATAATTAAAAAATAATAAACGAATCGCCTACAAATTTTCCCTAAAGTACGTACGATCATTATATCTTAATATAGGTGGTATCATCATATAATGATCATTATATAATGAAGGAGGTAGAATCCTTTGTGGTTCGACTCCGGCGGCACCACCGCGGCATCTATTTCTACCTAATAACAGCAGTGTAGTCCTCAGGGGTAGCGGCGCATCTGTGGCCGACCTCAGGTAAGAATATCTAATCCTATTTGGGGTTGATTACAGATGTCCATGGGCGGCAGTAGCTACTTACCATCAGGTGGACTGCATGCTCGTCTACTACTCTTATATTATAAAAAAAAATATATGTAACTCAAAAGTGACTGACTGACATAGTGATCTATCAACGCACAGCCCAAACCACTGGACGGATCGGGCTGAAATTTGGCATGCAGGTAGATGTTATGACGTGGATGCCTACGTCACATGCAAAGAAAGAATTTTGATCAATTCTACCCCCAAGAGGATAAAATAGGGGATGAAAATATTACTTCGTAACGCGAGCGAAGCCGCGGGCAAAAGCTCGTTTGGTATAAGACGGTGGCCCGCAAATTATGATATCTTCTAACAAAAATAAAATATTTGGAGTCCGACTCTGGTATTTCGTATTCAAATAATCCTCAAGCGGGCCAATTGGACCAGGGTAATGGAACTTCGAAGGTTGTAGTCGATTGTTTTCAGGTGCATTTATGTCCTTCCATATAGAAAAGATACTAATAATAAGATATTATGTTTTTACTTTGCACTGCAGCTCTCTTCGTTATAGTTAGGTACTAAAACTTTATATTGTAATTTTTCGCAATATATAATTTCTTTACATAATTTAAGGGTAGGTATAAAGTTTCTAAATCGTTGACATCCAAAAAGAGTTCTATCGATCAAAAGAAACAATTTTGAATAAATTAAATTTGAATCGTATGTAATAGTTATTTTAATTTTATGTACCTAATGCCAGTAATTTAAAAATAATAGCCAGTCAGTTCAATTTCCTTTTATTAATAAATACAGATTACTAACCATATCTAAGATTAGCTTTTAAATACATGTTCAGATATTGGCATGTTTGAGAAATAATGCACATCCACCAAATAAATAATAAAGGTTTCTATTTGACCTTAGGAATTATGTACAATCTAAGTATTTGTTACAAAAACTAGTACTTATTCAAAGTTATTGCAAAAAATATCAAGTTCAAGTGAAATCTGCGCTTCGGTGGTTTTGTACTAAATTATAACTATATTATGCTATTTTTAGCACTGTGTTGTGTAAAATAAAAACTAGTCGGCTAGTTTAATAAAATAATATCACGAAATTGTTACGATTCTTGTAAATCATTTAAGAACATTACTTGAGTAATTAAGTAAATAAATCATAATTATGGATAATTCATTCTTTAGTTAAAGAAAAAAATATATAACATTTATTATATTAATAGGACCTTCGTTTTTACATTTAATCTTCTTCTTGCGGTGCCTCTCCAACTAGTGAAGGTCGGCTATCAGCTGTTTAAATCTCTCACGGTTTTTTGAGAGGCGGAATAGTTCAGCTGCGCTTGCTATCCCCGTCCACTCTCGAATGTTCCACAGCCAAGATTTTTTTCTCCTCCCTACTCGCCTTTTCCCTGCGATTTTGCCCATTATGATGAGCTGGAGAAGTTCATAACGTGGATGCCGTAGAATGTGACCCAAGTAAGACATTTAATAATTACATCAATAATAAGTATACAAAGTATATCACAATTGAAATTATATAAAAATAGAAATATTATGCTTTAACAATATTTTAAATTAAATATAAAAGTATAAGTAATTCAATAATAACAATAATCCAATTACATTTATTACATTAAATAAATTTAGAAATTAATTACAACATTACTTTCCTATATGCAAACACTAGTTGTTTGCGTGTAACAATTATATCGACTTTATTTATATTCATCATAGATTACTAAAGATTACTCACTCCTAACAAGAAAATGTACCCAGTTTTGAGAATTGAAAATATTGAAATAGTTGCGTAAAAAAGTTTTGCCACGTCTCCGTGCTAAAATGTCCCTAAAATATTTGAAATAATTATTTATTTATTACGTAAATTACGCAGTATTAGTTATTTATTCGTAAATGTTCTCTAAAAATGTTTTTATTTGTCAAGAGTTCAAAAAAAGAACTTACTAAAATAAGCCGTTTGTGACTTCATTCAATTTCAAGGCGGCGAAGTATCTTTACAAATCTATGATATTCATGTAGAGTTTGTGATTTCCTTAATAAGTACTTTTAAAATAAGAAATTGTATGAGAGTTTTACGATCATTTAAAGAGGAGTGTGATTAAGAATAATATTAGATGTCTTGGAAGGTGGAAGTAGTTAGTACCATCCATACAAGTTAGGTGGCCTACCGAAGAGTGTCGCATAATCCCATCGGTGGTTCCGTATGTAATCCAAATATTCTTAGGCAGCTAAGCTTTCTCCTATATCTACGGCACCTTTGTACCCTACCTAATGGGAAGCTTAAAATTTAATTTCATTAAAGTTTTATCGCTCGTTCTAATTGTACAGTAATTGTTTTGGAGATAACTAAGTAAGATAAGTTACAATGCAGAGCAGTGATAGCCGTGTCCCTTTCAGATAAAGGCTCGGTAATTACAGGCAACAGATATTAAGATCCGTGTTCCGAAAATAGTCACTACATATGATATTATAACTATTTATGTAATTTACCTGACATTTTCCTGAACTCATTTTATTATATTTTACCCGATTGTGTGTCATGTTTATCGAGCATAAGTATGTATGTCTCATTCTTTGACGTGCTTTCCAAACCAAACGGCTTGAGGGATTTTAACATGCCTCGTTGGATTCACCTAAATTTTGGGAGTAACATGGGCTATATTTTTAAGAAGTCGAATTTTTGTTGATAGTGAGTTCCTACTGTCGCCCATGGATAGGATATCTATAGTCAACCCCACATAACGCATTAGGATTTTTTTCCTGTAATGTTAGATGTAAGTTGTGAATAAATAAATAAATAAATAAATAAATAACATTAGGATCCTACCTGAGGTCGGCTAAAAATACTGGGACTAAGCTGGTCTCCCTTACCACACCCTTTATACGAGAACACAGCAGTGCTTAATATTTGCTATTATTAGGTAGAAATAGGTGTCGAGGTAGTGCCGCCGGAAGCTAACCACAAAGGGTTCTGTCACCTTTTATGGTGGTTTTAATTACATGAATTTACCATTGTAATTTCCACGTTAGTCATTCGTAAGTTCCATATTATCACACAATTAAGTATGCATTTTAATTAAATATAATAATTACCTATGAATATAGTTTACATAGGCTTAAAACACTCGACGAGTAGGCGCATAACTTTTGCATGAGAATATGTTAAATATTGTCAATTTTTTTATCTTATTTTTAAAATATTTCTTAGTCTTTTTTTCTAGCGGTTTACCTGCAGGTAAAGCACAATCAGCCTAGAGATAATTCAGAGAAATATTCGACTCATTTGAATTGCACTTAGTGCCGTATGTCTATAAATCTCAAGTAAATCGTAGAGAAAACGGTGTAGTGTCGTAAAGATACGAAGCCATTTACTAATTGGTTGATTTGGTTCTGCTAATCTACTGGTCATTTTGTGGCATAAAGTATGAGAATTCCGTTGCTTTCGTTAATCTTACGTAAGTGTTTAATTAACAAGTTCTCTCTCCTTCTTCAAAAAAATGTTTGTCATTATAATGGATCAGTCAACACCGATACACCTATATCTGTCTATTAACAGCAGTGTTGAACGCTGCTGTGTTGTGGTTTGAAGAGTGGGTAACATTTACCACCGGAAAACCGAGGTGTTCCAGCTTAGTCTTCAGGGGTCGTGGCGCATCTGTGGCCAACCTCAGGTAGAAATATCTAATCCTATCTGGTGTTGATTACAGATGTCCATGGGCGGCAGTAACCACTTAGGTACCATCAGGTGTACTGCATACTCATCTGCTACTCCTATATTATATAAAAAAAGATCTACCTAATGACTGTAAGGATTTTCAGATCTACATTATCTTTTAAATTGGTTCAGTAGTTCCCTAAATATTCGCTTTAAAAAGTATAAGCGCTTCAATATCGCTCTCGTGTTCACTTCGCCTTGTTATAATTTAGATTTAATTTTGTTTTGGTTAAATAATTATCATAATTATTTTATCTACGCACATTCAAATATAATATATTTTAATTGCTATATATTAGATAGTACTCAATCAAATATCAT
This sequence comes from Epargyreus clarus, assembly GCF_041222505.1. Taxonomy (NCBI): domain Eukaryota; kingdom Metazoa; phylum Arthropoda; class Insecta; order Lepidoptera; family Hesperiidae; genus Epargyreus; species Epargyreus clarus. The sequence goes on from NW_027332218.1 coordinate 13,316,778, forward strand.
TATCAAATGTTTTCTGAACGCCCTTGACCCTTTTCTGTAGAAATGTTATTATAATGTTATTTTATTATAATCTTTACTAGATAAATATATTTTTGGCGGCAGTACAAATAAAAATAATACAGTCCCTAATGACGTTGTTAACGTTAACTTTTCTGGGTCAAGATATTTATGTAAAACTTTACATTCATATGCTCCTCTAGAATCCCTTTTGTTGTGGGTGACCAAGGAGACACAAACACACACAAAGATATAAATTTAGACAGCATCCGGACATCGAACCCGGTACACTGTACAGCAGAAATCATGGTAACTTTTATACCTACCTACTAAACATATCACCAAAATATAGTAGGTATCGAATCTATGATTAGTATTTTTAAGTCAATACTAGCTGACCCGGTAAACGTTGTGTTGCCATATAAATAAAAAAAAATGTTAAGGGTGAACAACCCTTATCAGTTAGGGGTATGAAAAATAGATAGTAGCCGATTCTCAGACCTACTGAATATGCATACGGATATGGTGAAAATCGGTAAAGCCGTTTCGGAGGAGTACGGTAACTAAAAAAGTGACACGAGAATTTTATATATACCGAAGATTGTAAACTTATGACGGCAATAGGTTTGCCTCTAAATATACGAGTAGGCAACTAAACATTTTTGCGGTAGAAATACAGATATTAGGTACTATAATACTCATTGTTAATAATGACATTGCTAATGAATATTCTATAACATGATATTCAAAGTAACTGAGGATATGAAATTGAAGGTTAACCAGCAAGTTCATAAACTTTTTTAATACCAACCTTATGTAACGCAAGTCTATTAATCGTATCTCAGGTTCAAGGTTCGAATCTAAACGCACCTCAAACTTTTTTAACTATGTCGGAAATTAATTATCTTTTACCTACTTTATGGTAAAAGAAAACCTAGTGAAGAAAATTAGTTGCCTAAGAGATCTTAAAAATGTTTTCAGAGGTATGTGAAGTATTCCTATTCGCACTGGGCCAGCGTGGCAAATAATGGCTTAATCCTTCTCATGCGAAGAGGAGACCAATGCCCCGCAGTGGAACAGTAAATTGCTGATGATGGAGTCAAAAGTACAACTCGCTTCCCGCATCAGTAGCTCTTGAAGAAAACAATGATAGCCCTTTTTTGTAGAAAAAAGAAACAGTAGAGTTAGAATTTTTGCTGAGGTATATTTGCCTTTGTAGAAGCACCAAATATTGTGGAATTTTATATGATGTAACCAAGTGAACCACTAATTTGCCTGATTTCACTGAATTCCCTGTTTTTATGATGCAGTCCACCTGAGCTTCTACTTTATACAGAACAGTTCTACCTGCAGCTTTGCCATTCCTGAATGGACAAACTGAATGAACCTAAATGAACTAAAATGGTCGCCAAATATGTAAAGTCGACAACGATATCCGCACCCTTCCACCAAAAGTTGGATAGGTAAGTAATTTGTAGTTTAGTTCTGTTCGTTGTGTAGTCTATGACGTCAACAAAGTGGTTTGTTTGTTTGTAAGCAGCGCGTGGCGCACTATCGGGGCAGTTCGCGCGGATTCCAGTCGGGAGCACCCGTCTCCAGCGCCGGCAGGAGCTGCGGGACAACACGATAGCTTTTTGAGAATACTTCAATTAAACTAAAAAATTGTCGAAAAAATCAACATATAAGTAATAAAACGTCAAAGTTGAGTTATTCAGTAGTAGTGCTTGTGTTGACTTTGAACGGATTTTTTGGATTTTCTATGTGAGTGGGTTGTGTGCGCCAGCAACTTAACCGGGAAATTATATCCAACTAACAGCAATATATTGAGAAATATATTTTAAAGGTATGTCATAAATATTGCGATTACTTTAAGAATTAATTAAACTTTATTACAAATAGAGTTTTAAACAGACATCAACAAAGAAGCTCTTAATATTTTTACTTAAAATATAACTATATAGGTACTCGTATTACTATAGAATTACTTGATTAAAGTATATAATTTATTTAATTGGAACTCTACATACACAAAAAATATTACACAAAAAAACTTGTTAAGTTTCCATTCAAAACTTCAAAACTTGTCTTTATAATTTAATTTGAATTCTTAAATGTAACATTCAGAGACATTGTAACATAAGTATAACTCAAAACTTGTCAACTTTACAGTTAAAATTAAGTATAATTATAACCGAACCTCGGGTAAATGAGATTTTAGAAATATTTATAAATACAATTTTAAGTTTAGTCATATCTATTTACATCTAGTCATCTAGTTTATCTATTATTTAAACATTCATACGTACATGTATAATTATATATTTTTAAAGGTGTCTGTATGTAACTGTAAACATTCAATAACATTATTAAACAGTATTTGAACGGCAATGCCTCGAAATATCCGGTATCATTGTTTGGAGGCTTTGCGGGTGATTGCTGCAAGAAGCGGCCTTCGCAAGTTCAATGCGAGCCGAAACAATTGAGATAAATACTGTGCTTCTGACCAAGTTACGTAAATTACGATTATATTACAACACACCACATAAATATTATGTAATAAATAGATCTCGTTGTAATACTTAAAGTACTAAGCTATTGCTAATTATTATGTGTTATTACATATAATGAAAACACTACACTTTCAGAAATATATCCTTAATAAATGCTTTAAAACTAATGATGGATTCTAATTATTAAATTAGAACATAAGCGTATGTCTTTAAACATTGATAAAACATGAATATTCCGATATTCCCTTTCTTACAGATTTGTGAAAAAATGTCTCTATATTTGTATCCAAAAAGCTGTAAGTAAGCATTTGGTAAACCATGGGTATTGACCATTATTATCCCTTATTAAATATTTAAACAATTATTACTCCATTCATCCCATTGCTGGGCACGAGTCTCTGCTCGGATTAAGAGGGTTGAATAAAAAATAAAATGAATAAAAAAGATTGAGAGACCAATTTTCAATCCCTCCACTTAATATTACTCAAATACCTATTTATTAGGAATTTATCAATTTTCACCTCAGTTTTTAAATTACAAGCAATAAAATGTCGCAAATGAAAAAATACATTTCTACCTACTCTACATTTCAAATGTCAAAGTTATTAGTCAAAAATATATCGCATTGATATTCGGCGTGACCTAGAGCAAGATTGAGGATAGAATTTCAAATGACAGCCACGTAAATTTAGAACCGCCCTTTACAGGGCTGTCTCTATCTTTAACGTAAAAATAACGTATAAGCCTCAAATTTCGAATAAAAAATCGTGTGTGTACTTATATACGCATACAAGGAGCTTTAGTTCTTTGGATTTTTTTGTATTTGGATTTGGATTTCGGTATTAAAATATTTTTAAATAATTACTTATAAATATTTTAATACATATTTAAAAAAGGATGAGGAAACCACTAATAGAAAAAATAAAACTCAAAATAAAATATGTGTTACATCATTCATCTGGCGTTCGATAATATATGTTACATTGGAGTTTGCATCTCCGTCCGTTAAAAATCTTATTTATTTTCTCTAACAACGCCAAAAAAAGTATAATTTCAACAACTCCTTTATTAATTTTAAATTTTTACTGAAAGCGACGCACTTAGTCATGATGAAACATGCATATCTTAATCAAAATGGACTGTTTACTGACATATCACACACAATATGTGCCTACTTAATACAGTTTTATTGACCTTCAGAGTAGTGACAAAATGTTTTGGATTGAATATCAGACCGAAATATTGACATAATACGCATAATCCAGAGTTTTGACAGCCACTGTAAAACTCAAACTAGTGGCAACCCTAAAGGTTTTGAAAAACAACGTTGAGTAATCCAAATTGCAGGCATTTTGACTTCAACAATAACAGAATATTAATAAATATTACTAACAATTTTATTTAACACTAGCAACCCGGCAAACTATGTACCGCCTCAAAATCTATTTATCAAATATATTTCATATAAAATATAGCCTATGTTACTCGTGGATAATGTAGCTTTCGAATGGTGGAAACGGTCAGATAGTTTTTGAGCTTATTCAACCAAACAAACAAACAAAGTTTTCCTCTTTATAATATTAGTATAGACAAAATTAGCGAAAATAACAAAACGTTAATTATAAATGTATTTATACCTTAAATCAATTAACAAAATAATTAATTATAATGTAAATGCCTAAAGGTACTACCATTGTTTTGATAGAATAAACATAATTATCACAAAAATTACCTGTGTCTGAAATTATAATTACTGTATTAAGTTATAATATGTCAAATACCTTCAGAATTTGAATTATATAATACACAATAACTACGCATTTATGTCTTAAACTTAATATTCAAGAATATTCTCGATTCACAAAGAAAAATACATTTAACGACTTTTATTTTTACTGAGGAACGTAATGTTTTTAAGCCTTGGCAGATTTTAACGCATGAGATATCGCTAGATTCTTCTTAATTGTGAGAGGAACTTAGTCTACATTATATCGCTTTTCAGCTAATTATTTTTAATTAGTTCGGTTTTTTATATTTAAAATAAGTCCTACTCAAAATTGAGTTCAACGGTTGTATAATATGGTCCTCTTATCTTTGTAGGCTTATAGCAAAAACAGCAAGAGCAACTCTGTAGCATAGATATAGGGTAGAAAAAAAATTATATGCTACAGAGCATAGAGCTCTGTAGCAACTCCACATAATCTTCCTCAGTGAACAATACAAAAGATGTATTTGCTTCGACTACGGACCATAATCTTCGTAACCATTTTACATGTTATTGATGTGACAGCCGCCTTCGAAATTGTTATAAACCGGAAGATGTATGAGCATTTTGCAATTTTCTGCCATTATTTTAAATTGATTGAAAAGTAATACTTTCTTTATCCCACTGCGATAGAAAGAGGGTTATATTTTTCGGCGTATTTAAGTAGGTATACATGTCTTATATTTCGCATGCTATACAGCTCAAACCGGTTATCGTTAACTTATTCTAGATTTAACTACAGGAAAATGTCAAAAATTCAAAATAAAGTCTTAAATTCAATAAAATGCGGCTTGGACATACCTATTTACGCAGTTAGACGTCTCGATTTTGCAAAACATGTGATTTGTTAGAAGTGAATGCACATTTATTGCAGAATATTCAAATTATTATTCGACCAGATTATAAAATTTAAGGTATCTTGTCTATTTAAAATTTACATTTAAGATAGTTATCAATAATATAATTTATCAATGTTTTAGGCTTTGGTATGTAACTAGCTAGTATTTGAACTAATTATTTATTGACAGGTTATAAATTATTTTATTTATTTATTTATTTATTTATTCATTCTTAATATACCTAAAACATGGTATAAAGGCGGACTTAATGCTATGAGCATTCTCTACCAGTCAACATTTAGGTCAAACAGAGATCAGCGAGGACGGTATTGATATAATTAAATATAAATAAATTTACTAAATAAAATATTCAACAAAATAAGATATATATTGTACGTATAGATGTATATAAACACAATGAGGAATTGATTTAATACTCGAAATATCAATGAATCAATGTATTTATCTATGCAAGCCTTTTAAGAGTGAAGGATCTTATAAAATCTATTCAATGTTAAGTCATACATCATTTTGTTAAAACGAAAACACTGAAACACGTTTCTCTAGAGACACGTAGCAAAAGCTCAGAGAAACTACATTTATTGTACAGTTCAGAAATATGCGTACATTGTTACCAGTATAAAATATGAAGACATGGTTTTTACTAGAAAATTTCCCCTTTAATATACAGCAGTGATAAATAGACCCACATAATTCTCACACTATGTCCCCACTTGATAAATGGTTTGTGTCAGTTTAAAGATAGTAACTTTGCTATAAAGGATATAAAATTATTTATGTCTAAAAATATCAGTGTATTTGCGAAACTCATGATAAAACTCACTGACTTTAGCAGTTTTAGATCAATACATAACCAAACCATACCAAATGATACTAATTTCTACTTAACTCCTATGTCACAAAGCAAAAATAATTAATTCAGTGGCCCTTGCCCTTGTCCAACCACGAATACTTCTACCACTTTCAATTTTCTCCTTAATTAACTTTAAAACTGCCTTTTATCAACGTGATTGATTTAGTGTCCTTGAATAATCATTAATTAATCATTAAGAACTCCTATTAAGGCCCTGTATCCCGATAATCAGAATAGTTTGGAGCATACTCTCCACGCCACCATTAATATGTCAGGATTAAAATGTGGGGGAAGTCTACCAATTTGCATTTGGTAACGGTGACTTTACTCTCAGTAAACACGCCTGTGCCCAGCAGTAGGACAGTGTGGTTTAACGACGACATAAATCTTATTGTCATATTAGGCACACGAGTTAGACGCTTGGTACTGAAGTAATCAATCATCCCTTCATGACTCTCTGTTGTTATCCGTTGTTTGTTTTTTGTTATGGAATCAGCAAACTGGTGTGCCATCCATCTAACGCTATGTGTAAATTTCTGCTTATTTAAAATTATTTTAAATAGAGCTGCTGTAATGACACGGGTCGGTTTTGTTAATTATTATTTGAACTTAGTAAACTTAACATGACGTATTGACATGACATTTAATTACAACGCCAATGTCAATTGGCTACTAATTAGTACGTACTGTTTTTAGGGTTTTGTACCCAAAGGGTAAATACGAAACCCTATTACTACGACTCCACTGTCTGTCCGTCTGTCACAGGACTCTATGTCCTGAACCGTAATAGATAGACATTTGTTTTTTAGAATAGAATATGTGTAAGGGTGGCCACTATAACAAAAAATACTAAAAATAAAAAAGTTGAAAATAAATGGGGGTCGCCATACAATAAACAGTTATTCTTCTATGTTTTTCGCTTTATCTATTTCAAGTTTTCACACTTCAATGGCTGCTATAATAACAAATACTTAAAATAAAAAATGTATGAACATTTTGTACGGAACCCTCAGTGTGCGAGCTCGACTAGCACTTGGCCAATTATTGTATCAAAGTACTTGTTCGATATTAATGACGCCACGGATCTGGTTTACTTGTTTGAAATGGGTATTACCCAAACACACAAACTACAACGTATTATTTTTCAATAGATAAGCGGCGTAGTACCTAATATACTTTAGATAAATATCCCATTTAATACAGATACATTAGGAACTCTAAATAAAATTATACCATTCCGCCACCAGCGTGGAAGAAAGGTCACCATACCTGTTCCCATGCGTTAAGGGTTCCGGGTTCCGATCCCCGGCCAGACAGACATCTGAAAGATGAATTTGAGTATTTTTCTGACTCCTGGGTATTTGTTTATTCGTCTTTGTGTGTCCATGGCATTTCGACACCATGAATCCTAGTGTCGGGTTGTGAGTGTAGAAATCCGGTTTTTAAATATACTTATAAAATATTTTTTTACACAAAACAAAACCTCCTAAAGCGTTCTTCGTCTCCCTCAGCCGCGCCCACTAAGATCAATCCCGTATTCAACTCGAGTATAATCGTAGGCTTTGACTATAAAATAAATTTACGATACGCCGTAAATGTTCATCATACATGATTTACATGATGTTTAAGCTCCGATGATACGATCCTACATGAAATATAGATACTTAATATGATGTTCCTATTAATCTTCGTTCTACTTAAATTACACAGGCTCTTCAGTATCTTTAAACTAATAAACTTTCAACAAGGAATACTGCTATCAATAAGTATGAATAATAATAAAATGCATCCATGTGTCTGATTTTACAATAATCATCAATCTCTCAAGTCATTAAGCTTATGTTAAGTTATGACTTATATGCACGATATAAAAAAATCAGTTTAAAGTTTAAATACTTATTTACCGGTCTATCTACTTGTATCTCTTTGAGCGTGTTGCGTATACGAGGATTTTCCTAAATTTTCTAAAATTATCCAGATCTTTTCACAAATACCACTTAAATATGCATCAACAACTCCACCGCTTTTAGCTATTTTCATACATTTTATGATAGCAATAGGACACATTTGCATTTGCTTACGCACACACTAAAATATCTAAAAAAGGGTGACATAAATAAACAGTAACCCATTCACATATTAATATACTTTATTATCAAATAGATATGTTTTTATGTCGCCGGCGCCTCGCTTCCACGATAGTCCCAACAGCGTGGTTGCTTCCTGCCACTCATTAGCCTATTAAATATAATTAGGAACACTGACGATAAACATAGGTATTGTTTGTGTCGTTAACTCCTAAGTATTGACACTACAAATGTATCATTAATGCTTTGTCCGAAATTTAACGATTTAAGACACTACACGTCCTTTCCTTAGCTCTCATGTAATGTAGGTCGTCTCAAATATCCCATTGATTTTATCACAAATGAAAATATTGTGTATAGAATCATAATTCTTCCATTAACAGATTTTCTTCCATTGTACAGTCAAAATTCTTCCATATTTATATCTTGTTATGTAAATACTAATCCAAAATTCCATTCTAGGCTGGTCTGGCTCTAGACGATGCTCGCGAAAACAATCGCGAATTATCGAAGACATTCCGACACGAAGCGACGCTGAGCGACTGCCAATGAAGCCATCCATCACTTCTGCGCTGTGAGAACGAACAAAAAACCCCATCAAAATGAACACTACGTTGCCGCTGCCACCGTCATCGACGTTCACACCCGATGTAGCTAATTTCACAAGTTTTGTGGTGATTAATTTCACGAATACGACTGTGAAATGTGCGGTGAGACCGGCGGCGCACGGTCCTGGGGTGTTTGGAATCATGGTGAAGGTGGTGTACGCGATCGGCATCATCGGTAATGCAGCTGCTATCATCGCGCTGAGGACGGGCGAGCGCCGCGTCAGGAACCGCAAGCACTTGTTGTTGCTCACCTCCCTAGCTGCCAATGATCTTGTTGCACTGGTAAGTTGTGATTAATTTATATATGTACTAAGAGTATATCAATATTCCTATTCGTACATGGGATATTGGAAAAGTATGAGGAACCTTTATTCCTTTACTATGAACATGTGGATGTTCATAGTAAGGGAAGAATGGATGAAAACACCACCACATTGCGACGTAGAAGAAATTATGACCTACATCCAAGAATGTTCGTTGACTGCGTTAAAGAAGTTTAAAAACAATAGATCTCCTAAAAATTAAAGTACCTTCCAACAACTTGGTGGTGGTAGAACCCTGTGGTTCATCTCCGGCAACGCCACCGTCTTTCCTATTTCTGCCTAATACCTAACAGCAGTGTTAAGCGCTGCTGTGTTCTGTTTTGAAGGGTGTTGTGACGGAGACATACTTTTCAGAGGTATTCTAGCTTAGTCCTTAGGGTAGAGGCGCATTTGTTGCCGACTTCAGCTAGGAATCTTAGCTTATTTGTGGTGGATTACAGATGAACATGGCCGGCAGTATCCACTTACTAACAGGTGGGCTGCGTGATCGTCTGTTATTTTGTTAAGTGAAGAAAGTAAAGTGAGCGTGTACCGCAGGTGGGCATGATGTGCGCGATGGTGGTGACGGAGCAGATCCCGGGCGCGCGGCAGACGCGCGCGGCGTGCGTGGCGCGCGTCGTGCTGCGCGTGTTCGGCGTCGGCAGCGTGTGCATCGCCGTCACCATGGCGCTCGAGCGGTACCTCGCGCTCACACGACCCTTCCTCTACCAGAAGGTAGGCATCTAATATAATATTTAAAGTAAGTGCTTATTGTTGACTGATCCCAGCTTATGGATTGATTCATTTAACAGACCTTTTTAGTAGAGTGTGTGGTAACGTAAGCATGGAATATGCAGTAATAAAATATTTTTTTGTCATTTCAAAGTCGCGGCTCGTTATAATCATATCAATCTTAAGATTATTCAACTAAAGTCTTAAAATTAATAAACTAAAATAATCACGAAACAAATTATATTTGGGTTTTCTTTGGGTATATTTTCTTACTTAAAATTTGAAACTTATAGGATAGAAACTTTTTCTGGATTAAACCTGGGAAAATTTTCAAATACCGCTGACTTTATTTCGGTCATGATACTCATGATCCTTATTGATCTTTACGACCTCTGGCACCAAAAACGCGCCCAAGACGACTCTACAATTTCAAAAAACTCTCAGTTACTTCAAACCTCCCAGCAATTTTCAGTAACTGTAAAACATATACGTTCCTATAAGTAAAGCAGATATGGAAATATTAGAAAATTGTTATAAGAAAAAATTTTGGTCCACTAAAATATTAAGAAAGTTTTACATTCTATATAGAGCTAAATAAAGACCTCAATGTTATCCCTACACTTATTTTCTACGTTGGAGGAATATTTGCGCTGTTGTTGTCTTTTATGTAGTAATCAAATGTGTATGACATATTGTAAAAGAACATGAGGTGTTTTTAATGCCCACTCTTCAGACTAAGGTTTAGAGTTAAGTGCAATGAGGGGTCATGACCTCAAATAACGTAACTTTAACAATTTTTACTTTTCACAATAATTATAACTACATTTAATCATAGAATGCTTATAGTAAATATGTGTTACATACATACAGAAGCTACTTGGTCCGCTTTGTTGACGGATTACTTTATTACAAGTGGTATTATATTGCGGGATTACACATAATCCCTGTTCGCTACTATCGCCATTTATTATAATTTATTCCGATCTCAGCCAGCCGGCCTTTCAAACGTTAATCATTTCTAAAGTACTATGTTCTGATAAACCGTGTAACTACAGCGCCCTCTGTGAAATTAATGAAACATGTTTGTAATTTATGTAGGAATTTGCATCGCGCTTTCTTACAAAGCTCCTTTGAATCTATTATTCGTAGCCTCTTTATATTTTTTGTGGTAAATTAAAATTACAAGTAATGACCAATTTTCTTATTAAACACATCGTCTCTAAAGTAACCGTGTAAGTACCTACCCACCTTTAACGCAATGTGCATACTCGTACCTCACTTTAATGTTTAACGTTTAAATGATTTAAAATAAATGTACTTAAAATTATTTTATCGCGAAATATGAAAAGAGGCATCAATGTTCCGTTTTACAGGAATTTTAACTTACAACTTTAAAGTAATCAAATTATAAGCATCAGATTAGGACTCACATATTGCATCTAAAATTGACTGGTAGAAACTAGATTCATGTTTTTGTAATACCCTCATTTCGGAGCAACAAAATTTGCATTCCACTTCGTATAAGAATTATTCATTGGTAAAGGTTTAGGTATCAGAAATAAGTAACATATTTGCATGTCAGAACTCCATAGCGCAACTCTACGCAATTTATATTATCTTGTTGGCTGATAAACATCTAGTGGACATTCAAATTAGTCTCGATATAGGAGCTAGGGCCAGGGGCAGCCCGCTATTACTCTTAGCTCTCATGTTTAACATGTAGATTATACGATAAGAAAATTAATACCTACAATTTATCTTCCCTCGCGTTTTCTTAATAGGATTGTGGCATAATTGAGCTAGGATAAATGGTTAGTTAGTAATTAGTGTGCTTGTGATTGTAGAGAAATTCAGATAAGGAATTTCAGCCGGTGTAGAGGTAGCAACGCAGTATCGGTTGATGAGGTACACTTTTCATCAGGCATTCCTTTTGTAGCGCCGTTTCCTATCACACGTGCAGTTCTGCTCCGCATGAGTCTTATTCGCATTCTATCATTTTAAAGATACTTTTCCTGTTATGTAAGCTACGAGCGGTCTGGACGCGAATAGACTGTAGCAGTTTATTTCATACATACAAATAAAAAACGCAAGCGGACGTAGCCCGCGTGACAAGAAACAAGCTCTTTTATTACAAATCTTATGTTTTAATTTATTTATTTCTTTACTTATTTATTAGTTGCACCAACAAAGTGTACACCATCTCCTCCAATACACAGGCTTGACTAAATAAGTTACAAACTAAGTGTCACCTCAATTATAGGCACAAACGGCATGCATACCAACCAATATACCAACGTAATTACATTAACATTCATGTATTAATAATGGAAAACCACGGAAACGGAACACGTGATCCATATTTGTTGGTCTCAGCAGTGAGAAAGGTCAGCTTAGCTTTCAATGTCACCTGATAATGAAAAGAAATGCTAACATTAGTTGGGTCGTAAAAGTTCCATAACCACCCACATGGCTTTACGAGGCAGTATCGCAGCCAACCTGTTCCAGGCTCGTGACGGATTGTTAGTTAATGCGTTGTAATTTGAAAACAGTTATTCATTTATATTACACACATAAATAATATAGGTAACATAGAAAACATAGAAAGGCAAATAATGTAGGTACCTACATAAAAATACTCGTCACCTACCGCTGTCAAATGAACCCATTTCACATAAAACTCCAACACAATACCACATACACTATTACACACGCTACCTACTCGTACTAACCACATTAAACATCACGTTAACGTAATAGGTATTACCATACTTCGTGGTAGTTATGCCATTTTTGGCGTAGACAAAGCTAGATCAATGAAAAATCGCGCGCAAAAAAGGCAGAAATGGCATATTGTCTTACTAATGTGGCTTACAGTAACTTAATCTGTAACGTCAGAGCATAATTGTGTTAGATTATCTTTGTATGCACGTACCTATTATACATCATACATTTCTACGTATGTATAACAAGAATTTATCTTTCTAAAAGTAATAAAATGAATATTTAGGTGGTTTATGAGATTATATTAAAAACTAACCACTAACTGAGCATTTATTTGATTTTGGTTAAAGTATCAAAGACATTGAACGAAAAAGCAGCAATATAGACCATGGGAAGGAAAAGTGTCAAATGCTATAACCAATTGGTAAAAAAACGTCTTAAAATATATGTCAGATGTCGATAAATCTGAAATGGTGTTATGTGAAGCGGGATGAAAGTTTTTGTATAAAAATATTGACGTTCCGATGTATGGCCCTATAGAAACCTACTGGTAACTCAATTTTATTTATCAAAATTTACGTCTATTTCATAATTATGCATAATAAAACTTAGTTTATGCTATTTCAGATATTTAAATCAATGTTTGTGATTCTAACGTAATGTAACAACTCTTTCCTCTTGCGGTTAAACAAGATATGTAGAGATTTTTTTATGACGAAACAAATGGTTGATAGGTGTCTAGATACGAGCAGTAACCATATAACAACAAGTATTTGTGCCACGTCCGCCAAAACAAAATCATAAAAGTTGTGCGAATTTATTTTTAAACAAATTTAATCGAACGATCGAACAACTCTCCATCGGAAATAAATCCATCCGTTCTCTTGTATAATGTAGTGGCAAATTTATTTCAAGTATAAGTATGTATAACAACATATTGGAATGTAACTAAAAATAAGGCCGCCGGTCTCATACATCAATGCGTTCTAATTTCACAAAATATATTTTTTTGTTAAATTGTGCACCTATTTATCAATTTACATTATGACGCAAATATTAGAGAACTTTAACTGTAAAAAATGCATTATTTCAAAAATGTTTCTTAGCCATCTTAAAAACTGCTACATATTATTTGAGAAATTATTAAGATCTTTGTTATATTGTTAGCTGGATTAAGCCAGATTTATGACCCACAATAAACAAATACTACATATTATTGACTACACGTGGTTACTGAACTACAGATCAAAATAAAAAAGCAGTTTGAAATTGACTTTACCACTAAGTACTATAATATTTGCAAGAAAACAATATGACGTCGGGAGGTTAAGATGAGTATTTGAAGGTAGAGTTGCTAGCGATAACTCTCGCTATAACATCTTTGCCAGAGATATTTGGTGCTAAAATGAAAAAAAAATATTTTATTCAAATAACAACTTGTTGGATATGTTCTGATAGTCTATTCTTGTTGAATCCATTTATCTTTTTAAACTGCGGTCAATAGCCATATTCAATTGGAGTTCAATCATTTCATATTACGCTCGTAGTGTCAATTTGTTCGGGTTATAAAGACATTTATCAACTCTAAGTGCCGGATACTTGATCTTTGAAAAATCTATCGTCTAGATGTTTTTATATAATGTCTAAATGTCTAAGTAGCTTAGAATACTGTGTAATAGTAACAGTATTGCAGTCCAGCTGACATGAAATCATTGATGTCTAAGATAACATTTTACAAACTTATGAAACTTTACTAACTTTTTATAAAGGAGTCTCAAGCATTCGTTTTCTTAGGATAATTTTCATTACTGATAAATATTTTAATTCCATTTAGATAATCTTGGATCCCCAGATTTCCAAATTTCCAAAGCATTAGTGCTTCCTACTTAGGTACTGTTATTATGACTTTTAACAACTTAAGACAGCTTAAAAGCTTATAAGTTACTTGTTATAAAATGATGTGTAGTTGCATAACGAGCAAAGTTTTGCCATAGACTTTCACCAGAGTAATTTTGCTTCTTTTAAAAACCCTGCGGTTTCTTTTGTGAGGCTTCGTATCCATCGTATCCGTTTTATAATCTGATATCGGTACTGGTGGCTCCGGGCGCATTGTTATCTGACCAGTTTGATGTTAAGGGTTATTTCAACTAGTTATTTTTTTAGAGCAAACAAGCAATTGTTTGGAGCATTGAATCTGTATGTCTACAGAAAAAGTAAACAAGAATTTGCAAGTAATAAGGTAGGTTAAAAAATGTGGCGAATAAAAAGCAATTCTTAATTATTTAATTCAATATAAAATTATGACTTTGCTTCTCCATTCTTTTGTACCTTATTTTTCTCAGAAACAAAAAGTAGCCTACGAATATGTTATATAGAGATCTAACACCAATTTATTCATATTATTGTGATACGTGGATATTTGAAAATATGTGTTCGATTTATTAAAACATAGGTACAGGTCTATGATTTTATTTTACGGTACCGGTGTAAGGATTTCAGTTACAATAATATTGAAATATTCACCAGAACGAAATATAATAACTAAGCTTAGATGCTATCCAGTACCCTTACCATGAGTTTTTACGTTTTTACAAATATAACTGTTTTGGTATTTGTTTACGTATTTGCCCATACAATTTCCAATCAGCGTCCCTAGCGGATTGTATCAGAAATATAGTGTCAGTAACGTAAAATTAAATGTCTAAATTGACAAAATGGCGCTTTATGTTTTGTCTCTCTTTTTTACGAACATAGACAGAAAGACTTGATCACTTACTTATTGTTACGTTTATTCAGTCTACTGAAGCAAACGGAACAGTAGCACTACCATGAGTTGGCATAGAAACGCCACTATAGAAATGGTAAATAGAAAACTATTGTCATTTTGCTAGTGAATAACATAACTACTATCGTTACGGTATTTCTTGACAACGTCTGTCAAATTAATGACTCATGTGACCGAATTTGTATGGCAATAGATCATAATGACATTCGCTAGCGATTTGATTTCGATAGGTTTTTTACGTATCGAGTTACGTAGTGGCTCACACTACGGATTTTAGTTCTACGAGTAACCACCAGAGGCGCTGTACAATTTTTCATACATTTATTTTACGCAGTCGCTAGCGAGTAATACTTTTGTAAACTCATGGTAGTGCTACTGAATATTAGATTGAGCAAACGTAACGTAAAATTGTGGGATGTTTTGAAAACTCATGGTAAGGGTACTGTAGGCGAAGAAGTAATAAAATACGAAGCTTTCTGTTGACATCCACGGGAATGTGGTGTGCATGAGCACCGTGTAGCCGGTGTGAGGGTGTGAGTCAAGTTCGCTCGTTACTGCGTGAAATGTGACCCGCGAGGCACGCCGGCTTTCAACGCATAATATGCAAATAAGAAGTACCGTTTGCAATTTTACTCTTAACACTCCTAATAAATAATTAATTTTAAAAAATAGGAGAGTTAGAACAACACCACTACCACCACATTCAGTGGTAGAATGCGGAACTTTGGGTGCTGACTTACATATGAACCCATTTTAACCCCCAGCAGTGGGTCATACACCCTTGAGAATTTTTTTAAGGACTCAGGCTTGAAATTCTAATCCCAGATATCTCGCTTGAGACGCCGAGTTTTTAACTACTAAATTATCCCTGCAATACAGGCACCAGCTACCTCGAAACATTAAGCTTGCTTGCAAACAATAGCAATAGCAACCGTACTCTTTATGTACTTTAAATTACCCTTTAAAGGGAATGTACCATACGGAAGTGTGCGTGGGAAGCCGAAGTCATTCGATACTTGAAATTGATACTTTGATGCTTTTTGCCCGCGGGAGCTTATGAGTGTAATTTAAAGCTCAAACTCGATGTGATTAACCAGCTTTATGGCCTATGTATTAAGCTTTCCTGTCCACAACATGTTATTATTGGGGATAAAATATTAACTAAATTAAAAAGTAAAGTTAAAGGAAATTGCCAATTAGGTATTTCTTAATATATTAAGAACTTTCCCGTGTGGCATCCTCTACGTATATAAATTTAGTAAATTACTATCTAGGCATTATACTAGTAAGGTCTAGGACAGGGTATTGTAGGGTCTGATACACTAAGAAAAAAAAATTTGCGCCCTTTACAACACCGTACAATTCGTAAGCACTGCCATATTGTGGGTATGTGCCGCCCTCGACAGGAAAACCTTCGCCAACCTTGTCCTACCGGTTAGACAACCTCAATATTGCCGTCCCGCATTTTGCCGCTCTGGGCAATTGCCTGCCTTGCCAACCCTAGATCAGGCTCTACGTAAATGCAATTCAATTAATGAATCATTTAAAGAATGAATCATTTCAAAAAAGATCTGTATTATATTTTTTCGGGTAAAAGAGAAAACTTACATATTATATTATTCCCTGCACGAATGTTGCAAAATACTTGTGATGACGTAACAATTGCAAGTTTATTGCGCGCCCGCCGGAGCTTCCGTTGCGCAATTATTTTACTCCGGAAGTTTAATAAATAAATTCCGCACTTTTCAATTAACAAACAGCGAAGTAACGATGCATTAAAGCAATCACAACTATGTACGGGGCATGATATCATCGATGACGTCAAAATAGGTGGAATAGGTTCTATGAGTGATTATTATGCAATTCAGATAACCATACTTAAAATACCTTCAAAATTGTTTTAGTAAAATAAAATCTGCGTACAAATAGGATAGATTTCCGTTTGTAATTATTGTTTTTTTATTTAATTGATTTACCCTGCAATACTCCTTACACAGATTCTTTCAATATTTATAATTTGTAATATAGACAGTTTTATATAATCTGATATCCTTGCTAAATGGTATTCGTGTTGAATGAATAATAATATAATAATTATGTATTTACTATTGTCGAGAGAATGCTTAGTCTTATTTCCTATTCTTTACCATTTTATTCCTCTTAACTCGAACTTTCTGTCTATCTAACTTTTGATTCATTCATAAATAATAATTCGGGTTAAGTCGGGTGTTCAGACTCCGTATTGCGTTTATACAATTCAAATAGACTAACAACTTGCACTAAATATGCATGCATTTAAGTGCAAGAAGAAGCTGAACGAACAGCTTTAGGTACATCATCGTATGAAGTATGTGGGCCGTAAAAATACCATGAAACTGGAAAATACGACACTCACATTCTACCAGCTACCGCTGCAATTAAGGAATTCTATGGAATAATTAGAGATTATAAAGTGATGGTCACTTGTTTGACGAGTGTAGGAATTCTTCCGTCCGGACATTAGGGATGGATTGCAACGTTTAGTTAAAGTTAACTATAACGATAACTTATACGATAGCGATGGAATGTAACAATTCTGTGTTGCACCAAGTTATTTGTCATTAACGCCATTTGTGTCATTATCTCATATTTTTTTGTTGACGTTAACAGATACGGAAATTGACAAAACAATAACTTTAGCCGACCGCTTGACAGGCTAACGTTAAGTATTAGTTATGACGTCATGTTAACCGTAACTGAAATCGTGCAATCCATTAATTGCTTAACCGCCAAGTTGACAGCTCGTTAGGCTTTTGCTAACGTTAAAGTTACATGATGAAAGTGTTCTCTTTATTCGTAAACGCTCAGTAGCGTCTTAGCTGCTTCTGTTTTATCTTTATCATAATATCGAATATTCAGGGAACCAAGACAATGCATACAATAGATAGAACAGTATTAGATAAGCGTTTATGATAAAGGATTGGATGTACAATTTTCAGGGGAGTTTGTTTTGAGCTCGCATACAAATAGACATTGAATGAAGATACCACGGAATATACAATAATCAAGTTTGCTCTACAAAGAAAAGGTTTGATTAAGGAGAGTCGTAGAGTTAAGTCTTATCAAATACACATTCTAAGGTCTAAAAAGCCTTTGTTTTATGGAGGAGGTCGGAAGCTTACTTCACGCTGGTAGATGGACAAGGTACAGATTAATGATCAATGTTTATCGGATGTTTTCAAATCGGCTATGAGTCCTCCGATAATATTTAATACTGCTATTCAAGAATAACCATCGGAACCGATGGCTTAACGTGCCTTCGGAAGCACTGAAACAGGTATGAACTTTTGCCACCGGCGGTAAATAATAACCTTAAACAATGAAGAATTTTGTAAAAAAATCCAAATTAACTTTTTACAACAGATAATGAGACAGGTATAACTGCGTAGATGCTAATTCACCGATTAGAAAATTCATCGACCCACATAGCAGTTGCTCAAGCGATTCCCGACGACATTACCATGTAAGCATGTCGCCTGTGACGTTGTGGACGCTGAAGTAATCAATATGAAATTGGACTAAAGTTGCATTTCTGATAACCGGGCTACGTGACTGTGAGAGTGTAGCGTCTTTTAAATAAACACCATGACTTTCCTGAAAAGTAGAGGTCTGATTAGTTCTGTCTATTAGTATCTAGAATACTAAATAGCAATAATTCGCAATGTATGATATAGCAGACCCATTTCTTGGGCATTGGGTGTTAATTATCAGGAGTAGCAACTCATACTCAATCGATGTGTGGTGACATTGACCACATAAACATCAGGTGAATTGCGTGTTCATTTTGTTAAATCTCTTACAAATATATACCCCAATTTAATAAATAAATATACCTCAATTTGCTACACTAGCTTTTCTTACGAGAATATCCCAAACATTCGCGGGTGCTTCTGATTGTAGTATAAGAGAATGTAATGAAATTCCTCAAACATCTTAGTTAATTAACACTAAATCCTTATTACTTTTCACATCAAAGAAAAATGGTCTAAAATGTAGCTAAGTAAGTTAGTAACATATCTCTAAGGTGAAGTATAGTAGGATTATAGATGATTTCTGTAGAAAATAAAACGTTTTTTGAACAAAATATTAGATCAGCGAATCTCCTTATACCGTACTACAATACGTTACTTACTAGCGGATATTGAGAAGGAAAAATTGTCTATTCAACTCTCGCAGTGACATCAAATTGGGATGTATTCAGAAAGTAATCAAATGTGCATGAATTTCAGGCACAATTGAACTATGTTTCTGTGGCGCCTAATATATTACCATACAGAACAATTCAGACGTCTGTACCGTGAATTATTCTGTTTCAAACAGGACAGCTTAAATAGGACAGGATGTTTTGTTGTCGATTAACATTTTCTTGCAAGTAGCAAACGCGCATGTAGCTCACTTGAAGTTAAGATAACTATGTTAAGTTTTGTTCCGATTTGTGTGTATCAAATCAGATATAGGTCCTTACACGAAAACGAGACATTCCAACCACCGATAGTTTTTATGGTTTCAACTCACTCATCTCACGTCAGACTCAGCACCCACAAGATCTTGTACCCAAAATCACAATCATGTCTAATCCTACTTAGTGTTGATTACAGAGGTTTAAAGCCATCAGTAAGATGGAACGGCTCATTCAATTTAATTTCATAAATAATCTCATCTGCTGCTATTTCTAAATATAAGTTGGAAGCCGTCATGTCTGACCAACCCTTAACAACAGAACACTAGCCCATAATAATTAGTTAACATCACGAACCAAATGTCCGTTAACTGTTTATCATATAAAATAATTGCCCTTTGAGTCGTCGAAAGCCGCAGAGTTCATTACACTAGCGAATAAAGCCAAACAAAGAGTTTCAGTTTAGCCACAAGAGGGTTGAATAACACCGCACTGATTTTTTATTAAGGACGCGAGTGCAGAGCTGTGTATGACCATAAATACCTATACCTACGTACACAAACATGTTTCTCAACGAAACTAGAAGTCGCGTTATAAAGTTATAACCGAGGAGACGAATGAGAAAAGTTTGTAATAAACGAAAAAGTTGGTAACGATGGTAGATAAATTACATATATTTCGTTTTGCGTATTAAGAATGTGATGAAACTGGGCTAGAGCTAATATTATCAGGGAATCAGTTAACTAATAAATCAATCTATCAACTTTTTGTCTACCGAAGATCGGTATATGCAATGACATTTTTACGTCTTTATTAGTAGTATATCGATGGGTATATGTAAATTTTTGCCTATTAGAGTTGTCAAATTTCGAACCTGTCAAGTTTAACCGATTATCGGTTATCCGATTATCGATTATCGGGTCGCCGACATAAATTGTGAATTTTAACTTTTAGACGGACCTTTATCTAAATATATATAACTCAAAGGTGACTAACTGACATAGTGATCTATCAACGCACAGCACAAACCACTAGATGGATCGGGCTGAAATTCGGCATGCAGGTAGATATTATGACGTAGGCATCCGCTAAGATAGGATTTTGATCAATTCTACCCCCAAGGGGATAAAATAGGGGATGATAATATTAATTCGTAACGTGAGCGAAGCCGCGGGCAAAAGCTCGTATCAGTATAGTGTAATGAGTGTATGGTGTAACACTAATAATTAGTAGTTGGTCTCTTATTCAGTGAATAAAATAACTCCGAGATACTCCGAGATTTAAGTAGCTTAAATCTGCGTCGGCGTAGTCTATGACTTGTTAGTTTACTGAGCTGCAATAAACAGTAACTAACAATAAAGATATTTATTTTTTTGCGTGTAGCGATTTATGAAATTTTAATTTTAGTTTCGCCGTGTGTATAACCCCTTCATCACTAAGGATTAGCTATGGTTCAGTCAACGTTATATTCATGTGTTTGTTCCCCAGCAAGTGACATACTACGTGATCCGCACGGCGCTGCTGGTGTCGTGGTGGTGGGCGGCGGCGCTCACGTGCGCGCCCATCCTCGGCGTCGGCCTCTACTACGACGAGGCGTGCCGCGACTGCAAGCGGTACCGGGACGCGGTCGCCGGCCTCGACTTCGCTTATGCGGTCTTTTATGTCATATTTGGTAAGGATGAAAATAATAATATTAAGTAGACCACTTTTGTATGACGGCGGTATGACCACCACGTATTTTCTGGGTTGGCTGACGTGTTCTGCTTAAAATAATTTATCTCTTTGCAATGTATGTTAAGGCATAGATAGTATAAGGACCATTGCCGGATCTATTTTCGACTTATAAGAGCAATGTAGAGCTACCGTTTTCTGGTTTGAGATAAGGAGACATTTACTCGAGGGGTCTAAACTTACTTCTGAACATATACCTACGTGGTTGATTAAGAAAGGAATCTAATCCTTCCTGGAGTTGTTTATACATATATACCAGATAGAGTGCATTTCATTTAATACTTGTTTAATGTAAATGAAAGTTCATGGTATAACATGAACATCCATAATATAACATCCATAACATAATAATCCATGGTATAACTATTATAATATTGTAGAAATCCATGCTGCACTTTCTATACACTACTGCGCTATACACAAACTTAACAGAAACGCCGTTACATACTTAAAGACTAAGAAAAGATTAGCTGAAACTTCGGGAATCGGAATGCCCTATACCAGTTAATCTGCTCTACAAGAATTCCCACGAAAATATGTGCTACTACTTCTTTAGTACGAGTAAATTTATCGAAGCACAACTCTATGTAAATTACTTACGACAGATAAAGTGGCCACTTTCATATAATAAATGAATGAGTAAATCAATAGGGATCAAAACGGACAGACGGACTGCAAATAATCGTAATCAGGTCCGATGTGAACGATAAGTCGTGACGTAATCATAAATATTTAATTGTGCGCCGTCCGCTCGTGTTTCCGCGGGAAGAGCTTTTACACGATCCACTGTTTGTAATTCCATTTCCGAGTCGTTTCTAGAGAATTACTACTTTGTACTCAACTACTGGTCTATCATCGCCATGTAAACTAAACTCTATGGCACTTATTTATTTATTCGTATACTTAGTATTTTGTTTATAATATTGAGATAGAAAACGCATGCAGTTCACCTTGTGATAAGCTACTATCGCCCAAGGATATCTATGATTAACCCCTGATAAGAGTAATTTCCTACCGGTTTGCAACAGATCCGTTGCTGTCCCCGAGGAAAGTTGGAACGCCTCGGATAAGTCTCCCTTATCAAATCGGAACACAACAGCGCTTATCACTGCTGTTATTAGGCACAAATAGCTTAAATTTCGTTTTAAGAATTAAGTACCGCCAACGCCAACGCCAGGGTCAACGCCAGGATTGAACTACAGTAATACCTCGGACTTACACGATTGGTGGGACCGAGTGATAACCGCGTAAATCGAATTCGCGTAAGTCGGGGTACGCATCTACATACCATCGTATGGTATGATTTCGAATGTGTTGATTTCGCGCAACAAATACAAATGTTTACATGAATAATTGTAGGGTTAGTAAGTCACACTCAAACCATAGGAGAATCGATGAGATTTGAAAATCGCGTAGATTCCCGAATTCGCGTAAGTCGGGGTAGCGTAAGTCGGAGTATTACTGTATCAATGCACCTTAAACTTATGAATGCCAACGAAACTCATCCATACCCCTCACGTATATTATTACATCCTACGCGAAAAGTTCCTTTTAGTTTTTTCCACCCGTACCAAAGTCCTAGTCAAACTTTTACAAGTGTACTAAACCTGGCAGTAGTGTATAAAAACCTTGCATTATGCGAACTAGCGAGGCTTATACCTACAAAAGTGGAGCAGATATGCTGCAAGTTTTTCTTTAGAAGTTATGGAATGCTTGTCGCGTATTAAGTACTAATGTACGAGTATAAAGTAGTACATAAGGATGTAATGTAGGTAATTAGTAGATTCTAGAATTACCTATGTTTAATATAAGGTGCATTGTTACGACAGAAATTTATATTTAATCTAGCAGTATTTAGCGCAAGTGCAATTAAGTTTATTATGATGAAAAAGTTCAATATTTAGATTCCATAAAAAGAAAAGCGACAAGAGACGACACAACACGATTTATAACCGAGTTTCATCTGTTTTTGCTCAAGTATTAAATTATTATAGGTACAAGTAATTTTACTGTGTGCATGATTAACTGGTGTCCCTTCTACACGTAGTTGTAGAGCTTTTTCTCGTATCCGCACACTTGCCAACGTTCAACTTTCAAATGTTTGGGAATTTTGGATTTTGCGACAAGTGTTATACGTGTGGATAGACTAGCATATACTAGATACCACTTACATTCTTAATTTAAGTTAACAATTTAGTTTCCATTTATTTGTTATACCTATATTAAGTTAAGGTTAGGAAAATGTTCATTTAGCATTAAATACGTCTGAACATGACGCAGGTACGCTGCTATGCGCCGTGTTGGTATACTGCAACTTGGCGGTGATCCGCGCGCTGTACGCGATCACGGCACCGCGCGCGGGCGGGGCGCCGGTCGTGCGCCGCGTGTCGCGCCGCAGCTGCCGCCGCCGCGAGCCGTCCGGCACCGCGCTGCACCACAACGCCGCCACCGCGGAGGAGGTCGCCTTCAGCAGGCTCATGGCTACGCTCTCCGTGATGTTCATGATATGCTGGCTGCCGCAAATGGTAAGTGCATTCCCAAACAGTTAATTGCTCTACAACAATTTGTCAGACAGTATAGTCCGACCGGGGAGAAAACACAGCTCCACCTATTTCTGTTACACCTCTTACGTTTTAGTGTGGATGCCGGATGATTGACTTATTAGAATGTTAGTCCTCAGAGGTCGATCGAGTCTATGATCAGGTTCAGGTAAAACCCCTGCTCAAAATATGTAGAGTTCGGTAAGAATGTCCATGGGTACCCTCACTTAATCCGTACCTTTTACTTAATTACACAGTATTACCATTACTAAAAGATTAAATCTGGAACATGCAGCATTTTGGATACAAAAGCTTTGTACAACCAACAATCTTAATTCAGAGGGCTTGTTGGTGTTATTCTAATTGAGATAACGTTCTCGTTCTACTTTTAAATGATCTCATTTTAGTATAGTCATCGTGGATCGCTCCTAATGAGCGGACGTGTGCAAGGTTATTATTGTGCTCATCACTATTAGACAAGGACATTACCATACGTAAATAAGAGATAGTACATTTTTCTCAGTTGTGACGTTAAGTAATCGGTGCAAGTGAAACACTCAAGGGCGACGATTATTGGTGGATCGCGACGGTCAAAAGAGCAGTGGGGAAGCATCATCTGCACCGCCCGCGCGTCGCATCCCGCTTTCGCCTACAAATCGCCTACCTTCTGGGTGAATCAGCTGAGCTATATCGATTCAAATAGGCCTACCGGTATTTTTTACCGCGCAATAGATATCATGCAGCGTTTACCCGGCGATTCCCCTCAAACTAGGATAGACCCCAAACTTCAGCCTGCACCTGAAAAAACCTGGGTTAGCTCACGGAACAAGAAGAACGAAAAGAAACGCGAAATGATGAAAGACTCGGATAGTGACACCTCGCAAACTACAAGCCGTTATAAAACCCCTCAAGGCTCGCCTCTTAACAGCATACATGAAACGTTAAACGTATTTCGTGACGAGTTAAAATCTATTCACAGTTTATTAAGCACAATGAAGGAGGAACAGGAACATAATTACGTTCACATAAAATCTGATATAGGTGAAATCAAAAGTGACATTTTGGAAATGAAAATAAAAAACTTGGAATTCGAAAAATTTATCGAGGACATTAACACAAAATATATGGATTTGAATCAGAATCAACAAGACTTATCGGATAGTATTAGGAAACAAGAAAATAAATTAAAGGATCTGACACACAAGAACTTACAGTTGGAAAATCAGCTTAAGGACTCAACCGTCGACATACACTATTTGCAACACCAGTCTGCCATAAAGGAACAACGCGACCGGTTGAACAATCTGGAAATTATTGGTATACCTATAAGCAAGAGTGAAAACCTATATACAATTCTCGAATCCATGACTATAAAACTTGGTGTGAACCTAGCCCCAGAAGACATAGACCACATTCACAGAGTACGTAAATTTCCGACGTCCACCACACAAAATAACACTGGCCTTCCACCTAATATTGTTTTACACCTCACCAGCCGTAGGCGTAAAAATGAATTTCTCGCCGCTTACAAAAAACGAGGTATAATTAACACCACGGACTTAGGACTCAACGGACCGTCTAAGCCTGTCTTTATCAACGAACACCTAACACCACGCAACAAATTACTTTTGAAGAACGTTAGAGATGCAAGTAAGAAAATGGGTTATAAGTTCGTTTGGGTAAAAGACTGCAAAATTTTTCTTCGTAAATGTGAAACAAGCAAAATAATTCATATTTCTAATGAGAGTGATATACCTAAGATAAAGTGACTATCCTGTAATTCATATGCAGTTTATCTGTGTAATGGTTATAACACTTATATATCTAGTATAGTTAAGTTTCACTGTGAGGCGCAAAAATTATGCAAGTCACTTCGTATTATCTACGGTCTAACTTATTACTGCACTAAGTTATTTCTTATACGATTAAAAATTATATGTTTGTATGAAGTAACATTAATGAAAATTCTTTGTTTGAGATACTTTCGTTGTAGAAGTATAGTGTACTTAATGTTAAGTTTAGAATCAAGTTTTGTTTTTATAGCAGCCAAACAACATTTTAATTATACTATTGATTATTATTACTTTAGTTCTAATAATGGATTACAGCTCATAAATTGTAGGCGAATACATGACTTCTACTTCAAAAAATGGCCAACTTAAAGTTTAAGATTGCATATCAAAACGTCAGGGGTTTGCGCACTAAATCTAATGAATTTTTTGCACGAACAATTCTATGTTCATACGATATTGTTTGTTTAACAGAGACATGGCTTAACGATTCCTTTTATAGTAACGAATTTTTCAGTAATGACTTTGTTATTTATCGCAAAGACAGGGACGAAGTGGCAACGGGTCGGTCGCGGGGGGGCGGCGTGGCGGTGGCGGTGCGCCGTGAACTGTGTTCGACGTCCACTGCTGGCGCACCTTCTGGGTTTATCGGCTCAGAGGAGCTGTGGGTTAGCATTCCATGTACATCAAATAATGAGATGCGTGCGCCGGCGCATTTACGACAGCGGTGCGACGTTGCTGCCACCGTATTCAAACATCGAAACGAAACTAACTATTTGCATTTAATTTGTACATATATTCCGCACGGACCTCATCACGCTAAAAGATTAACGTCCTTCTTTGACAACGTTTACAACTTTATGGCGTCCCATCCGAATGATATGTTTATGATAGTGGGTGATTTTAATGTTACTAATGGTATTTGGAATTATAACTTAGATTCAAATAGTATGTCCATTATTAGCAACGATGACGAGCTTGCCTGTTTAACCGCAGATTTCATGAATTTAGCGCAATTAAAACAATACAACTCCATTCAAAATGTAAATTTAAGACTGTTAGACTTAGTGTTTTGTACTTCCCGTGTTCAAGTTTCACGTAGCTTTAACCCATTGACACCTGAAGATTCACATCACCCTGCTATTGATATAGATTTGACTATAGAATATATAGAACCATTTTTAAGTAAACCTCATTCACGTAAACCTTTGTTTCACCGCGCAGACTACGAAGCTATAAATTCAGAGTTGTTAAAAATTAATTGGCTTGAAGAATTTCAGTCGCGTTGTGATTTAGAGTCAGTTGTAGAATATTTTTATTCGATCTTAAATAAGTTAATACACAAATATATACCTTTTGGAAGCACCACTCTCGCTACAAAACATTCTCCGTGGTTTACACGCCCACTTATAAAATTATTAAACGAGAAACGTAAATACCATCGTAAATGGAAACGTTATAAGGATCCCATGGACTATATAACATTTTCTCTTTTGAGAACTAGGGCACAAAAACTTGAAAAAAAATGTTACGAAACATATAAAATTATAACAGAAGACAAAATTAAAAGCAATCCAAAGTATTTCTGGACATACGTGAAATCTAAAACAGGGCACAATGTTATACCTCAAAACTTAACTTACAACAACATAACGTCTAACGATAGCACAGAAATCTGTAATCTTTTTAATAATTACTTTAACTCCGTTTTTATACAACCTTCACTCGAGGATCGTAATAGTAGCTTCGAATTTAACGCACATACAAGTGATTCAGCCTCGTCATTGAACATAAGTACAATTTGTATAGACAAGAGAATCGTTAAAAATGAATTGAAGCGTGTTAATGTCAATAAGGGTGCAGGATATGATGGTATTCACCCATTATTTTTATCTAAATGTGCACATGCATTGTCGGTCCCAGTGACATACATATTTGAAAGTTCACTTAAAACTGGTACCTTCCCAGAACTTTGGAAAAAAGCGCTCATTACTCCAATACCTAAAAACGATAATACTAATGACGTCAGTCAATACAGACCCATCTCGAAATTATGCGTCCTTGGCAAGCTTCTTGAAAAAATTGTAACTAATCAACTATCCTATCATATTCGTAGTCATATAACACCCAACCAGCATGGTTTCTTTCGCGGCAGATCTGTTGATACTAACTTAGTTACATTCACAAACTTTTTATTAAAAGCAATGGACAATAAGCTACAAGTAGACGTCATTTATTCCGATTTCTCCAAGGCCTTCGACAAGATTAGTCATTTTGTTCTGTTAAACAAACTTTGGGGTGCCGGCATTCATGGGGATTTGTTCCGTTGGATAAAATCATATATAAGTAATAGATCTCAGGCTGTTTCTATTAGGGGTTTTATGTCAGATTTTAAAACTGTGCCCTCTGGCGTGCCACAGGGTTCTCATTTGGGACCATTACTCTTTAATCTATATATAAACGACATTCAAACCTTCATCAGTAGTAAATTACTTTTATATGCTGATGATGCTAAAATTTTTAGAGTAATCACGAATGAAGGTGACTGTGCGTCTCTTCAACACGATCTAAATTCTTTAGCAGACTATTGTTCTAAAAATCAATTATTCTTAAATCCTGAAAAGTGTTCTACTATATCTTACTCCCGTAAACACAATAATATTGATTATGCCTACACTTTAAATAATAAAATACTCTCTAGATCAAGCTCAATTCGGGATTTAGGTATTATTTTGGACTCTAAATTAACTTTCAAGAACCACTACGATAATATGATTCAACGAGCGAATCGTCAACTGGGCTTTCTACTTAGAACATGCAAACCTTTTAAAAGCACACTTACCTATAAAACTTTATATTTTTCGCTGGTACGATCTATATTGGACTTCGGCTCTGTGATCTGGAGTCCTTACCATGCATGTCACATCAATAGGATTGAAAGAATTCAAAAAACATTTTTAAGAATTCTAGAGTACAGAGTCGGGTCCGATAATCTATCGTATGGTGGTTCATTAAAAAAACACGAAATTTTAACCCTGAATCTTCGACGGCAACAGCGAGACTATATGTTTTTGTATAAAATTCTAAATAACTTTATCGATTCCCCTGACCTTTTGGAAATGATCAGCTTAAAAGTACCGTCAAAAAGTATTCGCCGACCCAATAATTTATTTGCTGTTCCTATATCGAGTACTCAATTCACCTCTAACTCATTTTTCAATCGTTGCTTGGCTGCCTACAATGAACATATTGGTCATATTGATCCTTTTTGTCAATCTATCTCTAAATTTAAAGAAAAAGTTAATCAATCTTTATTTGAAAAAATGTATAATACCTTGTAATATGTAACTACTAAAACATAATAAAATGTACCTTGAGACACAATTCAGTATTTAAAAACTTGTAAATTTAAAGTAAAATCTAATCAATCCCTTTTTGAAAAATGTAAGGTATTAATGTAAGGTATTAACCTTATAATATGTAACTATTAAAACACACTAAAATGTTCCTTGAGATACAATTCAATAATTAAAAACTAGTAAATTTAAAGTAAAAGTTAATTAATCCTTATTTGAAAAAATGTTTAATACCTTGTAATATGTAACTACTAAAACACACTAAAATGTACCTTGAGATACAATTCAATATCTTAAAAACTTGTCTAATGTATTTTTAATACACAAATTGTTGGCACTCAAAGTCTAGAATAACATATATGTGGGAGAATGCTTCATTTCATATATATAAATATTCCGTTTTTAAAATCACATGATATTAATTTCGAACTACCGCTCCGTATTAACAATTGGCTACCTGTATCATGGTATAAA
Source organism: Epargyreus clarus (assembly GCF_041222505.1). Taxonomy (NCBI): domain Eukaryota; kingdom Metazoa; phylum Arthropoda; class Insecta; order Lepidoptera; family Hesperiidae; genus Epargyreus; species Epargyreus clarus. The sequence goes on from NW_027332218.1 coordinate 13,346,327, forward strand.
AAAGGGGCGCGCAACTGTCAACAGATCAGAAGTTGTCCAATAGTGGGCACGGCACGGTGGTGCTCTGAACTGTTTGGTATTTTGCTTGGGTGTTATTGTTACTGTGGTGGCATTAACGCTTATTCATTTAATTATTTTAACAATAATTTTTATAAATATTGGTTAAATTAGTTGAATCGAAATACCATTGTAGATCTACCTACCGGCGCGCCCACATCAGAATCGGGATAGGATACGCCCTTTTATTACGTAATAGTTTTAAAGTAACGGTAACGGAAGATAATCAACCGCGTGTGTAGGAAGTGTTCAACTGAAGAATTTATCGTGGCTGTACTCCTGACGACAGTTTGGGACGCGCAATGGAGGCGATATTGACGAGGCCTTCGACATTGGAGGAGCTGTGTGTGAAACACACGATGAACCGGTTGCGTGAGTAACGTGTACGGTTTGTCTAAATGTTGTAATAATTGTATGTGCATTATTTTAGCTACCGCAAGCGTGTGAAGTAGCTTGGGTATGAAAATTGAGAAGGTGGAAGGTGGTTTGCATCATCCATGTTAACCGTCTACGTAATTAAGACTCATTGGCGCCGAGACTCATTGGCGAACAATTGGCGCTCCGGTATGATCAAACCAATGGTTTTTATATTTTCGATTGTTAAACTTGCTATTTTTTGCTTTTTGAAAGTTGTTAAAGATTATAAGAATCACTAATATGAAAATGTTTGGTTATGCGCGAAAAAATTAACAATCATACATGTAGGTACCGACATTTTTTTAGAAATGTTTTGGCTTTTTAAAATATTCGAGTAATTTCAGCTATGCTTTTCACAGTTTCGTTACTTATAGCAACGCTTTAAGAGGCGATGCTCAATAAGTAGATGAACAATGATCATATTGTTTTAAATTATTGCGCTGTAAAAAAATATTTTACGATTGTGAATACAAGTTCTGATATCTACCCTTTTGTATGTACCTATTCGTTGTAATGCATTTAACATTCTTAAATAAACTCCGTCTTAAAATAAAACTAGTCACAATGAAGATTATTATTGAAGTAAAAGGTTTGATAAATCAGGTAGCATACTTTTTGCCATCGCAATTCCATGGCCGTGAATTTCGTAAGTTTTATTTCTAGTTTCACCTGGAACACCGTGATAGTGAGATATGTATTGTGCTCATTGAAAGGTGTACTCTCAACCAGCGCTTGTCATTTTTAGTAGGATGCTATCTAATAATATTTACCTAGCGCTTGTTCCCAGAATCTGTAACTAAAATGAAAGCTGCTTATTGGGGGTTTTGTAACAACACTTGACTTGTGATGGCCGTAGACGTGGACCAAAATTGAATGAAAATGTAACATTTAGATTCTGGCGGTGAGTCAGTAAGTTGTTTATCGGTAAGCGACTTTGTGCTCTTACAAATTTGTGTATTTAAAGTTATTGATAAAGGTTACAATTTGCGAAGGATACATTAAGGTAAAGCTGAAGAAAAGGAGTTTGGTAACGTTCGCATCACCCCAAATGGTGTATTGGACTAGGCAAAAAAAAAAAAAAAGGTGAATTAACGTAAGTTATAACTTATTAATAAACATGTAGTCTTCTGTGTTTTTCACATTGTTTTGTGACATAATGTGTAACTATTACTTGCTATTCACTTTAAAAATTGCAGAAGTAAAGAGAATCGAAGCTTAGCTGACTGTAGAAAAAAAACAGTTACTATAATAGTGCAAAGCTGTAAGCATTTTGATCGGTCAAATGTGTTTAAAGGTTTAATTTAATAAAGACAATTCATCAGCCTCGCTCGGAGTCGATCAAGTATATTTAATAATAACTTAAAGTTTGAACTTGTTTTACAGTAGTTTAAATTGTTATTGGATCTTCTTTCTTATTTTGTGTCATAGTAAATAATACCTTTCGAGATGACGTACATCACGATCCTAGACTTTACGTGTGAAATTATATTGTGTTGGTACCTTTAGTGAATACTTTAACAGTGGTAAGTCAACTATACCATCATGTAATCTAGCTAACAATCTAAACGTTTTAATTATTCATTGACATAAGGAGTTTATTGTTATTTTATTTAGTTTTGTAACTGTGCAGGTGACGACATTACGTCTAGATATACGGCTGTGGATATAACAAATTCAGAATATTCACGCACGCAATGTTTATACTATACGAAACAATTCGGCGTGTTTTTCTCCTATTCATAATTTTGTCGTCGTTACACTCAAGCAGATAAAGGTTATAAAGGTGGTAGAAACTTTTATGGTCCGGCAATACCAATACCATACAGCAGTGTTAGGCTCTGTTGTGTTGAAGATATTGATGGGCCTCAGTAGCCACTTACCATCAGGTGGACTGCATGCTTGTCTGCTACTTCTAAAATTTGGTTTAAAGTTTTTGTGTGTGAGCGAATATTATGTATAAATCAATCCGGGACGAAATAACGGTATTCGTAGGTATACTTATTATTCTTGCAAATGGTTAATTACAATAACTTTTAGAAGTTATTCACAATTTCTTGTGATAACAGAAACTGTTACGCATGTGTTATATTAAATTGAAATAGGTAATTCTATTATTTTTAAATATTGTATTGGAACTCGGGGTTCATACCACAAAATATTCGTTTTTATTTTGTGTTCATACTGTTTTGACCGATGTTTGTTATTCTACGAATTTAAATGTTATATCTTTACAGATTTATAAGTCAAAGTCAGGTTCGGACGAGCAATTATATACCTACTGCAAGTTCTGATAAAATTCGAAAAAATCGAATACTGCAAAAAGAAAAAGAGACAAGAGTACATACACTACTGTCAAATTGGACTCTGCAATGTGTGATCATTATTGTGTGGTAAAGACTTTGTTTGCAGCAATGCCTATCGCACAAACGAAGGTAATTGTAATAATCAAGGTAAAAGTAAAATGATATAAGGTAAATAATATAATGAAGGTAGGATGACTCCAATAACTTTTTACGTTTAATGACCTGGTTTTCGTTGTAATGTAACTGTGGACTTCAGAGTGTTATTTCGTTGACATTTGACGTCATCACATGAACGGTACGAACTATAGCTCATGTTATGGTAAGGCAATAGTATTTTAATTATTTTATTAAGAATAACGACCACGGAGTACTTGCTGCTCTGATATTTTCTTTACTGTATGTAAAGTTGACATTAAAACTGTTTTGAACGTGACAATTCACTTTATTATTATTTTCACACATTTGTGTTGTAGACATCAGGTTTTTCGGTTTGAAATTAACTTTTACTTTTTTATTTTTATGCTTGTTACAGCTTATTTGTTTACAGTTCTAAATAAGAAAAGCACTCGTGCATGGTTTTGAGCAGGTCTCGAATAGTTTCTTATAAAATTCTGTCATAGTCAAATGAGCTGACTTAAAAGGCATTAATGATTTTCAAGAAATCCTGTCTGAGATAGTCAGACACATTATAACAAATTCGGTAAAGGAAGACATCGTGAAGAACTACACATCGGGAAATATATTCTCAAGGGTATCTAGAGTCTACCCAGTGTACGTTTGGCGATGCAGAAGACTATGCCATAGATTTAAGCGAGCCAAACGAAAAGATCTGTAGATTTTACTCTCAAACCATGAACGAAACGCGGAGCTCTCTCGTTATATCGTATATAATTATTGACTATACATATAATGTAATGTGTTTTCAGACTACGAGAACATGTGCTATGGAAAGTAAACTATTTGAACATGTCAGATGACTGTGAACCCTGTGAAGCAATGACAGTATCGACAGTCAAAAATCTGGTAAAAACTTTGTGTTTCTCTTGAGTACCTGCGAACTTTGGAACGGTATGTGGATTGTAAGTTCTGTGTTATCGGGATTGTCTTGCATATCGATGATTGTCTGGCCAACAGTCACGTTTATGTTTGATAATAACCCGAGTGCCATGTGATTTGGCAATTCTTTTCAGGAAATAATCAATTATGTACGTACGCTATGTGACTTAGCGAATTTATGATGTCATGTGACTTGACATCAGCCATGTAATTTTGCAATTCTTTTCAGATAATAATCAATTACGTACGTAAGCTATGTGACTTAGCGAATTTATGATGTCATGTGACTTGACATTAGCCATGTGATTTGGCAATTCTTTTCAGGAAATAATCAATTATGTACGTACGCTATGTGACTTAGCGAATTTATGATGTCATGTGACTTGACATCAGCCATGTGATTTGGCAATTCTTTTCAGATAATAATCAATTTCGTACGTAAGCTATGTGACTTAGCGAATTTATGATGTCATGTGACTTGACATCAGCCATGTGATTTGGCAATTCTTTTCAGATAATAATCAATTATGTACGTAAGCTATGTGACTTAGCGAATTTATGATGTCATGTGACTTGACATCAGCCATGTGATTTGGCAATTCTTTTCAGATAATAATCAATTATGTACGTAAGCTATGTGACTTAGCGAATTTATGATGTCATGTGACTTGACATCAGCCATGTGATTTGGCAGTTCTTTTCATGTGACACGACCATTTATTTACACTATTAGACACCGGTTATGGGGTTAACCAATTAAAGTTACGTGTTTTGTGTACCATGAGATTTGGCTTCTGTGGTTAAAATTGAGACTATATTATCCGCGAATCTAAAGTAGTTTATCCACTTCTTTAATATTATTGAATTTGATTTTTTTAAACTTTTGTTCGCGAGCCGTAACGGCTGCTCGTCAGAATGGCCGTGTGGGAGAATGCTTCATTTCATATATATAAATATTCCGTTTTTAAAATCACATGATATTAATTTCGAACTACCGCTCCGTATTAACAATTGGCTACCTGTATCATGGTATAAAAAAGGGGCGCGCAACTGTCAACAGATCAGAAGTTGTCCAATAGTGGGCACGGCACGGTGGTGCTCTGAACTGTTTGGTATTTTGCTTGGGTGTTATTGTTACTGTGGTGGCATTAACGCTTATTCATTTAATTATTTTAACAATAATTTTTATAAATATTGGTTAAATTAGTTGAATCGAAATACCATTGTAGATCTACCTACCGGCGCGCCCACATATATTAAGTTAGCTTAAGATGTTGTAATGTAATATATGACTGTCTGTGTCCAAAATACAATAAAATAAAATAAAAAAAATATTTTTCGACGTGCTAAGCTTTTAAAGTTATAAAGTTTTAAGGTCACTGTTGTGTTTCACATTTTTATGTTATTAAAGTATTTTCAACCCTAGCCCTCGCGTGTCGACAATAAGAACAGTTGGTATAATACAAACTTTAAACCTGGTTCACATTACTCTGTTATTTTTATGAAATTCCCCAGCCATTCAAATGTAAATTCATATTTTAAATTAACTTGTTATTTAGCTTGTCAAGTTAAATTTATACTAGTTTTATAAACCACAATAACAACTAGCAACTAATAAACCACAAATAAATAGTTTTCGTCAATTGTAGGTACGACTCGATCGTACCACCCGCCAATATTGTCTATCAATAGGTTAATTACTTACATTACTTCATTTATTGATCAGTTCGGTAAAGGGTGGTGAGTAACACTCAATCACAGAGTGCTTTGGCAGTATGCACACAATTATATTGATGACAATGATAGATGGAAAATTTGTTCCTAGCTCACCCTGGAATTTATTTAGAAAGTGAATATTTCCGTCCCAAGAACAACTCAGTTTGTGACTAAATTTATTAAAATAATAGATATACTTAGTTACTTTTAGGTAAATGAAAAAAATATTTAAGTCATTGCATGTTTAGGTACTTTGCAATTGAGCTGTAAAATCAACCAAATGAAACTGTGAAAGCGAACTTTGTAGAATGATTTTTTCCATTTGTTTTACTATTATTTTTATATTTCAGTTGTTGAAGTACACACATTGTGAAATTTTTGTCTCTATTACGATTCAAGACATACCAATAGCCCTATGACAGACGGATAAACAGAGAAAACTTAGTAATAGGATCCAGTTTATACCCTTTAGCTATGGAATCTTAATAAATTGAAGCACATTGCATTGAAATGTAGATCTTTGGGCTACATCGCGATCAAATGCGAGCAGCTATTAAATATGGCGTAAGTTTGCTCATCGCATCAGCATGCCGGCCGCGCGCCGCTTGTGGGAGTACCACCATTCGTATTAACATTCATGATTTGAAAACAAACATCATGTACAGATGTGGAAAACATAGGAAGTCTTATGTTGGGAACATACGTTGGGAGTGGTTTTCAATTTCTTTGAAAATAAAGTTATATTTTGTAACATTTTATTTATGAGGGACGCGAACTTCATAACTGACACACGTAATTATGGTAGGTTTGTAGTATTTTATGATTATAATGATTATCATTGTATTAACTATACTCATAATAAAACGCAATAGTAGTATCTATTTCATATATTAAAATTACCGACTTATTTTTCCTTTCATAATATCAGTTTGAAACAGAAATGGTTAAATGGTTTTCCATACTTACTCATTACATTTTTAAATGAACTTTCCTGTAAGGTGACACAAAACTGACATAACATATAACACGAACATATGAATAAGTTTTATTATGTGAGAAACATCGTAGGTTCGCACTCCCAGTGACCAATAACGGCTAATATCTTAGTGTTTGAGTAGTATCGTAGTGTCGCAAGTTCTACAACTTATTGAGGAATATGTGCACGATTACTGGCAAGAAATTAATGTGACCCACTTATATTGGGTAATATTTAAATAGCATATTGATATACGCAGGCCTCTCAATTAGCCTGTTCGTTTGTCTGTCCGACAGTCACAGGGCTCTCTCTTGAACTGTAATTGATTTCATGCAAAAAAGTCATAGGTATGTGGAAATCATGCTGGTTCGCGCGGTCAGGTGCCAATATAATTTCGTATGTTTTGCAATAGGTATAGCTACATACCTACACAGGTAGATACAATATACAATAACAATTGGATACTCCATCCACTTCTAATTGGCATGCAGTTGGCGGCGCGATCGAAAATATTTCATTGTTTCGATAAATGGCAAGGAATTCATTAAAACACAGAAGTTCGCGCCGAATAACGCGCAACGCGAGTGGAATTCTTTTGTTTTAAATATCGTTTGCATCAAACGGGAATTGAACCCGGAAGCACTGCGGGCGACTTCTTAGTTAGCAGACTAATTTGAATAGAAGCATACTTTTTGATAACGTTATCGTTTTGTGCAGTAAGTATACCTACATGCTTCACAGTATTTGAAGGTTTTGTCTCTAAGTAGGTACCATTCAAATGTAATAATTAATTTCGAATAGAATAGGTGCCTTTTATTTAATTTAATTCAGACGTAGTCCATATATTGTAGGTAACTTTTAGGTAGGTTTGAACGGCTAAGAAAAACATAACGAGAAAACCTACGCGCCGCAGAGTTCTTAACAAAAAAGTTTTCAAAAGTGCGAAAAGTCTACCAAGTCGCTATGGGTAAGAGAGGGGTATTAAGATCTACACCCATCTGTAAGAGGACACCTGTACCTAGCTGTGGAACAGTAATGGGTTGACAAGAACCCCACACATACACACTTATTTCACTAACCCTAAAAGTGTTAAACTGTGTGTGCTGACGTAGAACTATCACTATCTGGGTATCTAGCTATCACTGATGACCTAGAGCTGTAAAAATATCATAACAGATATAGATTATGCATCGGCAGTTGTTCTGATTTACAAATAGAGTGCGTAGCATTGGGCTGCAGTTCACATTTCCCATAATATTGACCACTTCGAGTGTTATTGATGGCGCTCGCAAGGGCGCATGGGAATTGATGTGTTCATGACCTTTAAAGGCTATTGCTACATTATTATGGCTTTGTAATGAACAATTGACAATGTTTAAAAATATTTTAGGGATAATTTTAAGTAGAACTTACGGTTCGACTACGCTACTATCGTTACAAACATGCATGCAAGTTGGCTCTACAGTGTTCTGGTTTAAAGGGTTTACTATAGCAGAAATACGTAACGAATCCACCCAAGTTAGTTTTCCAAGACTGTTTTATTTATGTTCATTCCTGCAGTATCCCAGAGTGCTATGATACGAGGTGCTACGAGTATGAATCAGGTGCAAAAAGAGCTTTTCTTTAATCCGGAGATGTATTTGACTCATTTGGCGTTGTGAAATGCCCATAGGCGACAGTAACTACTTTCTATTAGATAGCCCGTTTCTCCAGGTGTCATTACAAAACATAAAAATATATCTTGTTCTATCTTAACAATAAAAGTTGGTTTACTCCTCCAACAAATTAGTTTACGTTGACGATTAGATCAATTATAAGATATTGTCGCGGCGATTGCTCCGCTTGCTACAAATTGATCAATTAGTTGGGTGGAGTTTATTGGTGGCATGTAGGGCTCTAATTACTTAATATATAAAGTAAGCCACACATAGGCGTGTAGGTAAACTATAGTCTGGTTATATTTGTTCAGCCTTGTTATTACTTGAGTATAGCTTGGTCATCCAGTAAATAGAATGGGGCTATACAATTTGATGAACTACAAGCATTATGACGTCTAATATCGCTATTCGGTCGAGTAGATAGCGGTCAATTCATCCGTAATACCTATATTCGGATAATATTTTTTGTATTCGATTTTTATGAGTTATGTAAAGAGCACATAAGTATGCAGTTTAGGTACTTGATATGAAGTGGTCCCTGATGTCCATGGGTGCATGAGAATGACACTACATGCAACTGGATAGAGATATACGAGTAGATTGCTCATGGATGCATTAGTGTCCCTAAAAATTAAGATGGAAAGCTTTACCAAACTTTCCATACTAGAATGCAGCAGCTTACTCTGCTATTAAAAAGTTATAGGTGTGGCACTGGACCCGTCATGGTTAAATTATTATGACTTCCACCACCTTTATACGTTGCCACCAAAAAGTGATACCTGATTATACTTATTTAATAACAATATCTTTAATATCTCGTCGTGTTCCAGTCAAGCGTATTGTTAGTCTTAAATTTTAAAAGTTGTTTTAAATTGAAAATTTTCCGGTTGAAAAATGATTTATAATTTCACTTTACACAACATTGGAGCAAGCCGAGACTTTTGAATATTAATTTTGTTACTTAAAATCAACATTGCTTAAAATATTAGCAATTTAATTTATAGGTAGTTCTATTATGTTATGGAATGAATTTTTATTTTTTGTATTTCTACCTAGTATTTTTTTCCTCTATCGTTGTACGAAAATTCGGTAGATATATTTTTTTTTTTTTTATAATATTGGAGTAGCAGACGAGCATGCAGTCCACCTGATGGTAAGTGGCTACTGCCGCCCATGGACATCTGTAATCAACCCCAGATAGGATTAGATATTCCTACCTGAGGTCGGGCACAGATGCGCCGCTACCCCTGAGGACTAAGCTGGAACGCCTCGGAAAAGTCTGTCTCCCTTACCACACCCTTCAAACCGGAACACAGCAGCGCCTAACACTGCTGTTATTAGGTAGAAATAGGTGCGGCGGTGGTGCCGCCGGAGTCGAACCACAGAGGGTTCTACCACCTTAAAATTATATATATTCTTCAAAGCATAACGCGACCTGTATAATACAGATGATCATTAATGCATTGTCACTTCTGAGAATTAATATGGTCGCCCCATATGGAAGTCGGCTGGCATCCACTGAAACGCAAAATCTTCTTCACGCTAGAAATCGATGTGGCGGTGATATCTCCCTGAGCAAACTGGTCCTACCAATTTCCAAATAGCGCAAATAGTCAAATCTAAATTTTCTAAACATTTTCCATATATACAAACTCCAAACTCGGACCACGAGCGTGATTGCACTCCCGGTGGGAGATCTCCCTTTGCCACACTAACATAGTGGTAATTCTCTACAGCTAACATCAGCGCTGTACCTGTCGCTGGGTTTGCCGTGGCGGCGGCGGCTGGAGACGCTGAGCCAGCTGTCCGACGTGCTGATGCTGCTGAACTACGTGCTGGACCCCGTGCTGTACGTTGCCATGCGCCAGCGCCGCCTCGCGCCCGCCGCGCTCTGCCACTCCATCGTGCACTGCTTCAAGCGGGTATGTATACCCACACCTAAAACCTTTAAAGGTTCTATGGAGTTATCGAAGACATTTTGAAGATTGTGTTGAAGTAGTGTTCGTGTTCATCTTGACATAGCATTGTTTGCTGCGTTATTAGCTGTTATAATGCGGTGTCACAGATGACTACCAATATTCTTTCTTATTTATAACAGTGCATTTCTGGTTTCAACGGTGCGGTATATCAGGTATGGAGGCAGTTTCCCGATGTAGGCTGCATAGTCATTTGGTGCTTTTTTTACATTTTTTGAATCTACGGACTACTATAGATAAATGCAACATGCAGCAGATAATCGCAGATTGTCCACTTCTGACAAATATCGAGAACTGACTCGAAAGACTTAGGACATGAATCCTATTTGAGTATTTACATGATAGTTCCTTCTGGCTCATCTGCAATGTTATCTACTTGTAAAACCAGCACCGCTTATATATTGGTTAGGTAGGTAACTAAAAGAAGGAGCCACTAGAAATCGGGTTCTTTACTTATCACATCGGAATAATTACCATTTTATCTTACGGTTTTCAAATTTCTTTGTACTTTATTTTTATTAGTTTTTTGTTAAAATTCAAAAAGCTTTAGACAATATGGATCCAAAAAATATATTCGCGATGTAAAGTTCAATGCCCTTCAGCGGAAATTGACCACTATAATACTCGCGCGCAAATTAAGATTGACAACTTGCCTACACCTATTTATATGAACCGGAGGGCCATATTATGCCTATTGTCTACTGTTATAAATTACTTAAATAGATTATTTTCACACCGTATCTGAAGAATATATGAGGCCATAATTATAGGTATAAGGCTTATAAGTATAAGTATATGTATATAGGCTTATAAGTATAAGTATACTTTTATACCTAGATATTACCTCCCTTGGCTAAGTAGGCAAGGGAGGTAATATCTAGGTATAAAAGTACAGTTAAACTAAATAATTCTTAGGTGTGTATAGAAACAAAATCCATGCATAGATACTTAAGCCAGATCTTTAGTTTCAGACTTAGGGGGCGTTCAAGTATTACGTAACGCAATTAATTCTTGTAGAACGTTACGATGCGTAACAGGGGCGAGAGGGGGTCTTTCTTAATACACGTTACGTAACATTTTTTAATGAAACAATAGAGAATCCTTTAAACTCCTAAATTGGCAACCCTTTTCATTTACGTTTTATGGGGAATCCCTTGAATGAGTGGGTTCAGCCGAAATAAGTCCTGAGTATTCTGAGTTAGACTAAGTATAGTACAGTATAGCTTTGACTATACTTAAACTAACTTAGAATACTCCGGACACCTAGTTCGGCTGAACACGCCCAAGGATAAAAACTATAACATAACTTTTTAGCGAGTTTAGGGTAAAAATTGACACTTGAGTGTTACGTAACGTTTAGAGAGGGGGGGGGGGTATAGAAAAACGTTACGGTGCGTTACAAGGGGGGGGGGTCAAAAATCTTCAAAAATTGCGTTACGTAATACTTGAACGGCCCCTTATGAAGTTTTTATAAAGTTTCTACATGATGTGATGAAGTTATATTAAATCCAAATCATTTTTTTCCAGAATCACAAAACATCGACAGAATCGATGAAGACATCGTGCTGCCCGCAGGAGACTATCGTAATAAGCGACAACAGCTCGGGCCCCGAGCTGCGGCCGCTGCGCGCTCTGCCGCCCACCTCGCGCTCGCAGGACTGACGTCACGCCCGCGCTGCGCCCCACTGTCCCAACTGCCCCCAAGGGCCCCAGGGACCACGACCACATCAGTGCGAGACTATTCAAGAAGATTCACGGTTTTGATGTGCATAATCTGTAGTTAATGATTAAATGTGTGTAAATAACAATAATAACTGTCTCGATTGTTATTTACATGGATCTACCGCGATGGACTATCGCGAATAGGTTCGAGGAAGTAAAACAGGAAACAGATTACCAACACCTAACGAAAACAACAACATTATTAAAGATCTGAAGATTTTTAAAATTGTAATGTATGTAGTAGATAGTTCTTACTTTGTATTACCAATTATTTTTTAATCAATATAGGTATATTATGTTTCACAAACTATTAATATTAAAATTGTGCATGTAACATAATATTTAGGTGTATCATTTTATTTCTATAAATTGATCCAAAGATCATTAAACTTTTGGTAAAAATATAAAAGTACCTAAGATCTAATGTAGTTATTTGTTTAAAAATCGTTAAATAAGTATATTGCTTTGCACAATACAATGTAGGGAGTAATGTCCATGTACAAACGAAAGTCATACAATAAGAAAAATACAAGTACAATAATATAAGGTAATCTTAGTATTCTAGAGAGGAGAAAAAAGATCAAATAATATTTTTTATAAAATCTACGTATAACAGTGAAAATAATGCATGTTGAAAAATACGATAATTATAAAATATTGTTTATTATGTTTTAACAAAACTATAGATATGTATATAAACAACATTCTAAACTAAACTATAAATATTATACACCTAAATAAAAAACTTTATAAAAATACTAACTATAGTTAAATATAATAGGCTTCATCCAAATTGTTGTCCTTCGGAAGAGTTCCCAAAACACTGGCGACATTACCCCGCTGAATAGCTAAGCTAATTCTCTGTCCGAGGTAAGCGCCAGCCCTTTGGTCATTGGTGCACTCGATCAATCGCTTGGAAAGATGTTTATAGAAAGATCGAGCGTCAGAACCCCACGGTCCCATTGTCTCCACGCCAAACGGCAAAAATATGTAGTCTCTACTGAGACTTGCATACTTCTGCAGTTTGCGTATCTCAGCGTCGGTAGCCACAACACCAGCTGCCCTTGATGATAACGTAAGATGGGACGGTGCCAGTGTGTCAACGCACGTAGCATCCCACACAAGACACCTCCCATTCTTCCACGGTATCAATGTCAAACCGTCAGGCCTCCTGCCATCGTCACGCACAACACCGTTCGGCTCTAATTGAGCCGGTACGTTGACGGTAGCAAGAGCCCTGCGGATGACATCATTCAAGGAAGCGTGGCGCGATTGGCGACCGGCGCTGCGCCGACAAGAGAGACCGTGGTGTCCCAAGTGGTCTACCTGAACTCCACAAGGACAACAATGTGGATGATTTAAAGTTAAACCCAGTCGCAGGCTAACGGCAATAGAAAAAGACGTGTTATCCAAAACCGTACCAAGATTACTCGACGGAATTGCATGTAACCAAAACCCCGACTCTTTGACAGAAACAGCCAGAAGACGAGCACGCTCAACAGAACATGTACTTGAGTCTAATAAACTAGTATGAGTCTTTCTGCAGAGCGGCTCGTCCCAGAGTCTTTGAACTGTCAAGTCTAAAGGGGGGGATACGCCAGGGCAAGCTTCGGACCACGCGTCCCTAGCCTCCGCACAGTACGAGATTTCTGTACGGCCTAAAGATGCATCGGTAATTTTTTGAAAAAGAGAACTCGTACTGTGAACAGAAGACAGGAAAGCAGGTAAAGCAACCGATGAAGCTTTCCTGATCCCGAGACCTCCAAAACGTATAGGTAAGGAGGCCTGGGACCAGGATCGATCATCTAAGTTGCAATTTAAAATATTTGATAATGTACCCAAAATTTGAGAATCCAAAAATGACAGTAAATTTAAAAATTTCCAAGCCGGACAACATCTTAAAAAATATGTAAATTTCGGAACGAAAATACAGAATCGAATAATTTGATATGCCATGTGAATTTTGATTTTTCCTAAACGTTCAGAAACAATATCAAATTTTGATAATAGTTCATCGAAAAAAGGTGGAATAGAATCTTCTAATACGGGAGAGCCCAGGAGACGAAGCGATTTTTTATCTACAATTTTTAAATCGGGGGACAATGAATAAAATTTGTTTAAAACTATTTCTCTTTCAGTAGTAGGTAACAATTCCGAAATAAAGAGTTCGCATTTTGAAAAATTTAATTCCAATCCAATTGATTTTAAAGCATTTAAAAGGTAATTAAAATCCTCAAAAACGCCAGTAGCATCGCCTCCTAAAGTCCCGTCATCAAGATACCACATGTTTAATTTGGAATTTAGTTTAGAAATGATAGGATGAATGGCTAAACTAAAAATGGCCGGCCCAAGTGGATCTCCCTGTTGACAGCCGACCGCAGACTCTATTAAATTATTTCTGTATAATAGGTGTGATGGAGCACCGTAGCATTGAAATAAATATGGGTAAACTTCCGGAATAACTGTTTTTATTTCTTCCAACAAAATGCTACGGTCGACAGAGTTGAACGCATTTTTGACATCAACCTTCAGAACAACATCACCACCACCGTTAGTTAGAAAGCTTCTAAGGCTGTGAACAGCTGCCTCGCAACCTCCCTTCGAACCGAAACCTAATTGTAAAGGTTGAAACTTTTTTTCCAGTGTGGGGAGGACATGCCTACAACATACCTTAGAAGCTATTCTCCTTAAAGTATTACCAACGGCAATTGGACGAATACTCCCGTCTTTCTTTTTTAGGGCGCATAAATTTGCACCATAAAGGAGGTTTGTTACTTCTGGATTCACCTTTCCCGAAAGCATAAAATTTATGAGGTTAGTTATGTCGTTTAGTAAGACTCTACCGGAGTCGCCGGTCGCGCCGCACACAAGATCTTTAAAGTGTTGTGGTGTTAAGGCATCCAAACCACCAGCAGAGCCATTTTTGAATGACATAATCGCCCCATAAACATCTTTATGTGAAACGGTCAGGGAAGAAACATTTAAAGGTGAAGAAGATCCAAGAAGTAAAGGAGAAGTTGGTGATGGGTGTTTGCTCCGAAGGGCTGAAAGTGTTTCTGAAGAATCGGGGGCGACAACATCATTTGAGAAAAGGAGAGTGGAAGCGCCTTTAATATCTCCGTCGCTAATTTTCCTTTCAACGGAGTGAAAAATGGATGATGAACGAAGTGGCTGTTTTGTTTCTAACACATTATTAAAATTAGATCTCAAGCAATTATTTTTAATTTTTTGTGTGATAGAGGTTTTTTTTGTTAAAGGATCTGTAGCGGCATGTAAAATGTTAAAAGAAAATGTCAAATACTGCTCCCAATAATGTGTAGAATTTTCCTTTATAATATTATTAATTAAATGTGACAATTTTGTTGCAACGGATATACGAGCACCTTTTGGAATGCGTTTCACAATCGGAGTAGAGGTTTTTAATTTATACAAATATTTCCAAAAAGGCTCTTCATTGTAATTTTGATCAGAAAGAGATTTAGTAGGTGGGTCAACTAAAGAATTACCTAAAATTGTATTAATGGATTGGGAAGCTTTATGACACTTGCTAATATGAATATTAAGACCTCTACGACCTTTGAAGTATTTAATTTGAGAGCAGTGGGGGCATTGAAGGAAATCAAATGACGTGTCGCCAGAATGGTTACAAAACGCCGATGCATTGCTTGGCCCAGGTACCTGCGACATGAATTCAAATTATATAAAATCTAAAATAATTATACTACCTAATTTTAAAATAACATTATTAAAATTAATTAATAAAATGATACAATTATAATAAAACTATGAATAGAAAAATTAAACTATGTTTATTTATAAAAAATAAGACTAAAATTTGTTGGTACCTCATATTAAAATAGACAATAATTAGCATGTATGTACACAACAACACTAAATGTCTTTATCACAGAGACTGAACCAAAATGCACTTCCAGGTCAAAATATGGGGGAACTTTTGGTAAGAGTACATCATTGGTAGTGTATTGGCATTGAAGTGGCTTTTTAAAGCCATCTGCACTGCTCTCACTGTTCTTAAATACCTTTGCACAAAAAATCGACATTCAGTGGTATGTTTTCTTATTTTTTTTTATGAGATTCTCAAAACCATATAGCGTTTTTCCGCACTATTTATTCACTCGTATTTCCTCTTTTGGGTAAAATTTCAGTCCATAATTCCACAATTTTAACAAAATTGAAGAAAAATTATTTTATACGTTTGACAACGTCAATCAATCAATCTAATTAATTATAAAATATAAAAATTATTTAATTATTTAATTATAAAATTATATTAATTTGTGTTGTCGCATATTGTAAAATAATATACTCCATGTTCATCAGGTATAGGTATGATGATCGTTAAGTTTCATCGTATGTGTTTCAGATAAGTAATATTATGTTTGTACCTATTAACTAATATTTCTGTTATAATCTTCACAAATGTAAAAGCTAGTCTCAAATTTATTATAAGTATTAAGGCAAAAGCTAGGTACTTAAATTAAGTGTAATATTAGATAATTGTAATATCATTATAATAATAAATGTATATAATACACAGTAAATATCGAATTTGTGATCAAAGCTCTACTTTAATAGTAGTAGATACAATGATTCAGTAAATTTAATTGTTGAAGGGAAGTTTGCTTAAAGATCTATTGAATATATTATATTTTCTTTAACGCCAGATATTCGAGCACAACTTCAAATTAAATAAGCGTCCGATTTATTTTTGATCATGTTTGTTTTAGTCAATGTTTATTATAATGCATTAGATTGTACCAGAATAGTTGCATTTACAAAATTAAAAATAATCATATTTTACCTCCATAAAATTATACAACAATAAAATCAATCTTATTTTATCTTTTGCTATTTTTTTAGTTTTATGATATACCAGTTGCATTACCTTGTAATTATTAATAATAAAAATGTGTTGGTGCCATAGTTTGTGTATTTATTTTGTCCCGTAATACTGCGCAAATTCTAACTAACTCACTGCAGGTAACGCATCTCGAGGCGCTATGTAAGCTAAGTGAAGATTTTATATGTTCACTTTGCTAAAATATCGACCTACGATCTGAGCAGTGATTAATTGGTGACCTTTCGGAACTCAACAAAAGGTGGAACTTCATAAATCTGTATCATATTATTTAAGGTATTTTATTTGTGCATGCACTTAAGAACACCTAAAAATATCTCACTTCATCAATCTATAATTTTTTTTAAATTCGTAAGAATGTTCGTAAGCTGTTCCAGTTGCCCGGTATATAAATTATTCAGACAACCTTCTTAATAATTTAATTACTACATACAATAAGTTATACACCATTATCAAATTGTATTGTTTTGGTTGTGCTTAATTTTTTTGGAACCATTTAGATACTGTTCTCTAATACTATAACATTGACTAGCGTTGATACATTGCAACGTTAAAATACTATTAAAAAAAATACATAATGTAAAGGTACAAACAGATTTACAATACATACATTTTTGTTGACTCTCCACACGTTTGAAAATTTAAAACTTAGATTTATAATAATTAATAATTATTATACTACAATAATATTTATTACAAACCAAAGCGTAATTAAAAATGCTGTTAAATAAAAATATTTCATTTTAAAAATAATAGACATAAATAGACCATTATCGTTAATAGGAAAATATTCTGCTACAAGTATTCGAATGAAATGTCAAGTTGTCAATTCGATCGCTTGATTTTGTTAGTTTTTATCTGTTTTCCTGACTGTTAATAAATTGCTTGGGAAACGAAGTGCTGTAAAATTAGTTAAACATTAGCTTTAATAAACTCTCAATGTACCGTTTTACTTAATTATTCTGTGATATCAAGTCTTCGGAGAAGAAAGGCGAAATCTTTCCTGCAACATGTCTAAGTGGTGCGTCATATTGTGATTGAATTCATATGATAGATTCCACACAAAACAAACTATGTTTGTACGAATGCCGCTTGCTAAATTAATTGTTCAATTAGCTGTGATTTTCTGTTTCCGCAAGCCACAAGTGGTAGTGGTAGAAGTACCTATCTAGTTATTAAATTATTGTAAAAATCTGCTCAGTCTGACTACGTTAATAATTTGACCAAAATACATCCGTATATTCGCTGTGTTTGTAGTTATTGTTATAATACTCAATATTTATTATACTTGCGCAAAAGAACAAGTTTGCAAAAATTTTAGAACATGCTATACTTAGCATTAACAGTAGTCTGTAAGTTGTCTTATAGGACACAAGTTAAAATACAACAGTCATTAATATAATTATTATTGTATAGATAATTTGTTGTAATTTGCAGGCAATCAGAGCGCAGTATACACGAGATGCTGAAGGACACACCACCACTCCGGGAGTCCAGTGACTCCATCACATCAGGCACCGAGGCCAAGTTCCCTACCTCACGCTCCACGCCCTTTCCCCCTGCTTATGGTAATTATTTGCTGTAAAAATAACCTTGATCACTCAACAGGGGTGTTTTTGTTGTAGCCAGTATCTATAGTAACAAACTTTATGCAGAAATTACATAAAAGTTGTAAGTTT
This sequence comes from Epargyreus clarus, assembly GCF_041222505.1. NCBI lineage: Eukaryota > Metazoa > Arthropoda > Insecta > Lepidoptera > Hesperiidae > Epargyreus > Epargyreus clarus. Next base: position 13,364,766 of record NW_027332218.1, read on the forward strand.
AAAGTACTTAGTGCTTGTGAAGCATTCATTTTGTACATAGTAGCATTTATGCAAGGTTTTTCTGTAATATTTATGCTGATTATCATATTAGTTATCATATTATTATCATACTAGGAATTCTAATTCTAACGAGAATCAAATTAAAATGTCAATGTTTTTTTGCACGTTGCATCAGTATAAAAATGGCATCATATTTGTCAATAATCATTGAACTAAATATAGGGCTATTGGTATATAAGTCTTTGTCAGAGTATATTATTACAGCCTATGCTTTCCTGTTTAAATATCTCTAGGAATAATTTCTTCATGTCTATATGTATAGATAGCATAATAACTTGTGTAATATAATAATAAATAAGTAATATTTGATATTACATACTAAAATGTGCTTATTATGTGTGTAGCACCTCCAGATGTCTCTCAAAATGGTGCAGCGGGAACCAGCACATTGCTCCGCGCGGGCTCCACAAAGCTGGAGTCTCTGCGCAGTTGGGGAGTCTCCACGTACAAGTGCACTAAACAGATTCTCTATGAAAAGCTTGGGAAAAGCTCACGGACTGTTGATACTGGTGAGATCACATTTATTCATTTCGTTTTTTTATCTTTCAGTGGTATATCTGGGCTTGGTGATATATTAGTTAGAATTCCATTTAGTGGCATGGTATAAATAAAGTGTGAAATATCTTTATTCTCATAAGAACACACATTCACTTACATGAGATTTTCTTAATAGTAAAATAAGAATATATCAGTATACTGTAAATAAGATACCTATTTTGTCATGATTAGCACTTTGACTGGATATTATCTAAAGTGCTGAATATTAGATAAAGGTATTTGAGGAAAGAGTGGAGAGGCGAAATGATGACGATTTATTTGTATGTAAATTGTGTGCTATGTGCGTAAAACTATTAACATAATATTAAAAAAATTGATCAAGCATGGAAAATATGAATAGTCAAAATACCAATGGTAATTGAATATGACATCTAATTGTACTCAATTGGCATTGATTAGATGTGGCATTCAAACTAGTTAAGTGAAAACAACTGCTTCATTTTGTCAACAGACATTGTATTCTTTGTTGAAATACCTATATTAACAATAATTTAGTTCCTATTCTAGAAAGTTCAACATTTTTTTTCAAGGTTAAAAAATCGATATTATTGAATGTGTAAACATGTCATCTTTTGTTTTTTAATACATTATTTTATAAAATTTTATGTGTCTTTTTTTATTACATTGAAGTGGCAAAAAGCCATAAAATCTAAATTATGATACTGATTACCTACCTACCTATCTGTACCCAATTCCATATTGAACTGAAATCTGAAGTTCACAGACACTTTGCCAGTCCTTAAGACAAGGCTTATATGAAAAAGCCTCATATATAAGTCAGTTGAGCATATCCATGTGTTTGCGATAACGTGACGTATTTGTGTGTCGCAGAGCTGGAGGCGCAAATCGAGGCGGTCCGCGAGACTCAGCGCAAGTACAACGGCGTGCTGCGGCTGAGCGGTGCGCTGGCGGCGCAGCTGGCCGCCGCCGCGCACACGCAGCGCGCGCTCGGGGAGGCCTTCGCCGACCTGGCGCAGAAGTCGCCCGAGCTGCAGCAACAGTACGTACCGCACTGTACTGTAGGTGCTGCGGCTGAGCGGCGCGCTGGCGGAGCAGCTGGCCGCCGCCGCGCACACGCAGCGCGCGCTCGGGGAGGCCTTCGCCGACCTGGCGCAGAAGTCGCCCGAGCTGCAGCAACAGTACGTACCGCACTGTACTGTAGGTGCTGCGGCTGAGCGGCGCGCTGGCGGCGCAGCTGGCCGCCGCCGCGCACACGCAGCGCGCGCTCGGGGAGGCCTTCGCCGACCTGGCGCAGAAGTCGCCCGAGCTGCAGCAACAGTACGTACCGCACTGTACTGTAGGTGCTGCGGCTGAGCGGCGCGCTGGCGGCGCAGCTGGCCGCCGCCGCGCACACGCAGCGCGCGCTCGGGGAGGCCTTCGCCGACCTGGCGCAGAAGTCGCCCGAGCTGCAGCAACAGTACGTACCGCACTGTACTGTAGGTGCTGCGGCAGAGCGGCGCGCTGGCGGCGCAGCTGGCCGCCGCCGCGCACACGCAGCGCGTACTGTAGGTGCAAAGTAGTGGGACAGGCCAAATTCTGGTCTAAATCGTAAATAAAATGTGAAGGTCATAAAGTATTTGAAATATTTGCCAGAAATCACCAATTTACACATAAAAACTCACTGAAATTATATATTACATTTTTTTTCAATCGTTCCGTAATATCACACTGCCTTATGTCTAGATACAACATAGACATCTTACACTCTATGTAATGTAATTATTCTAAACCATCAGGTTCCTATACAACGCGGACACGCAGCGCTCGCTGACGCGCAACGGCGACACGCTGCTGGCGGCGCTGCACTTCTTCAACTCCGCGCTCAACACGCTCACCAACAAGACCATCGAGGACACGCTGCTCACCATCCGACAGTACGAGGCCGCCAGGTATATGCCCCTGAATTTCATGAGTTACCCAGTCTACCACTTTTTATGGTTGCCTTTGAGGCAATTTTAGGGTATCATTCACATAAAAATGACATTTTTTTAATATTTGAGTAGCAGCCGAGCTTGCAGTCGACCTGATAATAAATGGCTGCTGCCGCCCATGTACATCTGTAATTAACCCTAAATAAGATTAAATTCCTATCAGAGGTCAACCGATGCGCCGCTACCCTTAAGGACTAGCCAAACACAAAACACAGCAGCGTTAAAAATTACTGTTGTTATGTAGAAATACGTGTGGCGGTGATGCCGCTGGAGTCGATCCATTTTGAGTTCCATTATCTTTAAATGTTCGTTTGTAAATGTGGTCAGGGTGGAGTACGACGCGTACCGCAGCGAGCTGGAGGGCAGCGGCGGCAACCCGCCCGAGCTGCTGCTGGCGCGCATCGAGCGCCAGCGCCGCCACTACGAGCGCCTGCGCGACGACTCCGCCGTCAAGCTGCAGCTGCTGCACGACAACCGGGTACGTACACCTGCCCGGGCGGTGCAGGGGTGCAGCGGCGTAATCGAGAATAGTAATCGAGCAGTTAAGTTGATATAATTCGCTTACGCCACTCGACCATTACCAATCTCAGATAATAATATGAATCCTACCTATGGTTGGCTACAGAAGAGTTGCTGGCTCTAAATACTAAATTGGAACGTCTCGGGTAAGTACGTATCCTTTACCACACCCTTTAAACCAGTTTTTGCATTTGCCTTTGTGTGTGTTTGTTGACGGGTGATAATATTCAGATATATTCGTAGTTTTAAAACTCATGCCTATTTTTTATGTTCTCTTATATTTTTGTTTGTAGTGTAATATGCATAAGAATCTCAATGTTTTACATATTTTTAATTTATTTTCCGTCGACAGGTAAAAGTGATGAACAAGCAGCTGCTACTATTCCACAACGCGGTGTCGGCGTACTTCAGCGGCAACAACGTGGCGCTCGAGGCGGCCGTGCGGCACTTCAGCGTGCCCGGCGTCGCCACCTCCCCTCCCCCTACCTCCCCGCCCCCCGCGCCCGCCGCGCCCGCCGCGCCGCCCGCCACCGCCCTCCCCGCGGCCGCCGTGCCCCCCGCGTACCCCGCGCCGCAGCTCGCGCACAGCACCTAGGGGCGAGCCCCCGGGGTCTTGGAGGTGGCTTCCCACGATGCCTGATTCTGCGGATTATCCACGGACGGATATTTCGAGCCACTTTCGCGTTCCCAAGTAAAAAGTGAGTGAGTTTAGAGACTTGCAATATATCCAATGCTACGTTTATGCCAGCGCTTCCACAGACGATACTCGCATTGTGAGTCGGTGAGGATTGTTCTGTGTCCGTCCGTGATATCGCCGTTGGAAGCCACCTTTACACCTGCTCGCGGCAGTTGCGGTGATACTAGTTGTTTTGCGAGTGATCCAGGATATTGGGTGGAAGTGGAGAGGACACCTTTCATTCTGCATGAGGTTGTAAACTATTGTTTGTTAAAATGATAACGAAGCATGTGTTTAAGTGCACCGTCTGGTTACGGTATCGAATCTAATGTCATTGGTCGATCATTGAGCAGACTGTAAGTCGACTAGAGCGAGCTTACAATAGATCCCAGGAAGCGTAACGAAGCAAGAAGAAGCAGCAGTAATGCACATGTTATATCACTTGTGATATCAGTGTTTGTAGCTTATCACTTTTGATATATTAAAATAATTGTCATCTGTTACATATACTACCAATGTTTGTCCTATATATTATATGGATATTATGTCCGATAATAAATCGCTTGCTAACGCCAGTATGAAATCTTGTGCGGCTCCTCGTAACTTTCATCCAGCTATTAAACAGTGCCACACTTTCTGTAGTAACCTGAACCGGAAAGGTTCAATTTTATTGAATGAAAACATTACATATTTTATTTATATTAAAATAAACTATGTTCAATATAAAAACTAATATTTAATAAGCATAAATCAATACATATTTGCTTAAATAAATTTTTTATAATAACGAATGAGTATGATTAATATAAGTAGTAGGATTGCTAGATAAATGAGTTTTTGAAATTAAATGTAAATATCTCAGAACGCTTGGGCCATAGAGATTATATCAAACAAATTACTTTCCAAGTCGGACTGTATATACAAATATAGCATTTTAGAAGCACAAAAGTGATGTATTTCCACATTTTTTATTACAGTGTTCAATATTATGGCCTCACACATGCACTCAATCTAGGTAAGATTTAATAAATAGTTAATAGTCATTGATCTATCTTTGCGGTCTTGCTACACCAGTAGAACTGACAGTGTGTATGAAATTATGGATGCTCAAGTTTCCCCTATCCATTATTTATTTCCGTGATGCAGGGTCTTTCTAAATCTACTGAATTAGTCACCGAGCGGCGAATGTCGGAAACTTGAGTATCGGTGTGAGCGACGTAATTAAAATAATCATAAAATGAGAGTTGAAAACCATGATGTAAATGTATACTCAGAAACGAATAAAAAGGTATGTTTTCATTTTGTAATAGCTTTTTCTAGTCATTGGTCTTGGAATTTTGTCAAAATTTATATTTATTGCAGGATGTAACGAATCTGTTTATTATATCCTTCAATGAGCTCTGAATTGCCTAAAAAAATTAAAATAATAATGTATTTTTAATTGAATAATATTAGTATTTATGAATGCATGACTAACTCGCTTAATTAAAACTGTTGATTCCTATAATATTTTTAAATGTTGACATTTAGTTACTTAAGAGTATATTTTCATTCCAATATTTATTGCTTTAAATGCTTATGTAGTTGCAAAATGTATAGCAAACGATGATTGTGTATTCGATGATAGGAGGAAATTGTTTCTACGTTGTGTAGCTCAAATATATCCTTCCATCGAAAAATGTATAAAAACCAGTGTTCAGACTAAAATATCTCTAGTTTGTACTTACTAATAATATCATAAGCAATGTTGTATTAATCATATAAAATAATATTTCTCGAAAACATTTAATGAAATGTATAGCACATGTATTTAGGAATGTACCTATTTACTTTGTATGTACTTATCATTTTGCAAGATAAATATGACATGACAATATGAATATTCATAGCTTGAATATGTTAGATAGATGTGAAAATTATAGGAAAAGTATTTTGTAGCTAGTCAACTGCATTTAGTTTGTGATTAATCTTTTGTTTAATACCTACTACAGAAAATATACACTGACCATGTTTAATTGTTAAGTTGTAAGAAATTGTGTTCTAGGAGTGTAATATAGATCACATATTCTCCATATAACCTGTAGTTTTATTGACATTATATAAATGCATGACAGAACTAATGTACACATTATTAAATGTATTATTTTCCAAACATCTAAAGTTAAATATAATGCAAGCTATTATGCTTGGCATCTCCCGAGCTTAAAAAGAAATTTCTATAGCAATAATATATTATAAATAAGAATTTGTATCATACTTAGCCAGGATAGAATAATACTATCTGTGCATTATGTTATAAATAGTGATTAAAACAAATTTCGAATTACTGCCAAATACGTTTAAAATTACTTTTAAATACCTAAAATTAGCTGTTGATGTTTGAAACTGATCTTATTGACCCCCAATTATGAAAAATTAAAGATTAAAAAAGTTGATACGCAACGTAACATTTATTAAAATTTATCTGTAAAATATATTATAGCAACTCTGTACAAACAGAAGTTATTAATAGTATCACAGCAACATTGCAGCTCCGAGCGCCATCTGCAGGGACCGTGTGGTCGCAGCCATCTTAGTATCAGTGACACATCCTGTATGACTCACATCATAAATGGATTTCTATTAGGCTTTCACAGTTTCTTTGTCACCATCTTCACTGCATATTTCTTCAGCTTCGGCCTTAAACTTTTCCTAAAAAAAATATCGGATGAATATGTGTAAATACTATACTGTGAATAGAGGAATTATTTTTAATGCTTTTAGGTATGCAACCAAATAGTCCCTAACTGAAATATAGGGTGGGGGTATTCTACCCAGCTATTAAGTCTGCATTATAATTATTATAATCCATTTAAATTGGAACATTTTCATTTCTAATTTAATATATAAGAATTAATGTTTTAAATGAGATGTTGAGCTCCTGACAAATAAAATAAAATAATGTATTTAAAAAAGTCACCTATCCACTTACCAAATCATAAATTACTTTGACAACTAAAGAACAGCTGGGACAAGTAGCAACCTCTTCTCCCGCCATTAATTCTTCCTGGAAAGTAAATACTCGTATTGAATTTTTTTAGGTTTGCATATGCCTAATAGTCTCCTATTGATGGCGAAGATCAAGATTGCGTTCTTTCATATTTTAACATCCCAAATTTGTTATTATTTTAAGACTGGAATATGAAAAATATAAGATATTTTAATCATTCTAACCTTACTGATTTGAAACCGGTCGCCACACGGACAGGGATAGTAATACATTTCTTCGTCTTCTTCGTATTCAAAGTCCTCGATTTCAATCTCATCGTGAAATATAGTCATTTTTAAATGTTTTAAATTGCGCACAATATACAATATTAGCTTAACATGCTTCACTTTACTTACACACTTTGCAAATATGTCAATCAATGACTTGACCAATGTCAATCTGACATTTTCGATGAATGATTTTGTATTGTCAGTAATCTACTCAAAAATGAAAACTATATAGCCAAATAATAAATCTTGAACTTTTAAAAATTTATAAATATTTAAAGTTTATAATATTTAAAAGACGTAAAATCGCCATGTCTTGATAGATAAAAAAAAAGAACTAGTGTCTTTTCATTTGGCTGTATTTTCATTTAATCGTAGTAATAAGTTTTGCAGAAAAACTAAAGATAAGATTTTATGCTGGCAGCATTGATGTGGGCACGTCACACATGTCATTGACGTCATTTCATTCATTTTATTTTTGTGAAGGAGGATGGTCGCGGTGGTCTCGCTAAAATTGTTATAATTTTATTTTAATTGTGGTGAAGTGAGTGAATTTGTGGTTACATTGTTTTACGTATAGTAAAAAGAACCATTTACAATCATGTTTAGCTGGTTAAAAAAAGAGGGTGAAAAATCCGAAAGTATCGACAATGTCGTGGAAGGTCTCAAAAGGATTTACAAAACTAAACTTTTGCCGCTTGAGCTGCATTACCAGTTCCACGACTTCCACTCCCCACAGCTGGAAGAACCGGACTTCGACGCGAAGCCGATGATCCTACTCGTAGGACAGTACTCGACCGGTAAAACTACGTTTATCAAATACCTTCTCGAAAGAGAATTTCCGGGCATACGAATCGGGCCGGAGCCGACTACGGATCGGTTTATCGCCGTAATGTTCGACGAGAAAGAGGGCGTCATCCCCGGAAACGCGCTCGTCGTCGACCCCAAGAAGCAGTTCCGCCCTCTCAGCAAGTTCGGCAACGCCTTCCTCAACCGCTTCCAGTGCTCCACGGTAGCGTCGCCGGTGTTGCGGGGGATCTCCATCGTAGACACGCCCGGCATCCTCTCCGGGGAGAAACAGCGTGTAGACCGAGGGTACGACTTCACCGGCGTGCTGGAGTGGTTTGCGGAACGTGTAGATCGTATCATCCTGCTTTTCGACGCACACAAACTCGATATCTCCGATGAGTTCAGGAGAAGTATCGAGGCACTGAGAGGGCACGATGACAAAATCCGCATCGTGTTGAACAAAGCGGACATGATCGACCACCAGCAGCTGATGCGGGTGTACGGCGCTCTTATGTGGTCGCTGGGCAAGGTTCTGCAAACGCCCGAGGTCGCCAGAGTCTACATTGGTTCGTTCTGGGACCAGCCTCTTCGCTACGACGTGAACAGGAGACTGTTCGAGGATGAGGAGCAGGACCTGTTCAGAGACATGCAGTCACTACCTAGAAATGCAGCTCTACGTAAACTAAACGATTTGATCAAGAGGGCACGGCTCGCTAAGGTTCATGCGTACATTGTTAGCGAGTTAAGGAAAGAGATGCCTTCCATGTTCGGTAAGGATGGTAAAAAGAAGGAATTGATCAAAAATCTGGGCCAGGTGTACGATAGAATCCAGAGAGAGCAGCAGATTTCTCCTGGTGACTTCCCAGATATCAAGAAGATGCAGGAGACACTGGCCAACCACGACTTCACCAAGTTTCACCCACTGAAGCCCAAGCTGTTGGAGGTAGTAGACCATATGCTGGCCACTGACATTGCGCGGCTCATGGACATGATTCCACAAGAAGACGTCAACATAGTCACCGAGCCCCTGATCAAAGGTGAGTGATGCATGTATTAAAATTCTTATTAGAGTTAAAAATTCTATTCTGTAACTTTTGTTGCCAATTGTCTCTAGGCATTCTCATGTCACACATTTAATATATGTGAATCATATTTAGTTAATCTGTTACATTATTATCTTGAGACAATCACATGATTAAGTTGCCGTGTGAGTACTTACTTAATAGAAATGCTACGAATGAGATAAGAACAGCTTTTTATGCAACAATATTAACGAAGAAGTGGTCAATTGTTTGAAATTACTAAAATTATAATGTTTGAATTCATCTCAATGTCTTAGCTCTAAAGACAAAAATATATTTTTTTTATATTCCTTTGTATGAAGAAGAATACTGAACAACTTGTAAAATACCATTATTTGTACAACAACAGTTCCATGGATGTATGTGTGTAATTTAACACATCTCAAACAAGGTTGTAGTTAATATATCCTCTGCCACAGGTATGTACGGTTTACTAGATATGGGTATATGTCTTATCAACAGATATTGACCTGAATAAGCATCCTTATCAACCTCTGATAGCGCACAGCGCGAAATTCATATATTGTTTCTATTAGCACTTAGACAATCACTAAAATTAGATTGTGCATATTAGCTTTGGTGACAACATACCTAATGTATGCTTAGGTCATCTTCCTGAAAGGGTGCCGGCATGTTTGCTTGGTGTGTGTAGTTTCACTGCCCAATGTTTAAGAATTAGTATAAAAAATGGTTTGTTCGATTATGAGTCGGGTGATATAACTGTACCTAGCCTATGGTATAGTGTGAGGTTTATGTTACTAGTTTTTATATTTGTCTATTTTTTATTTGTAATATAAGAGTAGCAGATGAGCATGCAGTCCATCTGATGGGAAGTGGCTACTGCCGCCCATGGACATCTGTAATCAACCCCAGATAGGATTAGATATTCCTACCTGAGGTCGGCCACAGATGCGATGCTATTCCTGAGGACTAAGCTGGAATGCCTCGAAAAAGTCTGGCTCCCTTACCACACCCTTCAAACCGGAACACAGCAGCGCCTAACACTGCTGTTATTAAGTAGAAATAGGTGTGGCGGTGGTGCCTCCGGAGTCGAACCACAAAGGGTTTTACCACCTTCAAAAATCCTCCATGACATTGAAATAGTAAATGAGCATACAGCTCGTTTGATGGTAAGGGTCGATTTCCAATCTATATACATCTGTACCTAGGATAGGGTTTGAGTTCTACTTGAACTCTGCCACAGATGTGTTACTATGCCTGAGGAGTAAGTTCGAACAGCTTATGCAAGTGTCTCTCGCTTATATTCTTTTTGCCAAAAAGACTACAATAATGATTAATAGTTCAGTTTGAAGACAGAAATAATTGTGGTAACTGTTCCTTTCAAATGTACATTTCTGATATATCTCATTTTAGTCTTTGTATCGCATTGTGTGCACATGACTACTGAACTTACCTACAATTATTATTAGTGGACTACAATTCTTTATGATATTTGCCATTATTATCATTCCATTAGTTTATTTTACATTGGTATGTTTCTTATCTACTCATTGTTACTGTGAACGAATGTTAAATTTATGTATATTATGCATATTCAAACGTATATTCTAACATTAAACGTGACGTTGGATCAATTTGTTATACCATAATAATATTACGAAATAAATGGGTATTCGCGATGAATCACGTTCTTTCAATATTTTGCAAATGAGTAAAAAACAAATACTTAACTAATAATTAAAACTGCCTTAAATCAAAGCGTAACTTAAGTAGAAATACATCTTAAAAAAATATCCCTTTTAAATACTTTTAATATTTTCTTTTATAACAGTCAACTTTATGTTTTTAAATATTTGCGAATTGCGATGTACCAAAAGTAAAATTAAATTTTCTTAAGGTAGACATGATAATTTTAACGAGAAAATTGGCATTATGTACTCGTAGTATTTAGTAATTGACGGTCGATTTTAAAGTAGACATTCATTGTAACTGGCGACCCTCTGAATATTTGTATAGTAAACTTAATACTGACCAATCTGTGCGGGCGGACTCGGGAGCGAAAGCGGGTATATAATATATAACCTAGATTATTTCGCAGTAAAGACGAGAAAGTTCATAACACGTAATTGCAAATCGTTACAAATACAATGGCTTTGTTTACGCGTTCGTTCACAGGGTGTCAGTAAGTCTAGTGGGCGTGGAAGGTAGGTCGTTGAACTACGACACGGTCTGTAATGTAGCGGCACAGTGCAGAGTAATGTGACAATTAAAACAATAGGCGAGGAAGCGCGGGAGAGCGCCGGCAGCCGGCACGCGACGCCGCGGCGAAAGTGTAGCCACGTCCGATTGGACTGCCAACTACCGATTACTTGTTTTGTTTTTGCTGCCACTTATATAATGTTAAAGGTAGTCCCTCTTTGGTTCGACTCCGAAGCGCCACCGCCATACCTATTTCTTCTGCCTTATAACAGCAGCGTTAGCGCTGCTGTTTTCTGGTTTAAAAGGTGAGGTATGGTAGACAGACTTATTCAAGGCATTCCAACTTATTCCTCGGAGGTAGCATTTTTTGCAAACTTCAGGTTTTTTTTTTTTTTTTTTTTTTTTTTTTTTTTTTTTTTTTTTATAATATAAGAGTAGCAGACGAGCATGCAGTCCACCTGATGGTAAGTGAGTACTGCTGCCCATGGACACCTGTAATCAACCCCAGATAGGATTAGATATTCCTACCTGAGGTCGGCCACAGATGCGCCGCTATTCCTGAGGACTAAGCTGGAACGCCTCGATAAAGTCTGTCTCCCTTACCACACCCTTCAAACCGGAACACAGCAGCGCTTAACACTGCTGTTATTAGGTAGAAATAGGTGTGGCGGTGGTGCCACCGGAGTCGAACCACAAAGGGTTCTACCACCTTTAATGTAAGGTAGGAATGTTAATCTGATCTGAGGTTGATTACAGATGTTCATGGGACGCAGTAGCCACTTAACATCGGCTGGACTGCATGCTCGTTTCCTACATCAATATTATAAATAATTATAGTTCAAAAAACTAAAAAACACGGTTGCTTTTCGAACCTGATAAATGGAGCACCCCACACTTTTTCCACAATTATACTATTTACTGTTCCTTAATTGATTCTTAGATTGAAAATTATTTTCTACTTTTTAGTTGATTTTATCATAAAAGCGTGTTTTTTAGTTTTTTGAACTATAATTATTTATTAATTTTTAGTATTTCTCGTTATAGCGACCACCATTATTCATCGTTTGTAAAAAAATCAAGTGTCTATCTATTACGATTTAAGAGATAAAGCCCAACGACAGACGAACAGACCGCAGAGGGTTTCGTTTTAACCTTTGAGTACGGAATCCTAAAAATCATTCTACAAGAGCGCATTATAGATATGTTTCAGAACATTTGAGTTATAGGGAAATAACATTATTATTTTCTAAACTAAAAATCATGATATAAAAGTTACGCCTATTGAAACTAAATAGCAATAATTATTTGCAATCTAAAGTTGCGATGAACTTTGCTGAAGGTGTTTGAAAAATCTCACCTCGAAAATCGTTAATCCAGAGGATGTTGATAAGGACAATGGTACAAAACTATTAATGTTTAAAATATTGAATTGTCATCGGTCCTTAATAAGTATGCCAAATTTCGAGTTAATCCGACGTTTTGAAGGGGGTTAAAATCATGTTCAAAGATTCCGTTACATACTAACATACTAACATACCAACATACCAACATACATACGTCTGAAGCTAATAAAAGCGTGTTAAAAATGTGGTCGCTTGCGAAGCTGACTCCAAGAATGACTTGGAGAGTTGTCTCCGTGTTAGACTTGAGACGTTTCTGAAGTAAGGATTAAGTAATATGGGTCAATCGCTCCTCAAAAGATAAAAAAACTGCTTAAGTCTCATTCTTTGTAAGCGTTGAGTAAGTTTTAGAAGTATTGCTACAGTTGCTACTTTCCTACTAGCGGCCTATCCAATGATTGATCGTGTTCAGTGTGGTCACATTCTTAATTGTTCTGTAAATATGTTTACTATTCATTTTATTTGATGGCTTTAGGCCAAAAGCGTAGTATTCAGTGGATTACAAAGAACATATATGAACATTACATATTAAAGTAACAAATGAGTCCAATTTTAAATGGCTGCTATATATCCTATAGACACCTTTCAATGTCTAGTAGAACTACTACTTGAAGAAGATCATACAAGTGGCTAGAAATGCTTAAAAAAGGATTTTATTGTATTCAGCTACATCTTTCCCATTACGTCTATTTTATCTTTTAACAAATGTTATTTTTATTATAATAAGAACGCCTAAAATCCCATTTAGGCAACTCTATTACAATATTTACAATGCTATGTAAATACGCTGTACGACAGACGGAAGTAGTATCGTCAATGGATTAGTTTCACCTCCTACACGTGTGTAGTAACTAGTTAGTAACGGTTGAAAAGATAATACTTTTACATTTTGAGCTTATTTCACATGTAAAAACAAAGGATTTCATTTTATGCAATCTCACTGTGGGCACCTCACCCACGTATAAATCTTACGTGTACTTAGTTTCTGTTAATGCTATACATATATACGTGCACACACACTAATATTTATGCAATTATGTTTATACGTACATATGTATTACATAGGTACTTGTGCACGTACAGATGAATCTACACATAGCGATACATCTGTACACAACGCATAAACGCACACACACACCAACTATACCGCGGATTCAAACCCGCTACACCCAGTGGTTTGTTTATATATTTCTGTTGGTAGTGATTCGCATATTTGTAACGCCTCTTCATATTGGCAAAGTTGTTGCATATTTGTAATTTTATTATCTCAATATGTACCTACCTATTTTGGTATGATGATACGATGTTAGGGCAGGTCTTTCTTTTATAAACATAATGACGCACGTATTTTTGTTCATTGATTTGGAATTAATAAGATCTTTGTTATAAAGTATTTTACCAAAAGTATGGTTCTTAAATCGTTTAAAGGAGTACAATAAAATCAGATTGACCTGATAGTAACAATCACTCAGTATATACATCGATGTTTTTGGTTTCTGCTCATTGCGACCGGCTCCCCTGCTGTAAATGATACCACTTGGTCGTTAAAACCTCATGTTCAATGGCAGTTAACTTCGAGCTCATTGATCTGCGTCTTATTTCGTAACCGCAGCATCCTCGCCGCAAATACAGCCATGTCTACTCAATCCCACCATGTGTTACGATTTGATGTTGATGATACAAAAGATTAATAACATTTATAACATTACAAGCCAAGACAAAAAAGAATAAACACACGAAGTAAGTTATACTTCGTTGGTATAATTAATAAAATATTTTTTATCTCTTCAAAAAATATTAACTATCAAACGATTAATAGACTAATTAAAATACCGCAATTATGTGTTACATCGTCGCACACATCGTAATCCCGCGCTAAAATATTGTCGGTTTTCTCAAGAGCGCCAGAATAACCTCAAATATATGAAGACTAAATAACTATAATATATTACTTAATTTGTATATTATTATCTTTACTCGTATGGTTGTGAATGAGAAGAATACATAATTCGAACACTAGTTTGGCAACTCGTTGTACGATGCATCTCAAAACTGGTTTCTCTTCATTCATCGTTTATTCGCTGATGGTTTAAATTGTACTGACATATTTTTCGACCTAAAAGTATGTTTATAATATCTGCGCTTATTGGTAGTTTACACCGCAAGTATACGTGATATAAGTTCATTTCCTCGTTGCATGATTGCATAGATTGTCTATAAAATACGTCGAACGTTTTTGTGACCACAACCATGTCAAAACTTATGTATGAGCATTGAATCGCTATAAAAATGAAACGATTACCCCTGATGTATGCATATAAAGTATCGTTGAATTTTGGCGTGGCGTGTAAGAGCTGACCCCCTTTGTTCGCGGTGCCCTCTCAACTCACATTGTTCATGTTGCGTCATTGTAATTAACGCTCTTGCTGTACTTGTGATATTAGCATAATTTCCTTTTAATTTATCTGGTTATTTTAAAAACTGTTAAGTTCTTGATTTTGATTTAACAACGTCATACACATTTACTTAAAGCAGCAGTGCTTGGGTTGTTGTTTTACTTGAAGAGTTTATTAAGGAAAATCTACTTCTAGCATTTCTAAGTCAGTCGTATGACGTAGCTCACGTATAGGTAAACAACGATATTAAAAGACAAATAAACACTTCTTTCTTTTTGTCTAGTACAAAAATCATTTTATAATTATTACGTGTAAATATAAATTAAGCCATTTATAATTTGTAACACTAAAAATTCTGCGGAAATTACTTTTCGACATGTACCTATCCTTTGATGTTCATTTTGACTAATGTCAAACAACACCTGTGTCCCCAAATTTCGGTCTAAAAATAATTTCCATAATTAATTCTTTAGTATCTTTGGAATCATAATTTCAATGTATAGTACATTATTATTTATTCAATCCGTTAACAAGGCCTTGATTGTTCATTACGTCAACGGCACCACAGCAGACATGTCGCGAGGACGCGGCTCCTCGTAAAACCATGCAGTGTTTAACTGTCACGTTTGTTGTGGTGTTATCGTGTTGCCATGTGCTGACACGAGGAAATTTACAGATTTATCTTTAAATGAAAGGAGCAAAAATGCGGTAGAACCTTCTGGTTTGAAGGGTATGGTAAGGGACACATACTATTCCGAGGTTATATATTATTTAGAGGTTTTGGCTCTTCAAAAAAGTTGCAAAAAAGCTCACCTTCAAAGCCGGCGATGCATTGGCGACTCATCTGGTGTAGCAAATGTTCATAGGCGACGTTGACTACTTTCCATCAGGTAGCACGTCTGCTTTATCGTTAGGCTCAAATTTAAAAAAGGCGTTCCAGCTTAGTCCTCACGGGTAGCAGCGCATCTGTGACCGGCCTCTGGTAGGAGTGTCTTATCCTATCTGGGGCTGATTAAAGATGTCCTTGGGCGGCAGTAGCCACTTACCATCAGGTGAACTGCGTGCTCGTCTGTTACTCCGACATTTAAAAAATATATATATTTAGTGTGCGTTATATATTTTGTTTTTGTTGTTTCACTTATGTTGTACTGTGGTAGGTACTGTACTGTCGGACATTATCAGGAAATTGTTAATCAAGGACCATGTAGTGCGTTACCAGTTACTAAAGTCCGGGAACACACGCAGTACTATATACTACACCGTATCCAAGGTCTCACCATGTTTTTCCGCTACTATCATAACTTCAGTGTTGTTGCACTTAAATGTATGAGATATCGTACATAAAATATTAAAATCTATTAAAAAGTTACAGCATGTAGCTACTCATATATTATAAATATAAGATATTATATGATAATAATGTACCTTTTTTCTTCTGAATTCAAAAGAAACTTAAAATAATAATATTAATGTAAGGTCCATCATTGTAATTGAATGAAATTAAGTTAATAATTAATTGTACTTCCTCATTCATTTGTGAGTTATACCTGTAAAGTCAAGGTTATTTTTATAACAATACAACAAAATTATGACGTCACGGATTTTGTTTTAAAATATTTTTCAAGCCAGAACTCCGTAGCGCTTTACACTGCTGTTATAAGGCAGGAATAAGTGTTTGCATTCGTTAAGTTCTCCTGTACATGGCAGACAGTCATTATGCACGTAGTAAATGAATAGGCAGATACATTTTCATATAATCTGCCATTGAAACATCATATAGTTAACGATAATAGCACTGAACTCTGACGTGACTCCTGTGTTGATTCATGATTGATTCATTAGCTGCGTATTAATTAGCGATGCACTGTTTCTGTGTTCTACCGGTTATGATTTTCCATCTAGAATACTTTGTACTATACAAAGGTGTAGGTAGATTTCAATGCTGTCCCTGTAGTACCGGGACCAGAATAGGGCTACGGTAACCCTTGCCTGTCGTAAGAGGCGACTAAAAGGGGCTTCCGGGGTTGCGGGCGGCAAGAGTGGGAGCTCAAACCGTCCAGCAAGCGACCCCGGGAAGGACAGCGGTTTGTGTGGTCGCATATCGCTGTAATCACCAGGGGATGTGAGAGGAGCGTAAATTGCTCCCCCCAGGGCAGAGCCCGATAAAAGGGCATCGCGTTAGGAGGACTCCGGTTGTGTTCCGTTGGAGATCCCGGAGTTCTCCACCAAACGCTGAGGACGGCCACCGGGGGGGTTTTAGTGTGGTAAAAATCCCACATAACCCGGCGTCACTCCCATGGCGTCGGGTACCTTTTGAAGGTTTCCCCCTCGTCAACAAAAAAAAAAGGTAGATTTCAATGTTAGCGTCATGGTAGTCACATGGTACGTTGGATAATAGGTATTTAGATACTTTGAAATATGCACGTATGTGTTAACTTAATAATCTTTAATCCATATCCGCTTTATTCATAGAGGATCCATTAAGAATATTAAGATGAATCGTTTATAGCAAACCATAAAATCAAAGTGATGCTACAAATAAATTTACTTATGAGGCGACTCTCGTAGCCTTTAGGAGGTGCAACGCATCTGTAATCGGTTTCTGGTAGAACCCCTGTTTTGTATGAAATTGCTTGCAAATGCCTATGGGCGGCAGTAAACACCATCAGGTAGACTGCATACTCGTTAGCGCTTTAAAGTAAGAAACATCGCTAGTAAATATACATATTAATTGCAATGTCACAGTTCTGTATGTTCTGCCATATTTGGCGTTTTTCAATTGCGTACGCGCAAATTATAGAATGATATACGATGACGTAATGTTTTTAACATAGGGTTTTTTTTTTTTTTTTTTTTTTATAATATAAGAGTGGCAGACGAGCATGCAGTCCACCTGATGGTAAGTGGCTACTGCCGCCCATGGACATCTGTAATCAACCCCAGATAGGATTAAATATTCCTACCTGAGGTCGGCCACAGATGCGCTGAAACCCCTGAGGACTAAGCTGGAACGCCTCGGAAAAGTCTGTCTCCCTTACCACACCCTTCAAACCGGAACACAGCAGCGCCTAACACTGTTGTTATTAGGTAGAAATAGGTGAGGCGGTGGTGCCGCCGGAGTCGAACCACAAAGGGTTCTACCACCTTCAAAATTTATAGGTTATTATCTTCCCAGGAATGTGGTCAATACCTTACGTTCGTGTGTTATAGTTAGTGTTGCTCAATGTTAGGATATTTAGGATTGCTCTTTTCCTTTAAATCCATATTCGTAAGTGACGGAATATTACGTATGTTAATACGAATATCAATATGGGCAGTATTGTTATTATAATTTTCCACGTTATACAGTTAATCGATTAGGTAACTGTTTTGTAATTCATATAAATTTTATTATTTTGTACGGTTTTCCGTAATACATATTAAAATTGGAAGTATATTTATTTAATAATATTGTAATGAGCAAACTTCCATCCTTTACTCAATATCCATCCACATTACCAAACAAATTAGAAAAGGATGTAGTCACGAAATTTAGACTCAATTCACAGAGCGAACGGTATTTGCACTCCAATAAAAGATATCACGTGAACAATTAACAATGTTACCTGGATATTCGCTGATAATAGAGTACGTAAAGTACATAGATATAAAAGTGGAGTGAATCATAGCGGCGCCGGCGCACCTGAGGGCCGACCTTGTGCATTGTACTCTTGTACTTGAACTGGTGTTGTGCGATCAAATTGGGGCCCTAGTAACTGCATGCAAATGATAGTCGGCAATCATTATACCGCGACCGATCATGTTTCATGATAAGTTATTTTGCACGACATAATTTGCGGTGATAAATATATCGACGGATCGGCTTTACGTTAACGACTGATGCGATTGCAGTCTAACTATATTTTTATTTAAATTTAATATAATATCTCATTATTCACTTTTTTTTTCTTATATGATTAAACACATTTGAAGAATAATACATGCCTCATTTTCTAAGACTACAGTTTCCCTCTAGGATTATTTTCGTTCTTCATTTCTGGTATGCTCCAAAGTGTATAATGCACTGCCCAAATCTTTACCAAATATTGTAGGGTCTACATAATCAATCCGAGTTTTCATAGAATTTGTAATCCCGAAATATCTCTTAGAAAATAGGTAAGAGGTCATATCAGGTAGATTTCATATGAACACGACATAAAGAGATTATTGTTTCCCAAAGGAGGCGAAATCGTGGGCCAGGTGATGGACCGCCTGCACGCCAAGCGCGGCTTCCTCACAGGTACGTCTGGTTCTGGGGCGAGAGCCATCGTACTGAGACACACCTCTAACTTACCAAAACTAAATATTTCATAGCACAAAATTTCAATCAGCCCAAACGTACTTAGTTTCTTAAAAGGTCCTAGTTTTCTTGAACTCAGTGGTTTTTTATTAACTATATTTATCATTGTCTGAGTTACCGTCTTTTGTATACTTAAATATATATAAACTAACAATTATAACTCCTAATAAGACACTGATTCTGGTCTCAATACGATGCGCTGTTGATGTTTGTGTCGTTGCTCACGCTGGCTACACTTCACTTTGCAAGGGATTCATATTCGTGTCTTCTTTCCTGGTGTATCCTAGTTCACTGTACTGAGGTCGATCTGCTGTCTTATTCTCATATATCTTTGGTGGGTTCAAGCCTTTTGTGTGCTTAACAGCTAATTTAATTTAAGCCACAATGTATTCTTGTGTAAAGTGTCTAACCTAAAATAATTTAAGTTATCGTTTCCTGGGAGAAAATGTATAATTTTTGTAGTGTTTATTTATTTAGTCCTTATATCGTTCATGGGTGAATTTTCTGCATTTCTGTTTTATTTGCATAAATATTATACAACACTTAACGAATATCAAGTCATAACCCTAGGTCTTATTGATAGTGACCTAATCTTTATCGGGCTATCATTGTACTTGAAGAGTTAATTTCATATTTATGTTTTAAGTTTAAGATAAACTAGTTTAATCGCTAGCCTGCTACAAATGTAATCAACTATAATTTAAATTGTGAAAGCACTGCATTTCTGACTTGGACACAGTAGCAAGAAATATCTGATAAAGGCCATAGATATTTTTTAATTATATTTGCTGCCGCTTCCTGAATTCTTCGCGTTATAATATTGCATTACGTGGTATAGTAGTCATTACGACATCTTAGGCATACTGCATAAGTGACTAATTAATACAATGTAATAATGTAAACATTTTGCATGATTCACGTTCAAATGCTTACAATAGAAATTTCTTTATCTGAGTGTCCTCCTAAAGGATATGCAAATTATTTTTCTATGTTGTATTATAAAATTGCAACTCCTGCTAGCTCCATACTAGTCGTATTAATTAATGAGTTAGTACAGTTGCAGGCCGGTGTGCAATAGCAGGTTTTATAGTATTTTCCTTTCGAGGAATGCTCATGTAACTGGGCGCGCATCGTCACCTGCCAACGACTTGACTCCTACATATGACCGCACCTATTAAATTGCATTCGACTTAATTGGATGTAAGAAATGCAATATTCATACAGATATAATTTATTTAATTAATTAATTTTGAAGTCCTACGATACACCCCGGACTTTCCAATTTTTCCCTAGTTGCTCAATAAAATTTACGTTGTCATGTACCCATCATTTGAAACCTTTTAGATCATTAGGTGCGTTAAATACATATTTTTTTTTAATTGAAAACCGTCTATATTATTTTTGCAGATTTAAATTACCTGAACTTTTATCACCACTACTTATTTTGTACTGTCTTGTCATTTGTCACTTGTCATTTGCATCCAATTTCGATTCCCATTCACATACCACTTCGCATATTAGTAAATCAACATTGGATATTGCTCAAGTAACAGCAAAATGAGTCAGAGTGTACAGTAGGTTTCACTCGTCGAAGCAGGCGTGCATGAGTCGTCGGCGCTAATACGGAAATGTAATTTGGGACGGACCGGATACTAACTCGCGTATTGTCCACTTGCGGGAATGTTTAGAAATTGGGTGAACAATACTAGGAATATTGTCTTTGACCTATTGAAATTGAATTTCTTTGTCAAAGTTGTACGATAAAGCGTTATAGGTTTTCCTTATGTTTTCTTATACAGTTCCTATAGTAGCCTCAGATAAAATAATGCATTTCCTATAATTTTATTGCATACTATTATCCTCCAATGGATATTTAAATACTTAAGCAGTTACGTATGTTCTGTAATATAAATAAATTATTATTCACATTCATAGTTAAATCTCTACAACAACGTTAAGTTGCTTCTATTAATAAGTGTGGTGGTTGGCTTCGAATTCATATAAAACTCAGTTAAAACTTATCTTATGTGGAGTTATCATATCTATAGACATTATTATAGCGATGATTATTTAACCTATGGTATACTTTATGTCTGTCCGCCGATCTTTAATTTTGCAATGGTGATCGTTCTAGTTATGAATCATATGTAGTCATCAATAATTGGACACATTTCGTTGAATATCGTAGTCACTTGAGTTTCTTATATTGATTTTGTACTATAATTTAATGATATCATTTGAGTACACTACGATATAAGATATGAAAGTACTTTATCATTATCGTATTTAGTTTCGTAGTAACCGGAGTTGGCATAACAATGCACTTATCGGCGATACTCGGAATAATTCAGACGATATCAAGAGATATCAGTTTGGTCAGCCAACTGGCGACAAGAGTATGAATGTCAAGGAAGGTGGAAAAATCATTATAATTATGGCCATAGTTACATAGTTAATTTTCATAGAGTCATGACATTCAGCGGAGTTAAGAAATAATCTTTCTTGAGAAATGCGACTACAAGAAAAAAATAGAAAGAGATTTGAAAAGTGGTTAAATACGAATGGTTCGACTGCTAGGTACTACCGCTGCATCTAGTTCTTACGTTTCGGTAGAAGAGTATGGATGCCAGTTGACTTATATTTGAGGCTACCTTGACGAAAGAGACTTTCAGGACTGTGGCATTACATCTGTGATTGGCATCAAGTAGACCCCCGTTCTATATGGAGTTGGTAGCAGGTGTAAGTTGTGTACCGTCGTCTCGTTTCGTACTTCGATTTTCTAAAAAATAATGAATCCTAGCTAGTATAAACTTGTTCGTCCTCTAAAGTTGCACATCGCTCCCAAGCAGGTAGCGAGTGGTGGCACACTATCTCGATATGGAGTAACCGTGTCGCGGCGACAATGGGAGCGCAACCGATACTTTCGCCACTCTGTCGCCCTTGTTTCTTCATGCACATATTTTCATTATTGTTATTTATTTATTCATACAAATAAACATGATACTGAAATTGATTTCTAACTTTCAAATATTGTTTATATGTATTTTTTTATAGAATTTTAATTAGATTATAATCCGTACGATAGGTAGTATTTGATTTATAGGTATCCTTTGATTTCGTACATTGAATTTCGTTACTTTGGACCTTACGATATGTTTCATGTGTCGCAAATTGTCGCAATGGTACCTGTTTCCGCCAACTTTCAACACCATTTCCGACCCCACCATCCGTGACCAACATTGGTGGATCTCTCATATATGTAACAACCATTTAGCCTATGTCATTAGACTTTTAAAACTTCCAATTTATTTCGTAATTTTCCTACGATTTTCGATGTCCCAACTTCAAATAAATATTAGAACGACTTAGCGAAAATCGCTAAAAGTCGTTCAGACTAATCAACACTTGTTTACTGTCACAGCTATTATTTTTAATGTGTCCCAAACTAGTGCATAACTTATTTTGTTGATTGGCGACGTGTAATTTCTTAATCACTTTAACGATTCTTTTTATGTTTTGGAGGTCACTTGATTGGGTTTTTGAGACATTCCAATACAGATCTCGGTGTCATGCGTTTGGATTATTTCAGGATTTGAAATAGCTTTTGATATTGTATGTTTTGTATATGGAATGGGCTTATCTTGTGTCAAGTAGGCTTCTATTGATTAGGGTTCTACTCTAGAATGTGAGTTAGTGAGGCCATGTCGTATTCCCTGTACACAACACACTGATAACAGACACTGATGTTAAAAATGTGATGATAGTGGAAGTAAATCGTATGATTGTACACGCTTGTTTATTGCACGCGACAGTTAATTGTGTTGGAGGCATTGTTCGCGCGTCCGCCGTGACATCAGCTCGGACACATCTGAGCACCACCCATTGTTGCCGCTCGCCGACCCACTTGCTTTCAATGACGTGCATTGTGATCACTGGTGGTCGTACCTCACAACATTCGTATCGTTTTTATATCCCCGCTCCATTTCATTCTAACTATATTAATTGACTGAATCAGCTCACTGTGTCAATACCACGAATAAAGCCCCAATGACATAGTGACCGGACTCTAGTAGGCATTCATATTTAAAGGTCCACATGTGGGTCGCTAATAGATCATTAAAGTAGACGTCTTGGAATGGAGATTATATAAGTATTCGAGTGCCTATCAGATGTGATAAGATTATCGGAGACTGCATTGCCGTAACTTCGCTTGACCCAATTATTTCGATTACAAAATTAATTGTTCAGTCTACAACTATTTCTTAGAATGACGAAGCATAAAATGCTATATAAGTATTATTGCATAGTAATTAAGAAATTAGGTATACATTGGAAATGGATGAATCGTGCAAAAGTGGACAGTAGGTATGCCGTCTATTGATACCAACGAAATTATATAGCATGTGTTCGCAATAGTTGATTATTTGAGCCGTGTCGTTTTAGCGAGCACCATTTTATGATCATAAACTACAGAAAAAGTGTTTTTATACTTTTTCGGAGATTTTAATTAATAGAGTGCGTTACCAAATTTCGGCAATGAACGCAGTACTGTGTACTACACGAAATGTTACAGCGTGTTATTCACTTATTCCCTCTTAACTCGCTTATTAAAATAACAATATAAAACATGCTTCAGTAAACATTATTATTTTTATTATTTAGGGACATTAAGATTATCTTTCAAACAGAATCTCCCGTTTACTAAGCAAAAAATAAAAATGAATTTTCTCTATATTAAAATGCTCTAAAAATTAGAAATTTACTTTGTTTCACTTGCAAATTTTTCTTTGGCGATTTGCTTCCGAAGTGCATTGTGATCAGTACGCTGAACCGCGCCGGAATACCTCGGTTCGTTGCCTTTACTTGCTAGTAACAACTACTTACGGCATATTTACTATCTATATAACTCCTATTTGCATTTTCATATGTGGCTACACGTGTTTTACTTGTATAACTGCTTGTATCTAATGATACTTTTCTTTTAATGGAGAAAGTTTTAGGGGTAGGAACTTTTTTATATAACAATATATGTAGCAAACAAGCATGATGCAATCCAAATGATGGCAAGTGCCTAGGTACTGCCGCCCATGGACATCTGTAATCAACACCCGCTTTGTATATCTCCCTTACCAACCGCACCTGTCATCCCAGAATTCAAGGAAGCTGGGGGACGTCTTACCCTCCGAGCACACATTGCGGTAATGTCAACTTTAGAGGTGGGCAGGAAATTCGGGTCTCTTTGCCCAGGCAGATTCTCAGGTGGTCAATTGCTTAACATTGCTGCGTTTACGCACAAATATTTTTCGTTTATGTTCCTGTAAATGTTCACAAATTTTGTGATATGTGAACTTAATTAGGTAGTGGCGCAGACAATATATTTATTTGTACAGTGCATGTAGCACACAGTGTCAGTAACAGAGGACGTGCGATTATCGGCGCCGCGCGGAATGCGGGATCTATCGCGGGATCGTTGAACCGAATTGTTGGATTCAAGTCAAGTTTATGGCTGACATATCGTTACACTACGGTAACTGGTGCTAACATAATGTATTGGGAATCCCGGTGATGACACATCGCACTCAAAATTATATGTAGGATGTTCGGAGAATGGTTCAATTGATACTGATGGTTATATCTGGAAGAATGCCTGTTTAGTGACGGCTCTGTCTGCTTAGTGACGTGCTATTTCTGGATTTTAACCATTTTAACAATATGGTACCGAATGGCTAATTAATTTTACTGGCAATCCCTTCCAAAACCAATTACAAAAACTTGTAGAAGAAACAACAATCAAATGCAAGTACATATATTCTGGTTTAATTGAGTGACTTATGTGAAACCGCGTCTGTTTTAATTCTGACTGTATGCCATCATGCTACTATGATATGTTTCAAAAAAGAACAATTGATACTACGGTACTTGATTACTCCGAAAACCTTCGATCACTAATAAGAAATGAACTTAAAAAGTGGCGTCAAACGTGTTTATAAAATTCTAAGCGACAGAATCTATTTGGGTGCTCTTTTCGTCGCGGCATTTTTTTGTCGCTGATTGTGTATCTAGTTCTTATTAGTGATCGAAGCCGAAAACATATGAATCGAAAGTTTTATCATAAACATGTCTTGTGTTTTTTTTTTATTTTTATCATGAAATGCTTGATATACTTTATGGAATAGTAATCACAAGAATTGTAAAGCATACGGCACACAGTTCCACCCACATAACGGTAGCATGTGGCGGGATGCCGCAGTAATGGTCGCTGGAGGCGACGTGTCGGGAATGCGCGCGTGCGGGAATGCCCGCGGGTAGGGATTGTGATCTCAGATGGATTCATCGAAGAATCGATATTGTTTGCGAAAAACAAAAATTGTAAGATGTTAAGTAGGTGGTGATATCTCTATTTAGCTGTCTATCTTTCTGTATAATCTAGCTCTGATATAAGGAAATCGATATTAGATTTTTTGTATTGTTATTTTATTCTCACGACTGTTGACAGATGATCGTTGTTTTTTCATCGATATATTCCCAGACCAGTAATAAAGTACCTAAATCGAAGACTAGGCAGATAAAATTGATTTACCTATTTGGTATTTATGTACATCAAAATAAAAAAAAAATTAAATCAAAATCAAAAAAACAAAAATCAAAATCAAAAAATCAAAAATCAAAGTACATAAATCGATTACTCACATATCGATTCGATTCATATTCAAAATCGATCTTTTTCGAAAAAAATTAACATCCCTAAGTTTGGGACAACAATACCCCAATATTGACAAACATCGCGCTAGCTATTTTTATTGCCTTTGGTACCATATCGCTCAAAATATTACCGAAACCTTTGCTCATGTTTCAACATTATATTTTTGCTTTGCCGGATGTGTGACCGTCATCCCACTTGTTTATGTATTTGCCTTATTACTATCGACGGGTTTGGCCCTCTTTTATTAACCTTATACATAATCAAGTAATACAATATACAAAATCAAGTAGTACATTTATCTTGGATTATGAATATTGTGATATTATATCAGGTCAAAATATAAATCTGTTTCTTAAATTTACCAGTAATTTTCAAATGGTATGTTTATCCTTAAGTATATTGTTGAGACGGTGCTGTATGGACTTTGGTTTATAATGAACATAATACATAATTAGTTTTATTAACGAGCAAACGTTAATGATGTTGTATTTATGATCTATGTGCTATTTGTTCTTAGAAGATTTATTTCTTGCGCTTCTTGGTGTTAATCATTTGTATTTAAAACAAAACTTATTATTAATATACATAATTATATAATATAGTCCCTATACAAGTTCTATGTAATTGTTACCGCGCACTTTCATAATCTCTTGATTTCAGAATTGTTAAATAAGATTGTGATGGAACCAATCACCGCTACATCTTCTCCCTAGCAACTATAGTATTAAGCTTGGCTGAGGTCACTTACCATTAGATGGACGGCGACCTCATTTGCTTTGTTACAAAAAGTTCCTGTGGACAATATCATCAATGTTGTTTTTTGTAAAAGCGCCAATAGTTTCGACTTAACGATCTGTGCGCAGTAGCAGTAGCTGCAACTTTCCATCAGTTTCCTTGCGCGGTAATGATTGTAAAACAAAAGGTGGTCTCACTTCCGCGACCACGACGCCCACACGGCCATTTCACTCGCCACGTGCTTCGCTTCACAACTATGTATATGTTTACAGTGAAGAATTAATTGTACACGATTAGGAGATTTCCTAAATGTTTAATGCTTTCTTTGAATGTGAAATAAAAATACTTGAGGTTGCAAAATTAGCACTTACTCATTTATGTAATTGTTTTATAAGCTCTCTATGTCTTTCTGTATGTGTAGGTACAGATGATTTTTCTTGGGATGGCAGAATTTATAAGACTATACTATAGACTTTAATGTCGAAAATTTGAATGATTTGAAATATTTTTTCAAGCGTATGTGTCAACATGTCGAATGTCTCATTCTTTGGCACGGCCTGACCGATGATGAGGTGTAGTTAAAGGTGTTTAAATTGTGAGATAAGCTATATTTTTAAGCAGTCGGTTTTTATTATTTTCCCTAAATTGTCGAATATAGCTGATATAAAACATTCCACAACAACAAAATGATTTTTTTGCCATATGCCCCAGTATGAAATGTATATGTAATTGTGATGATGTCAGATATAATTCAATGTGTTCTATGTTTATTCTAACCGTATCATCCAAAGTTTGTTCAAATTATTATGACGTCAATTCTGATAACCAAACCCCGTGAAACCATGTAACGGGTGATAACGATTTGAAGATAATTTTCTGTCGATAAAATTGGCGAGTTTCAATATGAAAGTCTTCATACCTGCAGTAATTGTATTTGTTTTATGAAATTTTGGGATCTTCAGGTATGTAACAAGTAACAATTTTCCTTTAGATACTCTACTTTACGCAATTTGTATCGTAACTGTTAATACTTAAGTATTTTTCTTGATGAACATAGATTAATTTAGGAAATATCTATCTACTTTACACTATTATGGCAAATAGTAATAACCACGTCAACTTATAATTGCGCAGTCATTCGCCTACCACTCATTTTACCATTAGCCCGCTATAATTCCATCGCAAGGCATGGCACAAACGATCATAAACTAACTCATGACAAGCATAACTCAGCGTAAGTGAATATATTATTAACCTGTCCTTGTGTGCCGCCAAGGCCGTTGCAAGTGGTCAGCGGAGCTATTATGGCAACAGCGGCAATTGTGGCGTGGGCCGGTGACGGATGCGCATCCTCCTTAGCGAGGATACCTGTATCCTGCACCGCTGGCGTCTGGGCCTTGAGATCTAATTCCCAATTTCGTCCAGGAGGAAATATTTGGCACCAGTTAGCACCTCCGGATTAGGTGCCTCTGTTTCCTAATGGTTTTGGCGTCGTCAAACTAGTTCAACATACTTGTCGCATTGTATTGATTGTCGCATTGTTTATTCGTCACATGTTGCGTCCATAGCATTCGTCTTATTTGGTTGTTTTTCAAACTCGACGTTTCTACTAATGTTTGTATTTATCGCCATTTCCCTTTATAGTATTGGTAACTTCTTCATATCAGTTTGTTAGGTCAAAAGTTCTGACGACTCTTGTCGTAGGTACATTATAAAAGTCAAGTAGTTCTGGTAGTGCAATCGAAAGCGTAAATGATTCATTAATTCCATACTGCCGGCCGTACGCTCGCCGCCGCCGACTGCCGAGTCACTTCACAGCATAAATGATTCATTTTAAGTCTGATCAATAAGTTTTAGGTCACTATTAAATTACAAAATTGCCAGACTTACCGGATATATACACTATAGAAGTTAGTTTTACTATGTTTTAGACGTTAATGATGCTATTAGCAGGACTCATCTTAAGATATTTTATTGCTTCTAAAAGACAGACCTGTGTGTCATGCATGACGAATTTTATTGTACAGAACTTAAGTTTTTTTTGATCCTCTTCAATCATACGCGGCACAGTTACAATATTTAAATTGAAAACCTTACTAAGGCACGTAAGCCGACGTCATAATTTCAATATTTAATGTTTTCATTAGTGTGCCAGTGTTGTTACTGCGGAACTACACGTCTCATGAAATTCACGAAACTTTTTTAAATTAAGTGCTATGTAGCAATTAACTTAACAAAATGTTTCAATATTTACCAGAGTTTATTTTGTCTTAAACACATTGGCGAATGAAGGTATACTTATGAAGATTTCTATATTTAGACTAAATTATTTAATCTGACCAAATCTAAAATAAAAGTTGTTGCGGCGCACTTATCGAATATTACATACTGCGCTATGTGATGTATACATAGAACACTACCAAATGAATCAAGGAACATTAAGTAACGCGGTCAATTATAAGCAATCCAACATCAGATAATGTTTCCCAATTCCCAAATGGTTGCTTGCCGTGTCCTACACACGTGTAACGAACAATTTGCGGGCTGCCGGCGCGGCGGCGCGCTCCTCCACTTTCACTGCACCGGCGATCTAGATTACCCTCTAGTTACCGCATTAAAGTCCGTGCCAAACTTCTAGTCCGCTCTGAAGTTGTTACGCCCAGGTGTAGTCAAAGATTCAATGGGGTCGAACACAACTACAAGCATATACTTCGTAGCAACAGTAAGGGCACACTAACGCAGCTATGTACCCGTGGGCGAGAACGGGCAGCGGACGGGTGCCGGGGGGTTCCGCGCTGTCTTCGTCCCGCCAATACCTACGATTTGCTGTTGCGACGCGATTCGTTTCTATATTCAGAGTGGACTCGAAATTTGGCGCGAACTGTACAGCATTACACGACCCTCGTCCACCACCGTGGCACTCGCTGCACCATCGAGGACTGAGCAATTCGAAGTAAACGTAATAACTTTAAACATCTCAATTGTGATTGTGGGAGTTTGTTGTCTCTCACGATTACTGCATCCAGGCATTTTTCTTTGTACGGTACACCCGCGGTAATTCGACAATCGTTTTGCAAGGTGCTGTCTGCTTAACGAATTCGTTGGACTATGGAGTACCACCTCCGTCCTAAAGTAGTCTGAAGCTTTTTGAAATAAATTACTTTTAAATATCGGTATACAGTTTTTTAACTTAGTTTAATATGCTAATTAAAACGACCTATAGATTTTTTTATATACATACGTTGTGGTAGGTCTTCCTACGTAATGGATACAAACACTAGTTTAGCTGGTTTAAGCGTACAACGTCGTAAACGCATATAAACTCGTTTTTCAAACATAAATATCAGGCTGGCAAGTTTTCGCTAAAGAAATAATGCTTAACGCTTAAGAATAATGCTTTGGCAAGTAAGTATTCCCTTATTTTTTATATGCATTAAATCTTATGTTATCTTCCTAGTTTCTTAACATGTTAAACAATAAGTATTCCATAAAATTAACCTATTAGGAAATAAAAGAAAGCTTCTTTATTATGCTCGTTATTTATTAGATTACTTTTTGCCAACTATTACTAGATTACTTTTACTCTAACAATATGTTCCCCAGTACCGGAACTTTTAAACTCTTGAAAAAGTACCGTAAGAAATGATTACAATTAAAATGCCACTTGTTTTACCTTCAAATCTGTGGTTGTATCGTAATTTGCATACGATGTGCAATATCTGTCCCATTAGTATTTATGTCTCGTTTTAATTGGTTCCTGTTGTAAGAACTCGTATTATCAGTAGGTACTTATATTAATTATTCTCTATTATTTCTCATATATATTCATTCTCTTATAAATTGAAGTTGCGATATGTGTTAAATAAAAATCATACACCTTGATGAATTGTTCCATTGCTTTCCCGTAGACGTCATAACATTCAAGTACACGTGCTGTACTAGATCATTTAACAGAATTACAATATTTTCTATGAAAATTAGAGAATATATAATTCTCTGTAAAATTTATTTTATAGATTTATCGCAAACCATTATTAAAGGTTCCACTTTCTCTAAGATTTGTCGCTTATGTGATATTTCAAACAAAATCATACTTTATTAATTTTCATCATAACATTTGAAACATACATTCCAAATATATTAATACAATCTGTTCTGAATACATAACTAATTCTCAAAGTTTATTTACGTGCAGGTCGATGGCGTCTGGTTCAGTTAATTTTGATCTACTTTTAGACCTGTAGATCGGCAGACTGTAGATTATTAATGGATTATTACTAATCCTGTACTGATGTAAATCTTTATGCTTATCTTTATTAATAAAATCATAAAGTATTTAAATTTATAATTTTCAAAATCACATCTTGCTCTGTTATAAATTAAATCTTCAACAAAATGAATTGACTAACCGCATATTTTAAATCAGTTATTATTTTTACATCAAATGATGTAAGCAAATGCTTCTCGGTTGATCTTATCAACCCATCACATGTTCCAGATCTGATAATACAAATTAATTTAATAAAATTTGTGTTAAATGAAATCTTTCTTCTTACCGATTATGTAGTATTGCAGTACTCTATCAGGTGACATTTCGCAATGCCTCAAAATGTAACATTTCGCGCGATTGCACAGCCGTACCGTGCATGCATTTACAAATCGCATGACATTGGTCCGCGTCAAGTGAGATAAGGCAATTCGTATAATAACGATGAATTTCTAGTACATAACTTTTATTTTTGAAAAGTCAAAGTTCTGGGGTTTGAACGTCGGACCCCCTGAATGAAAGGTCGAGTTTGTAACCACTAAATTATTTTCTACCCATGCCGATTTTCAAGTAAATTGTCTAGTAACATTTCACATTGTTCTGCACATACACGTTGTATTGTCGCACGTAGGCACAATGCACCTCACGTAACGTGAAAGTTTAAATTGAATCTATAAATAATTTTAACGGTTCATTATTCATCGCCTCGCTCTATTTGTCGGTCAGAGGAAATATTACTTATAGTTTCCTTGCAACTAATTATTACACTTTTTGTCAGAGATAATCCATCACAATTGGCTGCTCCGCAAAAAATGCCTTCGGTCAAAACACCGTGACGCGGCCTTCTGTTTCCACTGTCTGCGCCCACTGGCCTACATTCTATTGTTCTGTATACATTCAATCGATCCTTGAACTAATTGACACTAAACGTTATGTATCGACTGTTGTCGCATCTCACAATATCGCATCAATTAAATTGTTATGAATCTCATAAAATCTCGAAGTAAATACCTTCTTTGGACGGTGATACAAACAGTATGTTTCGATCGGCAGGGTACTGCCGTAACACCAACATCTAGCGTAAAGCAGTTCTTCGTTTTGGTGGAAAGTTGTAGTTGTCGAATTGCCGATTAACATAAGTGGCAATTTTGTTAGTGTTTAAGAATAAGAAGAGGAGGCACCTGTGATCGGATTCGGGTAAATCTATATGGAGTTGGTTACAGATATTTAATTACCAATTACCACAGACTTGTATCTCGTGTCTGGAGGAGGACAGTAGACTGCAAACTTATTTGCTACTTAAACCTCAATTTAAAAATCACATAATGTGCCAAGGCATGTAAATAGAGTAAACATACTATAATAGATGTAAATGAATGGCACAAGAAATATTTGTACGAAACAATTCGCCGAATGAAGCGAGTAGTGCAGTGAATAGGCGACCTTGTGGGCGTGATCCGAGATAAAGCTATGTCCAGTACAATCCAGAGCTATTTGTGTCATTTATCACAGTTATGTTCACTCCACTCACCTCCCAATTTGCTGAGGTGACCGCTATGTCTCTGGGTGGGATCTCTTCATAAGTGCTGTCAGAAAGGGTAATATATTCTTAACTAAGTAATTTAAAAGTGTAAATCCCGTTATGTAGCGTGCTAAGCCTCTATTGTGAAGTGTGGTAAAGTCGTCTCTACTGTGCTCACTTGACAATAAGTAATTTTACTTTCTAAAGTACATAAATGGTATGCAAAATTATCTTTTCGAATAAAAACTAAAATCTGATTGATTTTATTTGTAAATATTTTAATTCAATTTTTTTTAATAGTTATTATGTAATGATAATATTTTTATCATCTATTTGTTGTACTTATAGGTATGTAATAGAACTGCATTGACCCTAATTCCGTGTCATTGTCTATTATTTATGAAACATTATTGAGATTCATGTCACTTTTATGAGTATCAAGTTTCATGTTGTATATCTTTTTGTTTGTTCATTGATGTTCATTACTTGGTATGTACATCAATAAGGAGAGTATAATGTTACATCATGTAAATATCACATGTAATAAGGATCTTCTTAAAACTTCAAAAACTCTTTATGTTATAGACCAAATTATAAACTATCAAAATAAATACGTGTTCCACATTACTGCCGTTCGAATATAAATTCTCATTATTAATCGATCGCATACAAATACATCGTGACTTATTGATTAGAATTATTTTTCTTTCAAGGTTGCACATTTCAGGGTGGTCTTAGTGGTATTGAAATATGAACTTGTTTGCATTTTGGACACGTACGCTCTTTAAGCGTTCTCGTGTCCACAAATAGCGATCTCAACACCATTCATTTAGAACTTAATGTTGATGTTTGCTAATAATCATTACCTAATAGTTTGATACAATTTTTCTAATAATTTTATGAGATTTAATTTCATTTTCTCCATTTGTATGTGTTTAATACTTTAACGTTCATGAAAATTGCGTTATTCCATTTTTTACATATTTTAAATAAAATTTCTATGTGAAGGAATACATGAATTTTTAGGTACCTATTGGTAGTTGTTATCTATTTTGTACGCCTAATATATATTGATTTCAGTAGTTTATAAAAGAGTTAGTTTTATATAAAATAAATTATGTTCATTGTTTATTTGTCTTAAGAGTACCTAAATGCCCGGAGGTTTTGTATTATTTAGGTTACGCTAAGCAGAATACTATAATACAGGAAGTGGTAGTCTTTTTACCGACCGCATTTGGAGCGGCCGGCGCGCGGCGGCCGGTTTCATTGAGTGCACTCCGTCTGCGGAATAATTGCAGTTACGTGATCCGCCGCGCCTGATATAACGCGCTCCGACGTCTATCGAAACTTTATCAATCGCCTTTTACTAACACCTTTGCGTAACTACAATTACAATGAAAACGGCCACGATAATCGACAAGATTAAATTATAAGTAGGTAATTCTGAAATTAACCAGAATTTTTTGTCATGATTTCGTTGAATTATAGCGTTATTTTTTATCGGTATGGGTAAGACTTGTAAGTCCGTCTAGAACAGTCACTGACTCCTTCGACCTTTAGCATGATGTGTTACTTGCGTCTGCTATTATTAGTACTTGTGTATGTTCGTTTGTAATGGCTAATTATGTAAAGATATACATCTTTGTAGATTTCTTATGAAAGATTAAATATGTAAATACAACTTAATTTATATTAACAAGTTGGTACTATTTTCTTTCCAGGAGGCGCTTTCGAAGGCGTAGAGGATCAAGTGTCGCCGTTCGGGTACGGGCGCGGCGAGGGCGTCGACGCCGGCCATGGCGATCCCGAGTGGATCTGCAGCAAGGAGAAACCGCGATACGACGAGATCTTCATGTCTCTAAACCCCATCGACGGGAAGGTCACCGGCGCCGGTACGCACTTACACACCAACCTAACACACCTGCTCAGAACTCACCCGCACCTCCGCGGCACACTCGTCCTCGACGCCGCGCTGCAAGCGCTGCTCTCTACCACACAGAATTGTTCCCAACTTACCGAGCTGTGCATGGCTTTAAAACGTAAGGACGAACAGAATCCGGACGAAGGTTTCGAAAAAATCGCAGATTCACTGACCGTTGCGACGCAAAATTGCAACATACTCTCCCAATTTTTACTCAACCAATCTTCGCTGAACTTAAGCAATCCCAGAATATCTCCCGCTGTGTCCATACATAGTCTCAATGAATCACTGGCTCTAGATGACCATACTGTTGACAGTGAAAACGAATCTAGCAAACATGAATGTAGACACGAAGTAGGATCTGAACAAATCGACGAATCAGACACCGGTCCAAAATCAGAGACACTTCCCACTTATAATTTGGAAATTCCGGAAGAGTCATCCATTTTTAGTTTTCGGTCAATTTTCCTTTCTATTAAATTCGTATTCTTGTTAGTTCTGAATTTGATAACGATACTGATAACTGCAGAATTTCTGTTTATCGGAACCGTGTACTCCCTCACCGGCGAATCGTTTATCGAATTCAGTGTCGCCAAATCGCCTGTCACTTGGTTCGACAAAGCCAAGGTTTTGACATTCGGCCCTGAGGAAGAAACTATTCGCATATACTCTCTATTCCAATTGTTCTATCGAAATAACATTGTAAGAATTTTAAAACATCTTACATATAGCATTGAGAATAAGATATTAGGGTGAACTTCTAGATTCGTTGCGTTGTAATTAAATATTCTATGCTTAATATTCTGCTCGTCCTTACGTTTACTAAAAACATTAAATTATTGCTTAGATGAAATATTTAAAGTAAGCGTTGTCGCAGATGAAATCTGACATACTCGTATTATTATAATAGTATTAGTTATATTTTGCTCAATGTATATCAATAATATTAGTTAATCCATCAACCCTTAAAGTTCATTCTTGGACCGCATGATTTTTCTCAAAATGGGGGATTTGCTACCCGTTTGTTTGTGCGTATTCACTGCTCTCTGTCTCTTCATCCCCTATAAGTTCTTATAAGACTTCGTAAATACTTGGATTAAAGGAATTAAAATTATAAGAGTTTGTTTGAAATGCCAGACGATGTCAATATGGCACACATTTTTTTTTAATTCTATTTTTGTAAATAAATGTTACTGTTATAATCTATGTATTGATCTTAATATGTTACCCAAGTTTTTATTAATACATTGAATTTCAGTTTTAACAAAAATGGTTCTAAACTGAAATAGACTAGATACTCATTTCACTCGTCCATTCATATAGAACTGATGACGGCCACATGCCAGTCATGCTTGTGACCGCTTGGTAAGGTTTAGCTGACTAGCGTTTGTTCAACAGCGGCGAAAACGGAGATGGTGAAGTCGAAGCTGCCCAACTCCGTGCTCGGTAAGATCTGGAAGCTGTCGGACATCGACAAGGACGGCTTCCTGGACGACGACGAGTTCGCGCTCGCGATGCACCTCATCCGCGTCAAGATCGACGGCCACGACCTGCCCGCGGACCTGCCGCCGCACCTCGTGCCGCCCTCCAAGCGCAACTGAGTCTTCGCTTCTCTCGAACCATTCAAATCAGTTAACGATAAGTAATAGTTGAGAGTAACGCTTCCGAGCGGTGTCGAGTCCTCGTACGTCCTCAAGATTATTCGGCCTAGTGCAAAGGTACGTTTCGTGTAGCGAGCGAGCGCTTCGCCGCAGTGTTCATTCTGCACTAACATCGCGTTAATGAACAATGTTACTGCACAGTGATGTTATTTTTATGAGCTTAGGTGCAAGCAATAAGCTAATAAAATAACCGTTATCGAGTAATGGCGCGGTGTAGTGATTGTAAAATATACTGTAATTAAATAGGAATGTTCTAGATGCTTTACTTTGGTAATAACTGTGCAGAGTGAGCGCTGCGTCCGCTTGAAACGATGAATCCGCTGTATTTTTAATATTAGCACAATATCATACTTTGTTGGGTTATATTTCTGCATGTTAAAGTCACGTGTCATGTACTGACACTTAAGTTTGCATAAATTTGTTAGGAAATTAAGCGATGTATCGATTTATACTTGTTGAGGTTGGGCTGTGAATGTAAGTTTTCCCTTTTCATTTGAACCTGTGTGGCAGAGGGCGCTGCGAGCGGATAGCGAACAAAACACGAATACTTCATGTTGCATGTTACGTAATACATTATATTGAATTTCTTGTACACGGATAGTACTTTATCTCTACTACACGCAGGCATATGGTTGCAATACAGTAAGCATAATGAAAGTTATACAAAAATTTTATTTAGTTTTTTTTTAGGCTTACGTAATGATATATTCAGAATTATTTTTATGAGAAATGCGATAGCTCCGGCGTCGCTAGCGCCGGAGGAGACAGTAGCCAATGTGTAGCTTTACTTAATTTATTCAGCGAGTTTGTTTGGTGCTGCAGAGTTTACATAATTATTAATTATATTATCGACATGTTATCATTATTATTATTCGTCGATTTATTTTAAGTACATTTTTCTTAAATAGATTTCGCAAGTAGGATTTAGATTCTTCTAAAAATGAAAATTATTTAAAAGTCATTTATTTTATTCGATTCATGATTTTTCATTGACATTTTATTAGTAATAATTTTATGTAATAAGTTGTTCCTATTAGTGATGTCCGGGCTTTACAATAACAAAAAAGTATTAGATAACTACCAGCTGTAGACACCGGAGGCCCCGCGCAGATCTCGTGCACGCCTCGCCGTCCTAACGCTAAACCTTACTTTACTTTTTTAACCAGTTGATACTTCTTTTTTCGTACATATTTTTTTGATGGAAGTGCTTAAAAATAACACAATAATAATTGGATATTTACACTTAAGCCTGAATGATGGCGAAAGGTATATTTTAGTATGAGAAATCAGTTGCGTTTCGTCGTCATGTCATTATCTTGTGTGGATTCAAAATCCTAATAAGTATTTAGGTAATCCTTTATATTATAATAAATGTTTCATTGCATACATTGTATTTTTTATTGTTAATCTATTTATTGAATATTTTTTGATTATTATACTAATAATAATGTAAGGAAAAAAAGACTCATCGGTACTTGTAAGACTGCGTGTAATTTTAAACAGGCGCATCGGGCAGTAACGATTAGATTTTCCGCGTTGCTCAAGTGGAGCACTCAACTTAATTGAGTAATTCAGCAGTAAAGCATGATGACTATGTTATAATTAAATAAAATATATTTAAAAAATAGGCGTTCGAGGCGTGCATTAAGATTTTCAAAATTTCATTTGTACTTAGAGAAGTAGATCTACTCAAATTTCTTTGTAAGTTTTTGATCATCTCCTCTCCCATTTGTTAACATTTTTCTATTGTTATACGAGTTCAGCATTTATTAAATAGAAACTTCACTATTCACAGTGCCTTTGCTGTTGTAACGTAACTATGTAAGGGTCGCGGGGCGTCCCGCGGACGGCCTCGCCTCGCTTCTTCTGAGAGTTATAATATGTAAATACGTAATTTTGTATGTGTTACATTTTTTGGAATGTATTTTAGCGTCTCGTTCAGTGACAACATGAGAGTGGAGTGCTTAGCGTTTGTGTAGCAGACTGGGATTTCTTGTACTGAATGAGGTGCATAATATTTTTACATTTGCTACTGTGTGTACATAAAGATATTAAATGTATTTATCATAAATTATACACAGAGTGTAATAAATAGTTAAGAAAGCATTTTATTTGTTTTATTTGTCTATTATAAAATATTGAGAAGATAAGAGGACATTCCATCCATCCTACAATTTGTCCAAGATTAGTTGCAACACCTAACCCTACCGGAAAGAGGATATTGATCAACTATATTACTCAGCTGTAAATTAGGTGCGGAGACACTCATAAATAATTTTAATTATTGATTTTTGCTTACCTATGGAGTTTAAAAGATTATTTCAGAGTTTTTGATTTATATATCATGGAAGTTTATGTACAAAATGGTTAAAGAAAACAGCATGCAAAATTTTGACATTTAAGAAAAGACTATTGCCTCTTGATGTCTCCACCCTCCCAAATTTAGAATAGAATATTTATTATCTTATATAATATTTACTATATTATATACCTAGAAAGTCTTACCTTAGCCAGAGACAAATAGTATCATAAAATAAAAGGTATTGTAACTTATAGGCCCCGATGTGGATACTGTGTTGTACCTGCCACTATAAAAATATAAGAACAATAAACCCAACTGTAAAAATATTGCCTATGTTATGTTAAAAAATTCGATAAATCTAAAGTTATATAAAAATCCATTAAGTGTTTCGAATGAAGGGCATGTTAAGTATGAGACGTACACACGGTCATAAAACATTATCCTTCAGTCGGGTAGAAATAGCATGTTTTGCTGTTTGTAGCAATATACAAACAGCAAAACATACAGCAGGCTGGTATTGTGTCTGCTATGCCATAAGGGTCAGGAATTAAATAGGTAATATATTTATTATTCTTATTTGTTTTTTAAGATAAAGACAAGGTTTAAATATTTTTTTATTAATAAAACCAATAATTCTTAGTTCCAAATACTTAAATGTTAGAGCAGAGCCAATCTTACACCCCAGACTAACATTAATTTTTGATACATTTATAATTTTATTTCTTTAAAAATATATTTATTAGCAATACAGTAAGTACTGCATCTGAAACATGATGCAATACTATACTGTACTATACTGCTAAAGTAGGATATAGTTATGATAGATTATACCTAAAAATGAAACTAAAATTAAAATTGCATCACACTGTGTCAAGTAAGCTAACAATACCCACACTTCGAAAATAGGGCATTTACTGATTACACTGATAGTAAATACTTCATAATGACAACTTATTCAAAACTTTGATTGAGCTCAATAAATTAAAAACAGTTCACGAGCAGTGAAGGTTGAAACTGTAGATGTGATTTACTCATAATTTACAACATATTCCATAGAGGACAATAGTAGATCAGGATTAGGCACCTGCAAGATGGTATCAACTGCATAGAATCTTATAAGTAAGGGCACACTCATCTGGAATAGTTTACTGCGCGGGCGGAGGGTTGGGGGGCCCGTCGGGGCCTGGCGGGCGCACCTGGCGCCGCAGGTGCTCCACCAAGTCGGGGTTGGCGCTCTGCATGTGCTGCGCTAGTGCCTGCCCCGCTTGGATAAGGGCGTCCATGCCGCCCGCGCCATTCCCCAGGTTGTTGGTCAGGTTGGTGGCGCCCATCAGCCCCGAGATGATGTTCTGCATGTTAGGGTCTGACAGCATCTCGGACGCCATGTTGAGCAGCTGCGGATTCTGCAGCAGGCCGCCGATGTCCATCTGGCCGGCGGCCTGGCCGCTCTCGGCGAGTCGCTCCTCGGCCAGCTTGAGGTTCTGCTTATAGGACTCGTTGTCGGGCTCGAGCTGCGCCGCGCGCGCGAAGGCGGCGCGCGCCTCGCGGTGGCGGTCCAGCACCGTGAGCGCGATGCCGAGGCGGCCGTGCGCCTTGCCGTAGTTGGGCTGCAGCGCCAGTGCCGCCATGCAGTCCGCCACGGCCGCCTCGTTTTGCCCGAGCTTGAACTGCGCGGCGGCTCGGTTGCAGAAGAAGACGGCGTTCCGCGGGTCAATTTCTATGGCACGCGTGTACTTCTCGAGCGCCTCGCGATATTTTTCTGACTTCATCAGCTCGTTTCCCTCATTTTTCAGCTTTTCGGCTTCGGCCTTACTCGCCTCTACGCCGCCTTGCTGCTGCCTCACCAGCTGCAGGAGGTCGACGCCCCGCGCCAGCTCCTCGGAGCTGAGGTCGAAGGCCGCCCTGACGCACTGAACTCCGACCTCCAAGCTTTCTTTTGAGTCCGAATTTAAAGTGTTACCTTCAAGCTGTTGATTCAGGAAGTTCACTATACTTGCCGCCACGATTTTCGCCTCGTCAGACATTTTTTACGATTATAACCAAAAAAATTAATAAAAACGTCAGAATCGAAGTCTTTCAATTAATTATATTTTTGAAATATTAAAATTAAATGAAATAAATGCGTATTTATGATGAAATAGCGCAACTATGACATGACAAATTGACAATTTTGACAGTAGTCGGCCATCATTAATTTAAAACTTAAGATTTAAGAATGATTCGGACACAAGGTTTTTAGGTCACCCATAGACAAGCATATAAAGCCCGGTCGCGGAGCAGAAAGAATTTCGTACAATGACCCTAATTACCCATCTCTGTCATTCGTGCGGAAATATTTGCCATCCCGGTCGCACAAAAGTGATTATCGCCGTTCGCAGAAATAACAGATTTTTATCATTCAAAGGAATAAAGTCTAAATTATTTTATTGTTGTTATGATGAAAAAGGGATAAATAAATAATTTATTATTGGTAAATCTAAGTTTCGATTATTTGAAAGTTTATCGATTATGGTTTCTTCCGGATCGACTATGGTTTGAAGCCGCAAGCTGTAGCCGTAAAGTATCGTAAAATTACCAGACGGACATAATATTGCAACAACGCCTTATGATACTTTTTGATGTAGATTTTTTTTTCTGGACACATTTTACCTGAAATAAAATGTGCAATACAATTTATAAATTTTACTAATTATTCTTGTATATAAATTATTGCATTATTTTACGTTTAGAAGTATTCGACTTTACAAGTACGTGTTAAACGTTCAAACAAAGTTAGTTCAAAACTTAAATGACATAAGGATGGAATGTGTCAAAATAAGCCTATTAAATTGTTACGAATATCGCTTAAACTTCGCTTTTTTAGATTTTATATTATAATTTAAATTAGTATTTTCTCACTCTACCACTTTGTAATACTTTATAAAGATGTACTTTACAGAAAATGTTTCTAACCTCTGGCAGTTGGTCACAAGGTCATTGTACGAAATTCTTCCTGCTCGGCGATCGGGGCATAGCATTTTTTTGTTGTAGCCTGACTAACTTTTCTGTGCAGGTGGCATTCTATATATCTTCCTGAAGTACTGTTTATTGTTCAGTGTGTACTGTTATATAATCTGCAATGTTTTTGTAAGAAATACTTTTCTCTTCAAAAAAAGTGCAACCCTCGTTAAGATTCACTTTGATGTTTTTTTTTCGTACGTGGGTTGTTATTAGAATCTTCCAAATGAAGCGGGTTCATGTTAAAAAATAAAGAGTAAAATATTGCATTCTATGACAGATTATTGTTACGGAACATATTATTTTTAAATCTAATTGGTTGAGTTTTCACAGCAAAACATCTTATTGGAGATTTCTACATTAAACATAAACAAAATAAATAAGTATTTTTATGAAAGTCTGAGGAACAGATGTTTATAATTAAAGGATAAAAATATTAATAAAATGCTCAAGAAAAAATAAAAGTTTATTTGTTACTTATAAACATGTTACTATAGTCTTTGCTTATAAATGCTTATAAAATAATTCAATATAAACTTAATGGTGAATTATGAAGTGATAAAATACTATGCTATGCTATGCTGCCGCTCCTTAAAATTGCTGCTGATAAGCTGAATATTTTTAGTATTTAATACGTTATTGGTGTTACCACCAAAAAAAGGATTAATAAATATGGATTAATACAACATGCATAAATGAAGATTTCTCGCAAGATTTACAAACTTGCCTCATACACTTGACCCAATGTATGTTTGGTGATTTTAATATTAAACCGTTGTTATTTACAAACTTGAGATCCATCCAACGAAAAAAGGTAAACGCAGGCGCATACGCCTGCTTATGTTGTTATTAGGTTCTTATAAATGTATAGGCGTTATAGGCTAGGCGTTGGAAGTTTCAGCGGCTGTTCTGGGGTGATGTGGCCGGGTGTGGTCAGAGCGCGGGCTGCAGCTGCGTCCAGTGCGGGTGGTCGCGCGGCGTGTTGTGCAGCAGGCAGTCCCAGTCGCGCAGGCGCACGGCGCGGGCGTACTGCTCGCGCGGCAGGGCGCGGCCGCCGCCGTCCGCCGCGCCGCACAGCGCGCCGCCCAGCCACGCCGCGCACGACGCCGCCGCGGGCGCGCGGTGGAACTTGAACGTGCGAACCTGCAGCCGCGAGCTGGAACACACGCGGTGCGTTCATATATGCATGTCAACACGCACTCACCAAGACATATATACACACACTGCCCCAACAGTTTCAGTTCGGAGCTTCTATATACAAGGTGTTTAGGAAACTTGAATAACGTGATTCAGAATCGTGGCACGCTCTCTTGATAAATTGTGGCAACACAAAATATTTTAGTAAGAATAGTATTGCAACTAACTTGTACGGCGGCTGGGTGACGAGGTACCGCAGCTCGTGCGCCAGGCGCGCCTGCAGGCCCGGCATGGCCGCCGTGCCGCCCGTCACCAGGATGTTCTCCGCCAGCGCACGACGTGTGTCGATTGGACACTGGAATATGGTATTATATTACTTTTGTTATCTAACTAGTAGTAGTTAGTACATTTTTAATTGTGATAAAAACTTGAAATTATTTTTTACTGATTATTTGAATTGATCTAGTCTTTGGAATATTGTACATGTAATTGCAGTGTGTGTTTTTATAACATCTGTTTTTTTTTACAATTTGCACAACAAAGAAACACTTTTGACGATTCCAGCCTATTCGAATGTAAGTTTGCAATTTTTGGAATGGATGTAAATGTACAGCTGTTTTATAAATGTAGAGATGCACTCGCATCACCACTTGGTGAGTGGCAATGAAGGTAAGTATCATGTTTGCAATCTTTTTAAATTAAAAAGACATGACAAAGCAATAAAATTTGCATTCACATAGACAACAGGGATAGCATGCAAAGAAGACTAATCCTACTGTTAAAACAGTAAAGTTGGCAAGAGTGTTGTGTTTTGTACCTGCATGATGCACTGCAGCACGATGTCGGGCAGCGAGGCGAGCTCGTTGTCGCGCGCGAACAGCACCTCGGCCGTGCGCGCGCGCGTGCGCCCCGACACGCGCAGCGCGCCCGCCGCCAGCGGGTAGCGCGCCTCGCGAGCCTCCCCGCCGTCGCCCGTGACGTCACCCTCCTCGGCCGGCCACTGCAGCGCGCGCTCGCGGGACGCCACGAAGCATAGACGCACTGCTCACATTAATAATGTACTATTATTTTATTATTATTATTTTATGCATACAAATTATTATATTACGCAAATTAATGTACAGTGATGTTTATTATTGTTAGTTGCTTTTTAAGTAAGAGTAGTAATAAGGTGATGACATGTGATGTCTTATCAGGATTTTTCTTAATAATGTGGGACTAACAATATTAATTAGAATGATTATTTTAAACAAATATTATTAAAAAAAAATATTTTTTTTTTAAAACTACATAATTATACTGGTCTTTTAGAAATGATAATTACTTTTGCAAAGTGCAACTTTAGGTGGTTTTATTTCTCCCTAATAACAGCAGTGTTAGGTGCTGCTGTGTTCCGTTTTGAAGGGTGTGGTAAGGGATACATACTTTTTCGAGGCGTTCCAGCTTAGTCCTCAGGGGTAGCGACGCATGTGGCCGACCTCAGGTAGGAATATCTAATCCTACCTAGGGTTGATTACGCATGTCCATGGGCGGCAGGAGCCATTTACCATCAGGTGGATTGCATGCTCGTCTGCTACTCCTATATTATAAAAAATGTGGCTATACCTTTGATGTCCTCGAGCACGTCGTCACTGAGCTGCGTGTCGGGCCCGTTGTCCAGGCGCAGTCGTCGCGCCAGCTCCGCGCTGAGCGCGCGCGCCGCCAGCGGCTGCGCCTGCATCGCGTGCAGCACCGGGCAGCCGTGCACCACTGACACACACACACGCTGTTCATAATCCATCTATCCAATGTTTTTTCTTTTTTTTTGTTTTCTAGCGGGAAAGCTTCAAAGGGCTTCAAAGCTTCAGAGTTCGCGTAAAACTG
The DNA here is from genome assembly GCF_041222505.1 of Epargyreus clarus. Taxonomy (NCBI): domain Eukaryota; kingdom Metazoa; phylum Arthropoda; class Insecta; order Lepidoptera; family Hesperiidae; genus Epargyreus; species Epargyreus clarus. The sequence goes on from NW_027332218.1 coordinate 13,409,039, forward strand.
CTAGTCCACTCTGAATATAGAAATGAATCGCGTCGCCATAGCAAATTGTATGACTATACCTGCTCGCAACAACTTCAGAGCAGACTACCAGTTTGGCGCGAACTATACCCATCGATGTGAGAGCGTGGCCGAGTTTTGTGGGATATTACCACACTAACAAGTGGCTGTCCTTAACGCTTGACGGAGAACTCCGGGATCTGCGATGGAACATAACCGAATTCCTTTTTTTTAGTAGATTCTTACGAGACGCAGGGAATACCGTAGCCCTACCCTAGTCCCGGGACTACAGGAACAATCCAATGTTTTTCCTAACAAATGTTCGACGCTTGAAATTTCCTGCTTACATGAATCTTTGAGATCATATTATATTTATGAACTTGCGATGATTTAAAAAAACGAAACAATAACAAATTAATAGCAATAAAATATAATTATTATTTTAATGTAATACGACGTTAACGTATAATAGTTACAAGCCGGAAATAATGCCTACAAACCACAAATTCTTATATTGAACATACATCATGTAGCCACAACATTGCTTCTGTAGGTACAGAGGTATCAATTTACAGACAAAACTACTGGTGTATTTATAAATAACCTCAGAATACTTACATATTTTTATATATCTTAATGTAAAACAAAACAATTACTTGGTACCGATGGATTACGTACCGTACCGTGGATTGGAGAAAACAGAGATGGAAGATGAATTCATTCCTTTATAGGTATAAGTAGCGAAATTCAAAAAGGTTATAATTCTTCTGCTTTGAGTTTTAAAATCATTCTTATATTTAAAAACGTCGTTAGATTTGCTGCCACCAAAAAGTGCTAACTGGGGTCAGGCGCTCCCTCCATTTCCGACATGGTAAGCCTATATTACTTCTTCACATATTTGTGTATTGTATTATTATTTAGATCTTTTTATAATAATTATAATAGGTTCTTCCAAAGGTTTTGTAAAATATTGATATTATTTTAGGACAAGATGTTGGATTTAAAATGTAAATAGTGTGTACCTGCGACGACCTCAGCCTCGAGCGCGCCGAGCGCCACGACGAGCACGACGGGCGCGCCCAGCGTCAGCGCGCACAGCCGCGGCCGGTCCGCCCACATCACGCCCGACACCTGCACGCACACATATCAGTGACACGCCGCCCCACATTTCCCAACTCCATGGTATGCAGCCTCACATACTGCCGCCCTTCGCGGAGGCAGTTCGAGCTCCCACTCTTACCACCCGCGACCCCAGAAGCCCCCTTTTAATCGTCTCTTACGACAGGCAGAGTATACATTAGTCCTATTCTGGTCCCAGAACTACAGGGACAGTCCAATAGACACTCCTACCCAACCCAACTTGGGCACTCTAAACAAAAACAAATAATGGGTCATGCAAATCTGTATTTTATTACTCTTGTCTTTGCCTGATGGGCTACCACTGAAAACTGTCAGAAACATACCTTACACCTTGATTATGAAACAGCGACATTGTATCCTTAAGTTTCTAAACTTTTATGATGAACTTTTTATAGGTAGTCAACTCATTTACATGACAATTACTAATCTGTATAGATTTCAGTGACAATAATTGCATATAAAGAAATTTGTCAGTCAATTAACTAACTTTTGAATAGTTTTACATTATACACTTTACAGATAATATTTTACTGAATACAAACATACCTCATAATGAGTGAAGAGAACTTTAGCGAGTGTTTCCCGAAACAATGTGGGTGTGAGGAGAGACTCCACCACTACCACCTTGCGCTCCTTTGGATTCACCAAAACATGTCTGAAACAGATTCAAGTTAACTCTTATTCATCACAGCATCTAATCTGCTCATTAACTGGCCTTGATTTACAAAGGAATCTTATAGGTATAACTATGATCATGCTATTTGAGATACGTTTTATATGAAGCAACAAAAGAATCTATATATAATTATGTTAATTTATAAAATACGAAAATAAATATGGAGCTCTACTTTTTTATTTTCTAAAACTATAGTAAAATCTTTATAATAAACACGATTTTAGTACAAATCAATATTTTATAAATAGGACAATAATAATAAACATGATAAATATGTTTTACCTAAAGTACAGCAAATGCAGCATATGAACCAAATTGTCATACAGCTCCTCGGGAGTGTCATAGTCATGTACCCTCTTAAATCTCTTCTCTGTTGTGCACCAGTACTCCGACTTGATGATGCATCTCGGAGCCGCCTCACCCGTGAACCCAAACCTGGTGGTAAATTGCAGTGCTTCTATTGTAAGTCACAAATAATTAGGCAGAATCAGGGTCATAGTCATATCACATGTTGCAAATTCAAATTATTAAATTGGAAAGTCTTTGTGTGTTCATTTAATAAGTAAGTTTCATTTATTTCTGTTTTGATTTTCATCATCATCATAATCAGGAAGGAACCATAGAATTTATTTCTATTTCTATATAGTGTATAGGGATAAGAAACACTAGCATAAGTAAGGATGTCTAAACAACAGACAGTTATACAAATATAAACAGAAGAAGCAAGAGATTTCATTCACATACTGTTTATTTAACATGTGAATGACTCACGCACATTACCATAGGTCCGAAAAGAATATTGGACCTTCATAAAGTTTAATTGCTATTTGAATGAATACAACTCGGAATAAAAACACAAGCCTGTTGTTTTGTATCGAGCCAAGTTTTACTGTTCTGATTTTAGTAAATATTGTTGTTTTTAAGTAATCATGTTCTACTTACTTGGTATAATCGGTGCCGAGATCCAAAACTACGGCCTGTTTCTCCTGTATTAGAGCTATTCCTTCGTATAGCGCCATTATCGAGCCGTGTTATATAGGAATCTAATATTTTATAATATCATTGCAAACAAATATTACGATAACTATTAATTTTTTAAATAGTTTTAATCTATATTGCACTGGAAAAACTGTACTAGTACATTCGTACAAGAACTTCATTCAAGTCAAGATTGTCAGTGGGACAGTGACATTTCAAGTTGTCATTGACGTTGACAGGTGGGCACCGATAATAATTGGCTACTTGACACTTTTTGGGAAACTGTTTTAATGAATTCATATACGTAGTAAATGCCTTTCATTGATTATTTATTCGAAAAAAAGGCTATTTATTAATAAAAAAACATATTTTTATTACGGTAAACGGAACGTTACGCCAAAACAGGCGGTCAAGTGTCATTTCGTAGCGTGACGTCAACACATTGAAAATATAGAAATAAACTTCGACGCTACACATACTTCAGGAATTATTTAATCTTGGGAATTATTTAACTTTTATTAGTACAATTGCAAGAATGTCAAATTACAAGGCGTGTGCAGTGACGATGTGTACAAGTACGATCGCTAAATATCCTAACAAATTTGCTTATACAAGTTCCTAGACCCAAATCTCATAAACCTTAAAGAACTTGCAGATTCTTATATGTTTAAATCCTCTGTTTGCAAGCAATGACATTTTATACTATTTATGTAAGAGAAGTATTAATGAGAAAAAGGAATAAATTTAGTAACTCTCGAGTGATTCGTCAATTCCAAATCATTGGAACGGGACGTAATCAAAACAAAACAGCAAGTGGAAGCATTCATATATTTAATATAATATATAGATGTCTATGATAAGAATAGAATTATAAGACGTCTATGAGAATTCTATTTTAAGGGCCCATTCTGTAATTATTAGGACACAATTAAAATATTTCATGACTGTGGTATTATTGCTTGTGCATGTGCACTGATTAACTTACAGGACTGTATAATTAAAAATACATGATTTGCTAATATTAGTCTTTTATTTGTTTATTTGGTTTATATGGTTCTAATGAGTACACACAGTAGAACTTTTGTATATATTTATCGTCATATGTTACAGTTACAATAATTACTACAGATCACCTCAAAGCATTCTGAAGCTGTTATTTCCTTCGTTTATATTGAAGCTCTTGCTAAGCTGAATTTGTGTGCTGCTTGCGTTAATGCTTTTCTTAATTCCAAAAATTATTTTCTGTAACCACTGAATATATTTTTTTATCACTGTCATTTTCATAATTAAATCTGTAGTCCAATAACAGCAACTGCATGGTAGTTTTCCTTCCTTCATCTTTTTGGGTAGTTTATGCAAGTAAAGAACTACTGTTTATACACTTTCGAAACTTTTGGTTCCTCACTTCTTCTACAACTCCACATTAAAAATGCTACTGCATGTTTGCAGCATCCTTGGGAGGCAGGACAGTAATCCCATATAATACTTTCCTTTTCATATACAATCATAGACACAGTGCATGACATTTGATGTACCTTGTGTTCAGGACAACTTTTACTTTTCATGAAACACAAGCTTGCCTTCTTCTTAAACTGCACATACCCTATAGCGTCGTCACTATAATGCTGTCGCGAGGACCTGAAATTATAAATATAACCAATAAATAATATTAAAGAAGTTCACATAACAATATAAGTATAGTTTAAAAATGCTTGATAATCAATTTAACATAACCTTTCTTCTATCGGAAGTCGGCTAAGAAATGTTTTAACTGTCCGAAATGATTAAATGTAAAGAATATTTTACTTACGTTATTTATTTGTGATTTCCATAGGTTATTTCGCGGAAGGTTTTGTATTCATTTTTATTTATTGCATTGTATATCTTCTTTAAGCAGATACACGCTATCAACTTTAATATAGTGTGGATTTATATCTGTTCACAACATAAATTCAACCAACCAGCAAACGATATAATTATTATTTGTCTTGTTTATTATGCGTGTGGTGACGTCACATGACATTTCAAGCAGCACCGTCCCCGTTTTGGAATTTACAACCCACAGATAAAAAATCGAAAATTTCTTTTTAGAAATAAAAATACTTATAGTGTATTAAAAATTAAACTAAATATTGCATAATTTATGTTTACTTATAAGCTATCATATCGATCATATTATTTCATATTTTATTGTTATTAGTGTCAAGTACCCAATTATAGTATTGTCCGTGGCTTCATGGGATTTTGGATTCTTTCCGATTCATTTAATTTGCTTTAACTATTATTCTATCGAAGGAAAAATAATGTTTGTATACCAAACAAGCTAGGAATACATAGTCAAAACTACCTATAATTAATTTGATTATAATCTACCCTTCGATAATCTACCATGAAAAAAGAAATATGACTAAATCAAACTTTGCGGAATGTCAGTAAAGTAAAAGGAAAACATGTAAATAGCTTGGAAAAATATATTCTTATATTTTTGGTATTCTACTTTAATATTTTTGTATTTGTAAAATATTTTTTTTTAACTTAGGTATATAAAGTTTACTATAATAGGTGAGAAATACTTATAATTATTGTTTTCTCAAAAATTACTCATTTATTCATATTCAAACATTCGTCTATTCATTTCTAACTATTGCTTAAATATTTATTTATAGAGCATATTCATATTATTATTGTTTTAGATTCTACCTATCCTACGGTTTATTTTGGATCTACCACTACTAATATGCGATTATCTCGTAAAACATTGGAGATACAAAGAGCTATAGTGAGCTCAGCCAAAGTACCCAGTTTGAGAGGTGTAAGTAAGGTTCCTCCAGAAGCATGTTCCCCTCGTGTGTGTGCCACCAGTGTGTTGTCCCCCGCCCGAGCAAAGGTAGCGTCCTCTCGACGACGTTGTGTTGTGGGTTGTGTTGTTAAATTGTTGGACTCTTTTCTCATCCATTATTTGTAGTGATGTGTGAATAAATACTTTGTAATTAAAAATCTTCTTTCATTTTGTGACAAAAAATAGTAATGCAATCAATAGGTGCTATTGAAAAGAAATTAAACGATATGAAGTAGACGACAAAATATGTAGTTGCCAATCTTCGGTTATGGAAAAAAATATAAGACTGTATATTTGCTACACAAGACTGCTAATTAATGAGATAGGTAAATACTAAATAAGTATTCCATTTTCAACCAGGTGGTTAGAAATGGAATACCAGGTGGTGATATAGGTGTATGTGAAGGTGCAATGTTGAACTAAACCTTATTCATCGCTACTCCAAGTGGTGGTGTGAACGTATAATTGTATGAGGGCATTAAAATAAAACACACAAAGTAACTTACTAATCCTTTTTTATTTTACACAATTTCCGCTATAATACATATTTACAAACGTAAAAACGAATCGAAATGTCACATTATAAAAAAAAGCTTGAGCAGAGCGGCGCCGCCGCCTCCGGACTTACCTAGCTAGTCTAGCTACCCTACGCTGGAGGCCCGCGGCCCACTCCCCACTTAAGTGCACACAAAAGCACATTTACACACAACTCATTCCTAGACAACAAAACGATAGATGCGAGGGTAGCTGTAGAAAATAGAGCAATAGACGAGTCCCCTGACTTCCCTAAAAATAAATAAATTCTTGTAACTATAATAGGATTCTCATTGTACTAAGTTTGTATTTCAAAAAACATATAACTGCTATTTCAGCCCTTTCATCTTCCTCTCTACTCTATGTTCACCTATCGTTTTATATGCATTTAATAAAGGTACCTAATTTATATATTTATCGAGTTCATCGTTCTTCAAATCAAATTTAATTACGTACATCATTTTCTCTTTGCTATAAGTTAATAATACGTAAATAAATTTGACGAAGAATGTGATGCGAACAACGTGCCTGTCGCAATTAATTTTCGTTATCACAAAGCACTAAAGCACTGCGTACTACATATACCTATACTTATAAATTAAAATAGTTCACTGATATATAACTGGTTTAGTATTGCGACGTGCAAGTTTAGAATAACCTCGTGCTTCACATTCATTAAGAGAGCACTAAAACAAAGGTATTTAAGTCGACCCTGGCGCGGTCTTTCAAAATGTTTCGTGTTCAGTCAAGTAATGAGAGTGTTGGCCGCGTGACGTGGCGGCCGGCGGCGGGCTCCGGTCGCGGCTCGGGTCGATTGCGCCGTAAAAAGGAACCAATAATAGTTTTTAGGAACCAAATCGACGCGAGCCCGGGTCGGAGCCCGCGCCGGTCGCAGCCCCCGATATTGTTCTAAACGCGAGCGCATTAAATGATGGAGGTGATTAGTCGCGCCTTGAAGTTGACTATCCTCTCGGAGGTCTGCGCGATACGCAGGATCAGGTCCTGGATGAGGTTGGCGATGCCTCGGTTGGCTATGATGAACAGTCTGGTGATGGGTCCGGGAACTCCTTCGGTCAAGTTGTCACCCTTCGCGGCACCGGCGTCGTCGCCTTCATGTGCACCGCCGGCGTCGCCCGACGAGCCGGAAGAAGACCCAGCAACCAGCTGAAAAACATAATTAGCAATTTTACTAAACTAAGTACTCATAAAATATGTAAAGAAAACCTCTGGTTAAAAATATGTATCTACAAAGTTTCGAATGTACTAATATAAATTAAATTTATTTTATAGTAAAACTTACACCAGTCTAAAACAAACCTTGTGATTACATTCATTCACTGTATTATTGTAATTGATAGATACAGCAGATACAAAAAATTAAATTATAATTCAACGATTATAAAGATTCTCCTATGTGGTAATACTCGTACTTACCGTGAAATTTAAAACAATTGCTAGAAATTATAAATAGTGTGAATTTTCATGGGTTAAAATGTTAACATGATCTACTAATGTGCGAAGAACATATTAGAGGCATCTACGTGACATGCATAGAAGATTAGAAGAAAAGCAGAAGTAGGCGAAATAGAAGTTTAATGTTATGTACTTGTATAATGTTAAAGAATCTAGACGTGTACACTACGACAACACGAACGCTCAACAACTAGACAGCATGAACCAGCGACGCGACGGCTGCATCAGCTCCTGCGACAAATCTACGAGCCTAAAGTACTGTAGCGCTACGTATGTGCATTATACTTGTGGGTCGTTGGGGTCCAGGGTGGCGGTGTGCGAGGCGGTGAGCCCCACGTTGAGCGAGTCCGTGCCCGCGAACAGCCGGAACGCGGAGCCCGCCGCGCGAGCCATCGCCTCCGCCGGACGCTGCAACATCACTACCTCACTCGCACCACACTTTGCACAACTCCTTGTCCATCCATTTTTTCCATGTGTCTCCTTTCCCACTTCTAATCTCAACCGGATATAGCTTGCTTGAAGTATCACAAACTTGCTGATTCTTGATCAACCTCGTTATAGATAATTTACTACCTAACCGTTTCGATAATGATTTATAATGGTAAAGATTGATAGTGTTTTTAAGAGGTGTAGGAATTGAAGTATGTAATTATGTTCGAGAATGAAAAAATGATATAGGACAGTTCATTTTAAGCAAAGAAATGATACACGTGAAAATGTTGATAGAAGATTGTTAGAAGAAAGAGTGAAAGATGATTTTTTTTAGGTGTTAGCCTAAAATACGCACCCTGACGATGTCGAATAAGAAGTTACCGGATCCACCGCCGGAGGATCCTCCTGAACCTCCGAAGCTCAGGAATCTGGAAGTTATTTGGATTTACTACATCAGACTGCAATGCAAATTGTGGAATTAGCGCCACATATTTGATTCAATATTGTTCATGTTTTTACGAAATCACATCGTGCGAACTGAAAAGCAACGCAAAAAGAAACGCCGCTCTCGCTTTCAATGTATTGTTCGCATTTTGCAGTGTCGCAAATGCGATATTGTCGATTATGTCCGCATGAGATTGGAAACAAGTAGGTATCTGTTCGGAATTACATTTTAATTTTTCAGTTAAAATAATAATGCCAAATAATTTAAATCAGCGTTATGTTATAAAATGTATCTTTGTGTTGTGGTTTGAATATTGAACAACTATTGCAGTTGTCAAGTGATTTTGTAACGTTGAGTTGTGTTTATTTATTTCGCAAAGAAAAATAAGTAAATGTATTTCCAAAATAATTAAATCATTTTCATTCGTTTAGTCGACTTCAACCTGTAACAAATGGCACGTAATTGTTTACCTCTTGTTTCTGTTCTCCTCGCTGTCGTCAGCGTCGTCGAGGGTGATCTCGTCGATGGAGGCGGAGTTGGTCTGAGCGGCGGCCTGCTGGTCGTCGCTGGGCGCCGCTTGACCGTCTCCGAAAGCCACTCGGACCTCAGCCTGTTGGGACTCCGCTCCAGAGAGAAGTTGGTTCTCTTCGGCGATCGCGTTCTGAAAGATGTAAAGGTGATCAGTGTCGAGGTAACGGCACGAGTTTCGTGAAAATGAAATGGTCGGTGGCGATGCGATGAAGTGATTCAGGGCGACGATGACGTGACGATGACGATGAAGACGCGCGGTCTGCGCGCGTCCGCTCTGCCGCTCTCTGGCAGGCTGATAGTGCGCGATAAGGCGACGCTCATACCGGCAGGAAGAACAACGCCCTCCGGCGGCGCGCGGGCGCGGCGGTGGCGGCGCTCGGCTCCGCCGTGGAGCTGGTGGTGGGCTCACTCTCGTCCTCATCTTCGTCTTCGTCGTCGTCGTCGTCGTCCAACTCCACCGTACCACCACCGACGTTTTTTCCTTGATTCCGGTTCCCTAAGAAGGCTCGGAGGAACAGCGGACCAAAAGTCTTCAGAACCTGGCTGGTGATCTCTTGTACTATCTGTTCGACCGTCTAGAACATACACCACCCGGAGGGTACCGTAATGGCCACTCTAATAATATTATGATGTTTACACACCCTGCAAAAGAATTATCTACAATCAATCAGCTAGGTGCTTTAGCGTGGTATATTGGGATCTGATATGATCTGCTCAGTTCAATGTTATGATTACTAGCCCAAGCTATATTCAATTCTACTGCAAAAGACAAGCACATCAAAAGGATATTGCATTAATTGTTAAGATAATAATAAGTAATAATATCTATATAAAAGCCATCAGGACATACTACATATAAGTAATTTATCATTCATTTGATCGCGACAGTCTGTATTTAGGGGTTAAATAAGTAGTGTGTTCAATATACGTTACGTTTATAAGTTGTAAAATAAGTAGTAATAGACTATTAAGTGCAGTATCTATTACTAATTTGGTAAAAGCTTTACAAATTATTGATATTCAAAGAGTAGGTATATATTTTGGAGTGTTGGCGGTAAAAGCATTGGTATAACACGTTATAAGTAGTTACACTTTATAAGGTAAAAAAACATAATGATATCTAAAAATAAATTACAATAAATGCCTTTAAATATTTAATTACATATATAGATATATATAGACAGAATTCATAATATAGAAGAGCTGTGGTACACGATTTTATCAATGGTGTTATATTACGTAAGGATAATATTTCGAAACTCAATGAAGTCAATCAAGATTATAAGGAAAATTCGACACAATTCGGTGACTTCAATACTATCGTGTACAAAGGCTCTACTACCGTCAGTATTATTGCTTGATAAAACTAAATTGGAACTGATCTGGAGCGGGAATTCTGGAAGTTGTAGGCAGGTCAATGAGATTTCTAGTATTATTTATTTATTGGTGTAAGATCCTTGTTGGCCGGCTAAAGTCGGAGGCTTACCTGGGTGAGTTGGGGGAACAGCTGTCGCAGGATGCCAATGGTGCGCTTGTTGCGCTCGCTGAGCTCGGAGCCGGGCGCGCCCAGGTTCAAGGTGGCTAGTGTCTCCTGCAATATAAAACGTTCCATTGTAGGCACTCATTATAATATAGTCGGCTGTTTGGTAGCAGGGCACATGAAAAGGAACGTACCTAATTTTTTTTACATGTTTGAACTTGGTAATAATGGAAGGAACCCAATTTTGAAAACAGCCCTAATAAGTGTCGTTTGTTGAAATTATCATTCATATTATGAAAGAAGACAATAAGCGTGTAATTATTATATGAGGAGGCACAGTTAGGGACACGCGATACAATGATTTGCCGCTCAGCGCAACCGCCTGTGACGACGCTGCTCGCTATTTGCCTTCGTGGTGAAATTCCGAGACCTTGCAATTTGGTTGCCAAAATTATTCGCGTTAAGTCAGTCGTCATCGCTACTTGATAGGATTTCGTCTTTTTATGACTACTAAAGTGTGGTAAGACACTCCATCCGCTTCCCCAAGCACATCTTTTATTTGTCATCCATAGATTAGTCTATGTTGTCATCATACTCTGCAATATAAGGTTTTCACAATCGACTGTCAGATCGTTTCTCGGTTTGGCTTGACCCGTCTAAAAGGCCACGATGTACTCACTATTGTCTAATATGTTTAATGTAAAACCCAGACAATGTAAGTGAGTGTTAATTTGCATGAGTATGTACTAATGGCCAGCATTGGTTTATTTGCCGGCACGCCTGCCTGAGCAACGAGGGCAGCCGTATTCTTGTAGCAAGTTGGCAAACCAGCTCTTTGGAATTTGTATGTATATGCTTAGCTATAAATGTATAGCTAAGATTAACACAAACTCATGTTAGGTATATTCTCAAAGTTTATCCTCAATTTGTTTATGTAAAAAATAAATTTTCGTAACGATTCGAACCCGCTAAATGTCAACTCAAAACCATTTGAAAGGAAGTAGGTGAAGTCACAGTTTATTATGAATTGTTAAAATTGAATAAAAGGTGAGGTAACACTAATCAAAAGCAAATGCTCACTTCTGTGGCACATTGATTTTCGCTTTAAGTATTGCCACACCGGAGAAGTGTTCACCCGACAATTGTGTGAGAACTATGTGCATGAATTGCGTTTTACTTTTTTTGTCGTTAGTTTTTTACAAGCATTGCAATATAAAACGTGTGGATCCTAGTTTTAAATTATAAGTCATTCAGGTGGAATATTTCACCTAAAATGTCGTTGCGAAACTGCATATTTTCTAAATTGGTAAAGTAGTAGGTATCTACTAGGCAGGCGGCTCCATCTAATACATATTCACGACTAGTAGGCTACGTCTAAAGTGAAGCGGAAGTTTTTTTTGTTTTATTTCTCTATATATTTACTTATTTGCAGTTTTCCTTACATGATGGATTACCAACGCGTGATTATTGCTCCCTAAATTTGTATCTTAATGCCTACCGACTCCTACTACTATTTGAGGCTCACAAAGTAAAATACGCCTCCGATTTCTTATATATATTTTTAAACGTTATAATAGTAAGGTGGTAAAACCCTTTGTGATGCGACTCCGGCGGCTCCAACACCACACCTATTTCTACCTAATAAGAGCAGTGTTAGGCGCTGCTGTGTTCCGTTTTAAAGGGTGTGGTAAAGGAGACAGACTTTTCCGAAGCGTTCCAGCTTAGTCCTCAGGTGTAGCGATGCATCTGTGGCCGATCTGAGGTAGGAATATCTACTCTTATCTGGGGTTGATTACGGATGTCCATGGGTGGCAGTAGCCACTTATCATCAGGTGGACTTCATGCTCATCTGCTACTCCTATATTATATAAAAAAAAGAAATTGAAATACTTCAATATATTGTGAGTACATTATTACGACATGTGTGAGATCACATAAATCCTTAAGTTCGAATCCAAAACATTAACCGATTGCTGTGAAAGGTGTTTTGCTATAGACTAGCCGCAGCGTAAAAACTTCAATCGCATCAAATATCAAGTTTTAAATCTATGTGAACTTCTTACTTGAAATATCTAGGTTTAGTACGTACTCAATTTAATTAAATTACGTATGATTATTATTTTTAGAGTGTAAGGTTACCTGTGCGCTGGCTGCGGGTGCGATGATCTCGATAATCTCTGGTCTGCTGTCATCGGCGGGGTCGGGCAGTGCTGCGGGCTCGGGCTGCGCTGCGGGCTCGGGCTGCGCTGCCGGCTCGGGCTGCGCTGCCGGCTCGGGCGCGGGCGCGGCGGCCGCCAGCGCGAACAGCGCCACGAAGTATACTGCACTCCTCATGCTTCTTGATTGTTTCCTACTATTATCTCGTCTTGTTTCTTCTTGCTAACGTCACGTTACACCTGCAAGGACAGAGACCATTAGGATAGATGCAAGATACTAGAATTAGATATATTGTGTAGTGTATTGTGCAACAACTGTAAAGTGTCAATTGTGGTCGGACAAAGTATATTTATTTATTAGTGCTAATGAATGCCATGTTTCTGTATTCTTATAAAACGTGAGGTCAGATACGAGCTTCTTATATGGTTGTTATTTTAAAACCCACAAACTAATACTTCAGCTTAATTTTTGCTTTAGAAGTCACTTCTACAAACTAGGAAAAGGGCGACAGGTCAAATTGCAATTTCTTATTTATGAATGACGAAACGAGTAAGTAACGGGAGAGACGTGAAGCGGACCTCCGACCCCGGGGCGGCCGCTGGCATTTCAATGGTTATTCAACTCCACAGCTTATGTCACACGTGCGACTATATAACGAGATCTATAACATCGACCCAAAATGTATATATTTTATTGATATTCAATCATTGCTAATACGATATTATACTTATAACGAATAAAAACGAAATTGCGATATCGAAAATTTCATATAGAATACGAATAGGTCGCTATAAAATGTCGTAAGAAATACGGTATTATGGTCAAAATTATATACGGTATAATAAAACGGTTCTTATAAGTAATCGATATCTTAAGGTTTATCGATAGGATAGAAATATCAATAATTTGATCACTTTCCATTCGTAGTCCTGCGGAAGGTAATTTTAGCGAGTTGGTGGATTAGCAGTGTGTGTAACGTTTAATATTACATCTGCAACCGTAACGAAAATGTTAGCTTGCTTGTTAGCTGTTATATTGTATTCGTAACTTGAAAGTGTTACGTCTTTACCATCTTCGTTTCACTACTAAAATTTGGTATTTAAAAGAACGTTTAACTTGATTCTCTTGTTGGGAATCAAAGCCAGAAGTATTCTGCGTAAAAAGCCATTATCGTAACCATTGACACGGGTCATTCCAACTTTGTACATTTAAAGTTCTGACTTAAGAATGCTTTGCATTTCTCAGAATTACGCATTCAAGTTAAAAAGTGAAAAAGCCAGAATGTCTAACCTTCACATTTCTTGTAATTTTATTGTACAATTTTGTAAATGTTATAAAGTTAAGGGCTCGTTTATCGTGCGTAATGTTGGACTACTTTTGCAAAAGCCAAGGTTTATTTCTTGTATTTATCTTATACGGATTGAGAGTAATCTGTTATACCTTACATGAAGGATGCTGACTGTGTTGGCGATCAAAGTAAACTTTAATGACAAATATTCCTTATATACCGGTAAGTATCACTTAAGTACATGTTCATCAATTGCCTAATGCGCATAAATTGTTCTATTTGTCTTGATTTTACAACAGAATCCCATACAAGTAGGTAAGAATAGATAAATACTACAGAAAAGATGAGAATGCCTTAATGGCGCAACAATTGAAACGTAAACAAATTTGCTCAAAGCACATCATGTATTTATTACATAATGTAATTGCACCGTTCTAAGGCGGCACAAGTGTTCTGTATTGTAAGCGTTATACGTAACTTACGTAAGGAAACAATACTCGTTACATTACTCCGTGTATATGTTTTGGGGCTGCCTAATCGACTGTGTGAAGTAATAGACTCGAATAAGTACTTCCGGCTATAAATTATAATAATATCAATAAAACTGTAAGTCGGTGGTTTGGGTGGTTGCGCAACGCACGCCGCTCTGATTCCATTTTAGTAAGCCGCTCCTCGCGGGGTTGGCGGCCGAATTGTTTCCGTTTCAACTTAACTTCAATGACTAATAGGTCTTACGCTCCAATACACATAAATGCACTTTTGATTAATTTTTATCACTGGCAGGTTTTGAAATAAGTACTATTTTAAATGCTGCCAGTTGGCCTTTTTTGGAAAAATAGTGAAATAAGCTCTCTTTTGGAACTAAATAATAATAAACGAGCGAAATCTAAAAAAATAATTCTATTCGGCAATTTATTGATAATGGTGTTAACAATCTTCAAAACAATTTACGCGATGATCTATTTATAGTATTCACATTTTTCACAAATAAGTTAAAGGCGAAACGAAAAGTGCGCTGTTAAAATCTTTTAACGTCTTTTAACATCTTTTAACGTTAAGCTTTGGAAATCCCAGACAAAACAAAGGGCAGAGGAAGACCGCCGGCCACGTGGTGGACAACTGTTACCAAACATATGGAACGAGCTCAGCTGAATACACAGACAACCCAAGATACAGCATCCTGGCGCATTCGAACGAGGAGTGCCGACCCCAAGTAAAAGGAAAAGGCAAGGAAGAAGAAGAAGAAGGAGAAGTTAAACATAAATAAATCTCAGATAATCTGTGTATCCTAGATTTTGGCCATATTAAACGAAATAATAGATCTACACATGGATCTAATAAATGAACATGGATCTTAAACAAATTTAACCTAATTATTTACTGGTTAGCTTATTTGAGAACACACTTAACATTTGTGCATGAATGTGGTTATCGTGAAGTAGAGCAGCGTGTACCGCGGTACAGCGTTGTGCGCGTGTTGAACAACTGACGCGGAAACACCGGAAGAACCAAACTCGCGAATCTTCGGTAACCCGTGAAATGGTTACACACATATGTTAAATAAACATAAACCGATAGCTAACGTAGCACTCTATTTCGATGCTTAAGCTCAAAACATATAAATAATGTTTACAGATTTATATAAAGATAATACCTAACATTTAATATACAATTTTGTAAACGTTGATTATGCAAAGATATGGCCATCAAGATAAAAATAAAGTAAAATACAAATTAATTACTAACAAAGAATGTTTAAAAACAAGTTGTATGCACAGAAATGTATATCAAAAATCCGTCATCCGCGTGTAAGTTAATAAATAATGCTGCAATGCAAAGTAATTATAGATTTAAAATTGCGCGAAGTGAGAGTTCTGGGTGTTTCCACTGTAACGTAACCAGAGCGCCGGCAGGGTTGCCCACGTCACCGAAATAACTTACATGATACTACATTTATCGAAATTAAAAAAAATGTTTACTCAGTGTTTAATCACAAACGAAAGCAAAAATGTATGTAAAAGTTAAGTTGTGGTCATCAAAGTTATATAATCTTCGGGTCGACTGCGGTCTATAAATGCGATGATTTTGCTCAGAGGAAATATTATTTTTTTTACAGGGCAACATAATCATAAATGTGAAAATAGTATACTTACTGAACACTTACTTTTAAATAAAAATAAATATTATTTCTAACATCGATTAAATTTCAAAACCTGTCAATAAACTCTTTCTAGGAAAATAAATAATTTATAGCCAGATTACATTTTACGCCAAATTTGGATTTGGCGAGTTCGCCGAAACAGAGGAAATTAATATTTTTTTCAATTGCAAACGTATTAAGTACGAGTATATTACTTTCAGATTTTTTCCTTTTTTGTGCAAGGACAAGTTTAAGTAATTTTTGAGATGTCGTTCCGGATTTAAGATTGTATTTATAAATTGATTTAAGGACTTAAATAACGAAAGTGACTTGCAGCAATGAAGTGATTTGTGAGGTCGACCACCCATGACCTCCACAGCTGGTTCCGACTGCCATACGTTTTGTAACGAGTTAATTTCGACAACGTACATTATGCGATTCTTTCTGTTCAACATCGTTTACATGTAAATCGCTGTTGAATAATGCTGGGAATGATGTAAAGAATCTAACACGTGATGTGATTTCACTTAGATCTACACAGAATGTAGTAAACATAGTTAGCTTCAAGTACAACATAAGCAGCGATAGCCTTGTGGTTGAAATTAGGCCTGTCAATCTGGGGATTCGAGGTTCAAATCCCATGCGAACCTCTGATTTTTCAACGTTATATATATCAGAAATTAATTATCATTCGCCATAACGATGAACGTAAATATCGTTAGAAAATCTACACACCTAAGATGTATTTTTTATTATTTTATAAAATAATTTGAAAGGACAAAGACGGTCAGTTAGCGTTATCCTAGATAAAAGTCTTTACAGTATTACAGATACTCTCATTGTATTATCATTATTTATTACAAAATCTATTTACTGCAAAACAAAAGGTGTTTGACAGTACTACTTTAATCGTATTATGAAACATAACATAATTAAAAATGCGAATTGTTTTTACTTCGATCCACTTGTATCAGTTGAAGTGCATAAATCATTATCTACTTTTAATTGAGTTATATTATAATACGGCAGAACAATGGGGAACCATTGTGTCATTATCACCAAGAACGCAGTCCACTTAGCTAACTATTTCCATGGCTGTCGACTTCCATAATTATCTACGGTTATTATTTTATTAGCCATACACACGAGATAAAGTGTTTTCTAATTATACTCATGGAAGTCTCATGCCAAATGAATTCCGATGATTAATGGCCAGGAAATGAGAGATTTTATAATTAATTTATGAACACGTATAGAGACAGTAGTCCAAAACATATCCATAGACAATTACACTCGTAAGTATAAAGAGGTACTTGTGAATTATTATGAAAATAATAAAAAAAACTAGTTAGCTTAAAAATACACACTACGTCACGCCTGCAATTTAGACAAATATGTTGGAAACCTGCAGTTTGCACTTCAAGGTATGAAAAATATATCATTATTTGAAATCGAAAAACCTTACGAAAAACGATGCCTTTCGCAGTCGGGTAAAAAGTGTCACACATATTAGTGGCGATATTTCCAAAACTGCTCTCTCTTTGTCGCAAGATGAAGCAAGAGGGGAAGACGTCAAGATGGTAGTTTCGCAAGATCTCTATGCCAAACCATAACGAAGGCATTAATATCAAGGTTAATAGCCAAACACTGTCAACAGCCTGAGCCCACCGGCGTGTAACGTAAACTAGAAAACTGACTGACCGGCCTTCACGAACATTGTATAGAAGATATTTTATGACATTGGAGTAGCTAATAAGCTTGCAGTCCACCTGATGGAAAATAGTCACTGCCACCTATGGACATTCCTAACCTACGCCATATAAAATAGTGGTTTGGATTCGTACTCCTGGGAACTAAGCTTTACATGTAAGTCAACTTGTATGCACATCCTTCCATGTGCTATGTGCGGCAGTGTTACCTTACCGGTCGAACTGTATTGGTAGAACCAACTTTAATATTCAACTGTTTGAACATATCGCCAAATGGTTATTTATGATATTTTAAGATAGACTGACTCTTATTATAGACATGTAATTGCATAATTATATTTCCACACAGTGCAATTATTTACATGGTGCCACCTCGCGGAGCTCTCCAGTGTTCGTTGCAACTTACAATTTGCTCCCTTCCGGTTTGAAAGGCGAACCGTGTCTTTTATTTACATTCTATAATTAGATAACTCGCACAAAAACGTCGAACTTTTTATTTCTTTTTTCAGAGTTCTTTAATCATGCCATTATTAATGTTACAGAAACTTTGAAATAAGCACCTACCGTAATTAAATAGGGTTTGTAATACACAAAAAAGTGTTTTACACAATATATATGTCAAAGACACCTACATTCTACATCGTGATTAAATGAGAACTCTAAATTCTTTACGTGAATTAAAATATAACTTTCCTGATACACAAGGTTGCTCAAAAATTGCAAAATGATATTTTACAGCTACGACGACGTAACGATTTGTCGTCGTGGCTATTAAATGTACGTGTGCGTGTTCTGAGCAACCTGTTGCGAGACACTCCACACCAAATGCACTTGTACCTTTGACCGCTCAAGGTTCTCTAGCGGAAACTTTTAGCTCAGACAAGTATCCTCATAATCCTATTGTGGTGCCTCTTTTTATCACCACGTCGTTATTTTAGTTCATTTTATTTGTGGGTACTTGAATGATTCATTATAGCGGTCTTTATGCTTATTTTGTTCCTATTCTAAGATAAACGAAACATTTTACATTGCAACTGTGCAGAATTTATCATTCATTATAGACTTAAACAGATGATATTATTATTATAATGGTCAAATGTCCCAAAATGTTTTCCGTTTTTAATGTAAAAATCATAACGTATTTCTGAGATTTGGTCAATTTCCAATTTTTACCTACCAAAATCCTAATTTTGACAATGTCAGTGTCCATTTTTGGTGGCGAAAAGAATCTAAATATATTATCTTTGGCAGGCAAAACATTACGTTACTAATTACAGTAAAAATAACAATATGATACAAATATAGCAAGCCTTTCATAGTAGAGACTTCCTCCGTCAAAAATAACGTTAATTTTTGTTGTTTCATTAATTTTTATTGAGTTTAAATTACTAAGATTTTGTAACATTTCGCAACTTTATTGATTGGACTATTACGTTTGTGGTAAAAAAGTATTAAGTTATTTGGGTTTATAGTCGTCATTAACGCTCTTTACTAGTCATAAAATAGTGACGTAACATTACATTTTGTATATAACTTTATCGTTTATATCCTCATCAGATCATAAACCACAGCCATCTACACTACGTGCCCGAACATTTTGTAACCACCGTTCTAATGTACGCAATGAAATACATCGCATCACTAGCGCTCGATACACTAGGGATGGCCTTTATCCTATTTAGAATCGATCTTCGATTTATTTTGTAGCTGTTCTGAGAATGCATCGGTGAAACAAGTCACCCATATTCCGTGCCGTGCAGAAGTTTGGTCCACAGAAATAAACATGCGATAAACAAAAATTTTAAGTTGTTATATATATACGAGTAGTTACTTTACTTGATTTTAGGTATTTGCGATCCATTCGCTAGATGAATTCGGTGCTTAGTATTAATTAAAAATCGATATTTTCGGTTCGTACATCGATTTTTACATTAATCGATCTTACATTAACATCCCTAGCTGTAACATGCCGCGCATTATTATGCCACTATACAGCATCCATCAGGTAATGATGCTTAAATGATTTATTGTTTTATCCATTCATCCTATTCCAGTCCTACATATGGAGAGTTTAGAGAATGTTTTCCTGTGAATTTGTAACTTTGCAACGATAATGCCGGTGGTTTAGTGATCTTTACGCGATACAGCGACGGTTGCTCCATCGCTCCACTTGGCGAAGGATAGTTCTGGCGTCTGTTGTCTGGGGCAACACTACTCGTATGTTAACGGGCTTAGTGCGTGCTCACTTACAGACATCATTATTTTTTATAAGCGTTGTTAACGAGCAATTTGTGTTTTGTTTGTGTAACTGATATTGTCACGAAAGTATGTTTATCACAAAGAAAATTAAATTATTATTTATTTATTATTAACGCGTTTGAGCATAACTAGTAAGTAGGTAAGTAGGTTCTACAAAAAATTGGCCAGTAGGTAAATTATTTTTCACGGCCATTTTTTCACAAAAATCTGGGGACAAAATGTTAAAATCTCTATTTGATTTTGGCTTTGCTGTTCTCATTTTATGTTTTATTCTTATTTCTTTCAGAAATTCCATGTATCCATGTATCAAAACCATAGCCCTTACTAGATTCTTTTGTTCCAAGAAACATTATAACTAACTAGCCACCTTTTCCACACAGATATTACTTTATTTAACAAAGTCTTTGAAAGTAAAATCCGGTTACAAAAAACGGTTACCTGAGCGATTTGTCGCTTGAATTCACAAATGTCATTGCCGCCGGTCGGGTCGGTATCAAATCAATTAATTTGGCAATGACAAAGGTATTTTTCACTATTTTCAGAATTTGGTGTTATTTATAAACAGCGAGCTGATGACTGTCCTGTACAATAGAGTGACAATGTTTTATTTTAATATTGCTTTTTAAGATTGTCTGAAGTCGACTTATTCTTAATGTTATAAGAGAAGTACATTGATTTTTTTAAAATTGAAATAGAAAAGTAGCATGTAGCCCATCTGTATCCTTAGTATGAGTTATTACATTTTGACAAAAATGACTGTTTTTGTTTACGTATTTCCCATACATTTCCAATCAGTTCTGATACAATCCGCTAGGGTCGCTTGGAAATGTATAGGCAAATACGTAAACAAAACAGTCATTTTTGTCAAAACATAAAAAATTATACTAAGGGTACTGGTGGTTAGTGACCACCATGGACGTCTAAAAGTAACTAAATCTATGTAGAGCAAGGGAACTTGAAGACGATCACAGATACGTTGCCACTCCTGAAGACGAGTTGGTCGCTGCTAATGTAGGCAGAATATCCTTTTTTTATTATGGTGTTCGCATAATTAAAAAAAAATCAAGTTACTCGTACGATGTTGAATGGAAGTGGTTCTGTTTTGGCGAAACCCATCACCGTGAGGCCTTCCTTATGCAACTGCGGGTGACACTCGACAATGTTGGAGTAACGATACAAGTTAAAGGTCATTGTTATGTGTTGTTAAACAGGCATACCGTTACTTTTGTATACATAGTTACTTTCGTTTGCACATATAAAAGATTTATGGACCTTTAAGCGGTGGGTAGGAAAATTGATCATTCATAACTTAATATCTGTTTATGTTTATTTCAATTGGTTAATGTATTCTTAAATATACTATTTTATTAGTAGTAAATTTAACTCTCGGTATTTGGTGGAAGCACTGCCGTGCGTCTAGATATCGTCCAATAAATATTTATGTAATAAGTTTATTACTTACATTTCAAATGAAAAAACTATAAAATAAAATTAAATGAAAATGTAATTAAATTAATCGATAAAGATGAGTATCTACAGTAAAATAGTACATTTTAAGTACCTACCGCATTTAATTTTTACGGTTTAAGACATTTTTTTCTCATTCGAATACGTACAATTTATTTAAAATGAGAAATACAAATTACAAATTATGTAGGTACGGTACAGACAATATTATAAAAATCACAACATTGTGGAGGTATAAAGAAATAATATATTTTTATACCACGTATTTGATTACGCTGTCGTTTCCTTCAACTTTGAACGATAATAAAGGTTATCATCACGTTATTTACACAAAGCCTACTCAAATTAAGAGGTGCAAAGAGCGTGGGTAGAGGGCGTGAGTGCCAAACGCAAGGTAAAGTATTATTGTTTGTTCACAAAATTACAAGTGAAAAACTATAAGTCATGTATACCTGAGTCTTTTATAAAGCTTATTACGTGTGTATATGAGTACATAAACGAATTAAATAAATAATTTAAAAGCCTAAAAACGAGACTGCTTAAAAAATATAGCATATGCTATTCCCACAATTTAGACAAATCCTACAACACCTTATATGTTATAATCTGTCAAGGTATCTAGACTGAAAGAATAACACATGTACACACGCTCGAAAACATTACCCTCCACAACAACAAAAACAACCCTGCACAGTGTAAATACATCCACATAATAAAAAAATTAGGCATGACGTTACTTTAGCCCTATAATAACTGATTGGTATGAACATTACTGTGAACAAAATTTTATTTTAAAAAGAGAACGGTACGTGCCAGTTTTGTCCAGTGTTGTAATCAAAATTAACAAAAACTTTACCGGAATATTACGTATTATTACAAATTAATTATTACAAATTTTTAGTAGTCATGATGTCATACAAAATGTAACTAAAAACTGCTATTAATGATACTGCTAAGGTATTACGCATTTAAATACCACGCTATTAAGAATGTTTTAATTAATTATACTAATTTACCTTGATTTAATCATTTCAAAATAAGACAAAGATCAAAATGGTTTCCTCAATCTAAAATCTAACGAGGTGTCCAGTAATTACTTAAGAACTGTTCAAGTGGCCACTTAGTCATGGCGATGCTCCACATAATAATAAAATGAGGCAAATTATAATTCCTGTCAACAACGGAAATTGTGACGGAAGGCTCGGGCGCTCTAATTGTAGGTACCTCGTCTGCCGCATTGTGCCCGCGGCCACAACTATTGTTTTGGTAAATTATTTTATTAAATTGCTCGACTCGTCTCGTGTCGTGTCGCAACCGTCGCGTAACGTGTAATGCTTCCTGGAGTCCACTCAGCATAATCTTTGAGGACGTTTTGACATCAGCCGTTCCAAATGCAATACGTAATGTGCTGTTGTACTCATTTCCTTACTTTTCATGATCTTAATTGTATTTATTAAAATTAGTTCCTTTCTTCCTAACTTCCTTATTTGGTCACTTATAATTTTATGTCCACGATAAATACGAACCGAACTTTGTAGTCCACACAATTGTAAGACATTGGAGTAGTAATGATCCAATGATTTGCCAGTACACAAAAGGACTTATTTTGGAAGCTTTTTATTTTGCTAAATGCTTATTTTTTACTTAAACTCAACGCTTAACTGGCATATTATATACAAAACCAGACTAAATGAAAGTTCCAGTTTATGTTCTGACTTACGATTTGCATAAAATAATTACAAATGAAGGAAAATAAATACACTGTGTTGTAAATGTAATAAGTTAGAAGAATCCAATACTTAACAGAACCATTACCCTAATTAAGAAACGTTACTGGCTGCCACGTTCAACCTCGTTTGCCTAGAGTTGATGGTTGGTAATAAATTGATTTTATGTTGCTCAAGTAAAGCTTATTGAGTGTAATGAGTGATGTAGGCCCGCGATTATCCGACAATCGTTGTGTAACGCTAGCTTTGTCGGACAACCGTAACGAATCTGTTGAACTATAGAGTACTGCTACCGAGCCGAACATTTGGAAAAAAAATCGACAGATAAAAAGGTGACATGAACTCCATGCCTACATATTGTAAAATTTATATAGAATGAGAGTTTTTGATTAAAGTAAATCCGAAATAAAAAGGTTTGTAACTGTAAGCGAAAATGAAAATGCATTAAAGCCGCTCAAACGCGTGTTCGATACTACGACGGACTCTAGAATGTCATCACATTTCATCGCAATATCGATGGCATTAACATCCATAATTAATAATCAATCTATCCAATTTTTGCCTCCGACATTTCAACTTCTTCATAAAAGGCAATACCATTTTTCGATCTTTGGTAAGCGAAAATAGATAGATCGATTAATAATACAGGACGTAAAAGTAGCATGTCTGCTAGGGCTGTAATATTGATTGCTATCGATAAGGCGGCGGCGCGCAGATCCTGCCGCTGGACGTGGCGCAAGCGCTCCTGCTAACCCCTCATTCGGAACGAAGGTCTTTAAGTAATTCATTAATTAAGATGTAAACATTGCCTTGTTATCATGCTCTACTTAATGCGATAAAATTATAGGAACGGACCTAAAATTAAACGAACATTCTATACGGTTTTGAATGAATACACATTTATATATTATATATATTTACGGATGTATTTGCGTTTTGTAGAGCAATGACATTACTGTGCATTAACATATAAAATTACATAATTTCATAGCACCAAATTCTCAAGATATAAAGTATTATGAAACTAAGGTAATCGTACAATAGATTTATGTCGTATATTTTATGTCGATATTCTTTCCAATATTATGTGCATTGACGACCCGCGTGGCGGAGCGGCCACCATACCGGTCTGACGCGCAAAGGGTCCCGGGTTCGATCCCCGGCCAGACAGATATCTGAATGGTGAATTTAGATTTCTGTTCTGGGTCTGGGTGTTTGTGTATTTGTCTATGTGTGTGTCCATGGCACCCACAACACAGGGAATCCTAGTGTGGGGCTGTGAGTGTAGAAAGCGTTTATTTATTTATTTATTATGACTATTACGTATTCATGTTATATTAGAAAATTTTATTTTGTTAAAATGTAAAAAATGGTTGCAATCGGAAAGGTAAGTACAATAAATGTATGTATATTGCTCTATACGGCTTTTCTAATAGCTTTAGATTGCTATAAATAATACTATTAAATAACATTGATACCGCAAGGCGATCTCTTAAGGAAAATGAATTTATAGAGACATATTAGATTAGGCAAACAAGTTTGACTAAACTGTATTTAGATATTATATTTAAGATATATATCTCCTAAATTTAAATAAATGTATGTCTACTAAGTGCTTAGTTTAAATTAAATAGTTACGCAATCCGTGTACTCATTTCATCATAATCACATTATAATTTTAAACAAGTTTTTAAAGTTACTCATTGAATTTAGTTAAAGTTCACATCGGGCCAGCGTCGGCCATTGCTTCGAAAGCAGCGCTTTACCGGAAAGCTTTATATAATTCCGCACGTAACACGTACAGATGAAGACACGCTAAGATAACACATTAATAGCGTTACCGGATTCTAACTTGCGACTAAAACATGGCTCAACTCCTTATTTGATTATTTGAAATTGAAAGCTTAGTTGCGTTCGTAAACGGAAGTATTGTTTTAAGAGTGTTTTTATGGAAAATATGCAGGTATCCAAAATAACATAAAGACTCAATTTTTTTTGCGATTGAACTAAATGATTAGAATCGTTACCTTTTATTTATTTTTATATAATTTAAATGAACCATGAAACTAATTAATAATTTACAGTTTAATTATTAATTAGTTTCATGGTTACAATAATAAAGCTATCAATCAAACAGATCCTAGGATGGTTGCTTTAGTAGGCTTCTGTGCGTTAACGAACGCTTAGTGCGTTAAAACTGAGACGAATGCACTAAAACGGAACGTGCGAACCGGATCGTGCGTTACAGCCGTCAATAGATTTATCATTATTGATGCACCTTTCGAAACTCTTACCACATTACACTTAGAGGTGTTCATCCACTTTACATAACACATCCTCACACCTCGGTTCATAATAAATTATAAGAACATGTCGAAATGAGGAGCGAGAGTTTCTTGCCCTTTAAAGCATTATTACTCGTTAGATTGCAAGTATTAATTAATTTATGTACTAGATTCTGTTATAGATACGCTTGTATAAGGTTGTGAGCTGAATGATTAGTTGCTAGAATTAGCAATGTAGTTTTACAATGTAGTTTAATAATTCTAAAATAGAGGTTTAAATAATTCTGTAATTTATTTACGAGTCTAATACTAGGACGTACAGAATTTATCAGAGAGTCCAGTACTCATAATGATAATGACTAGATATATTATATACTCTGAAGTATGTATAACAGTACAAGGTGGTATTTAGTATTCCAGTCAACCAGCTAATAATACTTCATGGGTTGCAGTTGAATTATACGAAATACCCACTTGAAATTGTGTGTTGGCAAGTGTATTAGTACGTGAAAAAATCAATAAAGAGCATTTACATTACATAATTACATAACCCACCTCGTGTTCATTCCCGCTCGGTAACTTGATTCGCATAAACTTGTCTGCTGTGATAGCTATGTTTGGATGACAGCCGGGTGTGGCGCCGGTAGTGCTCAATTATTTATTTACCGTGTTAATCATTTTAACGCAAATGTTCCGAGATCATACCTAAATCGAAATCTGTACTGGAGATTGATACCTACAGGAAATGTTTCTATCTTAGCCGCGATGCCTACCAGTTCGGGAAAGGTAGTTGCTTTAGTCAACCCTTCTAAGCATTACTGGGAAAAACCTCTCCTTACAATTCTGCTGTCTACATTTTTGTTCCTAAATTTACCTTGTCTGTTAAAGTTAAAATTTATTTACAAAAACAACTAGCTTTATGTTAAGTATAGTATAAAACCAGGAAGACTAACGTAATTACTTGAAATTAAACGATAACAGAGAGTGGCTATATTTCCTTCCAGCCGGAGACAGCGGAAAGGCAACGGAAGCCTATTTGTATGTAATTGCAGTATGTAAATGCGAACTGAGCTGTGCAACATGCAATGTATGGAATGGCTATAGAATGTATGTGTCAAAAAAACTGAATGTGGCAAGATATTACCTTCATGTGAAAAGAGAACGAATGACATTACGTCAATGATTGTCGATAATTATATAATTACACTTAATAAAATGAAATCAATGTAAACGTTTTAATTATATCAAGTTTTTATTGACTTTTTATATTTTCTCCACTATTTAATGAATGTTGATATTATGTGAAATTAATATCAACTTTTCAAAATAATTAAAGTAACAACCGAGTTGCAGTTCGTGGACACCAACTCTATATAGTACAGAGGTTATACCTCTTTCTAATCACAGGAGCGTTGCTACTACTGTGATATAAGATGTTTGCGGACTATGTAAGACAATCGGCATCCACATCATCCAGTTTCCATTGAAATACAAAAAGTAGCCTATTAACCCTTGACTTGAGCAATCCCAGGTCGTGTGTATCGGGAAACAACGAAGGTAGGAGTAAGTTCCATTCTTTGGCGATTTGCAGCAAGAATGAGTTGCTAAAACGCTTAGTGCACACAAAAGGAACATCAATCAAATATTTATGGTATCTTGCGGTTCTTCTAGATGTCCGATAATGGAAGGAGGAGCAGGAATTAGCATTTTCTTAGCATTGTTGGTTAAATCCATTCAATTAGGTATTACTTTTAACTATAGACTTAACTAACCATAGGGTATGTTACATGCAATGGCAATAACGCTATTATATAATTTTTGCATATAATTGTTAGTTAGGGTCGCAATTACACAACAATTATAATATTTCGTATAATAACGCGTTTGTTATTGAGGAGATGCTATCTAGTTATAACAGGAGAGAAATACAAGTAATAATAAGTTATTGCCGTATTGCTTCTCACGTTTATTATTTAAACGTCTTGTTTATATAATTATGGTTGGTATGCTATATAGAAACATACTACGTGTAGATTTGGTGAAATATAACTTATTTAAGTAATTATAAGTTATATTCTAAAAATCTGCATTTAGCTCGCGTGGGCTATAGAGTAATCCTTTTCATTCCGAGAGGACACACTTCCCAGCAATGGGAAAGTAATATTTAATCATGATGAAGATATTTAGTTCACAGGGCAGTCAGGGTATGTTATTGTCTGTAAGGCTGTCGGTTGGAGCTAGTGTTGGAGTTAGTAAATATCCGTGAGATGGTGTGAATATAACATTTAGTGGACGACCTTACCTCGATACCGATTTTTAAATTTTGTATATTTTTACTTTGTAATAGTTACAAAGTGTACTGAGCTAAGTGGTCGTTTAAAACAGTTTGTAACACGAAGGGTCGCGCCTTTCACTGCGGCCGCGGCCTCGCCCTGCCGCCCCGCCCACCGCGCCGCGCTTTTCAACTACATAATATCATGTAATGCTTCCAAAATAGCTGTTTCTGTCATGTCCGGTTACACTTAATTTTCGTAGAAAGGCTAGAAAAGTTGCAAAAAAACGTAGGACGTTTTAAAACATTTAATTTTTAGAGCTAACAAACTGGCTAATAATGACATTGAACTATTTATAAATAGTTCAACTTAAATAAAAAAACTTCAAAAATTTATTAAACTTCAAAAATATATTTTTTTTCAAAAATATATTTTTATTCGATATAGGAAAAACTTCGACACCTATAGGTGACGAAATATATTTTATATCACGGCGTGCGTAAATTGACGTTTTACGCACGCTTCGCGTGCGCAAAACCCCCATTTCCGACCCCGTAATATAAAATTTTATACAACACGCGGACGAAAAATGTTTTTCTGACTCGTGTGATTGCAGTCCTCGCCTGCGGCTCGGCCTGCAAACTCACACTTGTCAAAAAAAAATTTTTCGTCCTCGTATTGTAATGTACTATTTAATACCGGTTTAATAAATTTTGTTGTTTAAAGCAATATTTCACGTTTACTTTAGTGCGTTTTTATGTAGTTTTCCAATGAGCGGGTGTTTCTCAAGCCGGGAGTGAGGTCGTGAGGCTAACGAGGTTGATTCGATTAAGTTATTGCGCTTGTCCAATATCCTCGCCTTAATTAATAGGCACATTCACTTCATTTAAAAAATTGTACATGCTTATATGTGGTTTAAAGTCAGCTAATGTCAAGGCTACTCACATGTATGCAATTTTTGTTTGAAATTATTGGTCTTTTCTCTAAAAAAAACCTATTAATTATTGTCACTTAATATTTTTCTATGATTTATAATATTATAGTATTAGACGAGCTACCCCTGAGGACCTGAAATCCCTCGAAAAAGAAGTAGGAAATATCACGTTCATTAGATAGACTCAATATTTAGATTGTACGTTTTAGAGGTTTTTATACATATGACTTAGTAGTGGATCAAAGATACGTTTATTATGCTTGATATTATTTGTGTATGTTCTATTAGAAACGAGCTTTCATCTAAGTGTTATAATCTTCTTTCATAGACCATGTTAATTTGATTGATAGGGATTGCGAGTAACATGAAAAAAATTATTAAGAAAATTTTGGCAATAGTGCTATATAATAGTTAGCATTTAAAACTGTCACGTAATGCCCTATTATTCGGGCTATTAAAAATGGTATTCGATTACGACAATCACGTATTATCGTGACAATTATTTATGACGAAAATCCAATGTAATTATTGTCATGTTTAATAATCACGATTTTCGGTCGTTTATACGCACAAATTTATTATATGATTAATGAAAAAATAAAATTTTATATTAAGAAAAATGCACTTAGTTTAAAGGTATTTTATATTAAATAATAAAAAATATTATTTTTTTAATTAAGTCTAATATTAGTATTGTTTCTCTATGGGAGTAGTGTTAAGAAGGCATAATACCGGTTGGAGCGTCGCCAATTTGAGAAGATGAAGAAGATGTCCAGCCATGCTTTTCAAAAGGAACCTTTGGAATCATCACCACCAAAGGGGGTGGCCCCTTTGGTGGTGATGTATTGAACATCGGTTGATCAGTGTATCGTAGGACCGCGAATGGCTACGGTGACTACGACTTCAATCTACCCGAAAAATCAATTAGGATGTATTACGTTTTACAAGTTACTATGGCCATCAACGATGACATGTTATAAGCTACAAAAAGTACAACTTGTGACAACGAGCTGTCTCTAACAGTTGTTACAATAGGGACATTATCTCGTCTTTAGCAATTCTTGAAGATAAAGTATAATAAGCTATATTCGTGTGTCATGTATAGGTATGATTATTTTGTCATCACGCACGTTCTGACTGCATTATGTTGTCGTCAATCTAAGTATTGTTTCTCAACACGGTAATAATCCTTAGTGACAAATTTTAAATTGTTCTCTTGCGAATGACCATAATCTTGTGAAATTTTGAAAGAGGAACCTTCTCGAATACATGTTAATTGTAAAGAAAAGTTTCGTTCATGTTGACTTTACTTATTTCTTAATGTATGTGTTAATTTCTGCCTTATAGTTGACGCAATTTTGCAATGTTATGTATCGATCTGAATAATTATTGCTTATTATAACGTCGATTTTTATATTTTCGTGGTATTTCTGTTAAATCCCCGCTGCTAACAATGAATCTTTCATCGATTTTCGTTAGAAGAGTCGATTTTCTTTGGATTTAGTTCGATTTTCATAACTTTACACTATTACTTATGTTTCATTTGTAATTGGTGAGTATTATGCAGCTTGTAGGTTAGAGATATATTACATGTTTTAAGCGTGGTTCTTTACTTTTTTAATGTCATTAATTTTATTTTGGTAATTGCAGATATCCGGAAGTTTTAATTATCGTTGTTTACCTATACTAGAATGATGTTTACAATAATTCTGAATATTTATTTATTTATACACAAGTACCTAGAATAACAACAAGAGCAATGTCTACTAGCAGTGAATCCTGGGCGGACATATTATCGGCATTACTTTTTATTATTTTTATGAATCCACAATCCTATGTCCTTCGATTTTACTGTGATAAAATTCACCCTTGATTTAATCAAATTCAATCGAATAATTTAACAATAAATAAATGTAACATAGTACAATCAATCAAAATGTGATAAATGTAAATGGCTAAACAAATGGCTACAATGATTGAATTAACCAATCGATTTCTTGCGGCGTTACTTTGAGGCTCGCGGCGTGGGAAATATTTCTGGCTGGGAGGGGCGCGGTGCGAATGTCACAAGCATTCGTAATTTCTCAATTTTTATGGACGTCTTAAGTGATGGAAGACTTAGCTTGTAAACTACCGCTAAGAGTTAGGAGAAACAATTGTTACATTTGTAGATTTTTAAAGTCACCTTTCACAAACAGAAAGAAACGATCCTATCTCCTATTCAACAGTAAACGGCGAATTGTAGCAGAATTAATTGCTGCCTTGTATTCATATGTAATTAGACAAATATGACTTTGTATGTGAAGTGTTTAATTCGAGCATATTAGTATAGGTATTTTTAATCGCTGGTGAACGGTTGAAGGACCAGTTTACTTTGCTGCATACAGATATATGAATGCATACACGGTCCTGCCTACATGCGTGTGGTCATGTTTTCCTCAATTTCAAACTGTCGCCGTCAATTGGCTATACTCAATGTGCTAACTACGTGCGACTCTAAAATGGGCACCGGCCTTCGCATTGCGACAGAATTATAATAAGGTTTTACAATTAATATTATACAACGAGTTTTCAAAGCCGACCAGCGGCCGGTTCTGACTCAGAGTTAACGAAACTCTGCTTTGTTGTAGTCTTAGTCGTTATGCTTACAAAGACATTGAAAGCTTTGTAATACTTATTAAAAATATCTAATTGCTTTTACAAAATACACGACAGTTGCAAGGTGGTATACTATACTATACACAAAATAGTTTGTCATTTTACAATTTCTAACCTGTTAATGTGCTTTTACCAGAAATATCAGCCGAAAAGTTCCCTATATTCCCTAAATAAATGTAAACAAAAGAACGACTTACCTTAATATTAATCACTTAATAGAGTTATTCACTAAAGCATGTCGAATTGATACAAATTGATAATCGATTGGAGCACATTGTGCGACCTCGCGTCCCCACCACTCCACCCTCCAGCAGCGCCTTGCGCCACTGACCTGACGTAGGCACGTCAACATATGAGCCGCACATTAACAAATTAATATTGCAGCCTATTTAAACACGTCCGTAATTAATTACGAATGTTGTTAATTTAAGATAAAGATAAAGATAATTTATTTGCTTTGAACATTTTTTTTGAACTTTGCTTTTATACGAGTAATTATCACGATCTCCACTCATGATTTAGAATAACTTATTTTTTATGTGAGTTAAGTTAGAAAAAGTCTTAATCAAATCCAATTTTACGAAATAATTAAGGGCAATAAAATATAAGTCATATTTTCGATATTAGCAATAATTATACCCTATAGTGTCGTAACGGCTCCATTGTCCATAACCACCAAAAGAAACTTCGCTCTAATTGTCTTTACATTGTTAGACATTTGTTGAATGGCATTTGCATAACCGCTACATTGTAAAGTAAACTATGTGTATTTGTTTCTTAACACAGCAGGCTGTTTACAAATAAACCCTTAGGAGTATACCGTAGCAAATCGTTGATGTCTTTTGTATGCACACGTAGACACGCGTAGCGCGCTACGCATTCTTGTAACTACATGTTCTACGATCTTATACGTAATAATTTACTTTTTTTGATATTCAATGTGTGCACTAACAAAAAGTGTCTATTACAAAGTTTTACCTTATTAATAACGCTACACACTATAGTATTTAACGTACTAATATCATATATGTACTATGATATTTAATTGTGATAATTACATATAAAAAAAATTAAATACAAAACCACAAAAAATATTTTAAAACGAATGACGAACATATCGAACATAGCTTATCGATAAATATTCAATTATCATAAATGTGTTTTAATGTTCATATTAATTATTACGTACACATAATTGAATATAATTTAAATATTTATATATTCAAAATAATCTCTCATTTAAATAAGTTTAATTCATTACTTAAACTATATTGTTAGTTAAAATGTGGTATGCGGTGTTCATTATTTTTAAAATGTCTGAATTTATTTTAGAAATATAAAGATTAACACCATTGCTTTTCGCTACAGCGTGTAGGGCTCATACGTAAGCATTTAAAAACATTAGTTAATAAAAAAAGGCAGGGCACTGCGGGGCACATTGTGTACGGACATTCCACAAGCATTCCACAATTCATGTGTAAGCTTTAATTGCTAGTATTTCAAAACACAAGAACATAGTAACCTCTTAGAGATCCGCACCAATTTGCGTAATGTTTCCTATGTATGAATGGAAGGCAATGTGGGTCATTGTCATAGAAGACATAACGGACCCACGTGCGACGGAAACGTTAGATAAACACGGTTTGTTTACTGTTTTGTAATATTTTATATCTCTCGTTATTGTTGAGATTTTAAATTTAAAAGTTATAACGACTTAAGATAACTAAAGACGTTATTATTACATTGTAATATATTTTTCTAAATATCTGTCGGTCTTTTCATTGTATTTCAATCACTGGGCTATCACTGTTTATATATTTTAACTCAATTAACAAATAGAATTTTGTTTATAAACATAAAATGTATATTGCTGTGATGATTTCAAAAGACGAGAAAAACGCAAACGTAAGAAACTTGGGAAAAAAGTGAATCTGTAATACTCGTTATTATAATTTTAACAAAATTTTAAACATAACAGATCAAAATAAATATTTATTACAGGTAACCTGTTTCTGTTTGTTTTTCCCTCGTTATATCGTGGCTCGTATATGATTTAACAACCTGACTTGAAATATGGTGAGGTATGACTTAAAATATCACATGCTATCAAATTGACTGAACATAAAAATATATTTATGTGCATTTATAATGCTTTCTTGCGTATTACATGTATGTTTGAAATATAATTTATTTTAGCTAAATAAGCGTGGTTTAATTTTTTAAACTTTTTGTATATGAAATATAGGATACAGATTATTATCAAATAAATAAATGTATTCAAACTAGATATTTAGTTTATGCCTTTATATTGGATTTAGCGCGTGACGAAGTTGACCAGACTAGTTATTATGTGTGTCATTGCCAGATCCATTAAAACCTTCTAACTTTTTCATAGGCCTTGCCGAAACTGTTATATTATTGGTTTTATAATTGAATTGAAATTATAATTTACTTCCTTTTAAAAGTCACGTAAACGGCTTTAAAGTATTAAATAAGGCCACTATCCTTACATGTATGCCATGAAAGGACTTAAGACCTTTCACGAGGCCAATTGATATTATTATCAGTGGTTTTTTCAGCCAGCAGCTAATGGCTCTTTGACTAATTTTGAAACTAAATATAAGGTCCCGTACTAGGGCGAGCGCGTTATATCACAACAAGGAACTCCTCGTGGCGTACATTCAGGATATGGTGGCGAATCCGATGCCACCCGATACCCTTTCCCTTTCGGTTCGTGAAAGTGTTACGTCACACACCCTGCGTGCGCCGCCGTAGCGTGACACCTGCATGTAGCCCGCCGCTTGTGTGTGTGCGCGCGTGAACAGAATTACAATTGTCCGACGTATTTATGAAACCTCGCAACACTTTCCGATGGCCTTGAGATTTAAACGAATCAATAAGTTTTGTAAAATTATTTCATTTTTCTCGAATTCTGCAGTAACTGTATACGAATTCAGTTACGCGATCAACATACTAAAATAACGTTTGACCTTTTAAAAGTAAAATTAATTAAACTTTGACATTTAAAACATAATCAAGTAAAAATAATTCGTTATTTCAATTATAATAACATAATCTAGGCAAAAGATAAACGTAACAGATATAATTTAATTTGAAGGATTTTGATTGGCACTTCCTTGTCGTTATTTTTAGTTTTTATCTCTGGTTCTGTGCAAGATTGTCACATGTTGAACTTATACCACGTATTTTATAGGACCAATTTTTATGCGATTATGTTAATAAAGTGCATTTATTTCCATCTTGATTCTCTTTTAGCATTTAATCAGCTGTCAAATTTTTAAGTTTTTTTAATAAGTAACAAATACAGTGGCGGTTTTGCAAGGCTCAGTGATAGTAACGATACTGTTTATTATGATTGTCACTTAACCTTTGGTATATTTCCAGTGTTATATGTAAGTATTAGAAATAGGATTCTACGATAGATACAAACGCCATGACTTAAATTCGGATGTATACGAGCCTCATATGAAATAAAATATTAAGTATGGGGTTAAGAAATCTGGGTACGAATGTCTACGTTTATGTATCAATTAATAACCTTTCAACGTGACCTTTATGGTGGTTAATTAACTCATTACAGTTAATACACTTCAATTTAACCTTTTCCTTCGATGCCTTCGAGCTGTGAAATTAACGCAATTACAAGTAATTATTGTAAATATTGAGATTAATAGCATATTTTGTCAATGACGTGATTTTTAGCCCGCTACGTAAACGGTACCGATTAAATACCAATACGGAACACACCGCCTTTGACTTATTTGACTTTAACTTATTGAATCACATGCGCACTAGAAAATTACCCCTTGCTTTAATAGTGTTTCACAAGCACATGCATTTAATATACTCAGAGGTTTCTAAAGTCTATTATTTTTATGTATTTCATATTACCGATTTTTCACCTATTTCTAATAATGTTGATGATTAAGATTATTAAAATCTTAATATTGGATAAAATATGCATACTTACATAAGTACGATTTGGATTGACATACTCGTAAATATGCTTTTTATAACTCTAAATTAAAGTTATTGAAAAAAATGGCATATAATAAATGCGATTAATAAATGATATACAGGAACAGCGCAAGGTGAAGCAAGAATAGTTACGTGCGTAAGTAAATTTTGCGTTAACTAGTTTTGGACTCAATTCGACGCGTAAATCGAGGTCTTCTTATTGAATAAAAATATGTTTAACATTTAAATTAATCTACAGGGTCAATTTTATCTGGGCTTAGTTCAATTCTAACTCGATTAATTAGAGCCCGAGGCAACCTTTTATACATTAAAAGTGTTTTATTGCATCCATAAAATACTTCATAAACTCGTTATTCTTCTTAAATTATTTTGAACTTTTTCTGCATTACACCACGCAGTGTATTATCAGTGATCTGAATATTTAATGCAGATTACAGATTGCGCTTAAGCAAGGAGTGGAAATGTACCGAGCAACAAGCGCGTAATGGTGGGTCAATGGTTACTCGAATATTGTTTCGAAATAAACGAATGTGTAACACACGTAATTTTATTCACATGTTTTTGCTTGTGCTATAAAATAATTTATAAGATAACATGTACACTACACTACATTTTTTTAGTCGTAATTAGTCGTCAACGGGCCTATATAATAGTTGTATTACGTGTAATTCGTGTTTTTTGTAAAACTCTATTATTAGCTTCAAATAATGATGAGGCCATAATGAAATTTGAGCTAAAGATGCATTCACTTTAATCATTTATTAAAATTAATGAATGACACCTGTCAGAAACTTTTAATTAATTTGATTCTGAATTTTACACCTTTTTTCACGCTGGTTCCATTTGTTATTGTTGAATACTAGACTATAATAATAGTAAAAATTGAAACTACGACACATTTAATATATTAAAAATGGTGTAATTTCGATAAAACTAAAAGATCAGCGATGCATAGTAAAATAAGAACAACAAAAAGTGAAGTGTTAAGAAAATTTTACGATTTTCCGATTATCCTGTAGAAATCACTACGAAATTAACGGTAATGTTATAAACAGCTGCTCGGAACTGGTTCGAGCCGCGCCAGTATTTATATCAGTGGGCCACGCGACCTGTCCGTGTGTGCGCTCAATGCATGTGTGCATTGGACCACCTGAGTTTTGCGGTTGTGTTTATCCAAGCAACTGTGTACTTACGTATTTGTATCAGTAGGCCACATAGCGCTTTTAATGTGTGTAAAACCGAGTTGCATTCACTACGTTACTTGCTGTATGTGTGCAATGTTTACGTCTGCGATAATATTGGTATCGGCTTGCCACGCGGTGTTGTTTTTGTGTGTGATACTGCTGTGTGGGTGAACTATCGTGAGTGTGCAAGTGCGCGAAAGTGGTCGGCGTGACGCAAGGTATTACGTAATGCACGTGCACCGAGTATACTACCCTCGCCACGCGGGTGTTCACGTTCCTCAGTTTTATTTAATAATTCCTTTGATAAATGCGCATTTAATAAAAACAATCTCTACATATATTTAGTAATAGTTTATGTATATGTCTATTTTTAATTTAAGATTTTTCCGCCATATTTCTATATGTGACTTTATATATTAAAACGATATGTCAGATTTCAAGGCAATTTTTTTACAAGGCAAATATTTGTTAATATTCTCTTTTATATAACTACCTACATCGATTCCTTCTTTAAAATATTAGCATATTAATTTGATGAAACATAAGGAAGTTTTGTTAACAATTGTTTTAATTATTTATAATAGTACCGAATTGTACATTTCTGTATTAATAATGGTGAATTAATTGTAATAAAGATAAGATAAATTATTTAATCAACTGATATTAAGTGAATTACTCATACGAGTTTATTCAAATTAGGCGCGTGCAGTCAATCTGTAGGTGTCAACTTGCAGGCCTTGCGGCTGTGAGAACGAATTAAAATACAAATGATTGCTGTATTTTCTGATAACTTTTGGATTTATAGAAAGGTTAAACACTGGTGTATAACGGGAAGGTGTTTCATGTAAAAGTCGATTCGTTTTGGGTCGCGAATTACATATAAGCAATTTTTAAATTTGGGCTGAAATGTGTACAGTTTAAAACAGACAAATTTAACTGACTGTTATTAATATGTAACATATTATGTTACAAAAAAAAATATCCACACGAATTATTATTTTACACAAATAACCTTTATAGTAAGCGCAGCAAAAACTTTAATCCTTAATAAAAACTTATTTAGCCTCAAGAAAATCGTAACCAGAGCATTAAAACTAACGCGTTTTTAAGACTAATTGCGACTAAATGTTATGCTAAAGTAAGACGAAGTGTCCTAATAAAACTTAAGCAATAGTTTGTTCGTTTATAAACATAAACTAAAATTACGGAACCTTTAAAAAATCTTCTAGATTAGATAAAAACTTAGAGATAATTTATTGCTTTTTGTTTATTTCTTAACAAAGCTGTATCCAACACGCTAGGCCTTCCTACCTGACTCCTCGTTTAATTATTATAGTCTTTAGATAACTTTAAAACATTTAGAGACATTTTTTATATTTGCAATGCAAGTTGAAAGAAAACATTTATTATAGATAGGTATAAAAAATAAGTATTTTGTTTTTCTTTTTATTTACTTTTTTAATCTTTCTTTATGAAGCCAGGAAGGACGGACTATGGATTGATTATACCAAATTCCGGGAGCGCAGTACATTATACTACACGAAATGATTCAGCGTGTTTTTCCTCTATTTATTTTAGCAATGACAACAATTAGGACAAGTGCATTTTATTTTATGATAAGTCATCATTATTGATTAAACAATTACAGCTTATTTTTTGCCAACGTTCTTGCCATGCAGCGACCCTATATTTGAAATGTACAGTATTTTTTATCTGTTAACCGCGAAATTAGAACGTGTTTCTTGTTCGGTTGTTTTTTTCCACCCCGACGGCGCCAAGGTCGGCATATTTACTTTTAAATTAACCTGTTGCAATAACTTGCATCACCAGTGTGTAAAATACTAACTATGCCTTTATTACATATTTTTTATTAATAATATATACAATTATTGCGATAAAATTACTTTTTATAATTTATGACTTTAAATAAGTATTTATTTAAATTAATGCCAATTATTTTTTTCCATGGTTTAAATAATGTATTTATGTTGTAAAGTTAATTTAAAACTATGATGCGATGTTTTCCATCTCGGCTGTGGTCGCACGCAATGTGTTTAACTGTGCTGAGTTGCGCAAGCGCCGGCCATCTATCGGGTTGTCGCCGCAGATCGTGCATGATTAGTATAGTTTTATCATTACTCTTATTCAACATAACCGTGCCCCAGGCTATGCAACACTGTTTTTTATAAGATTGAAGACGCAAATGAGCTAGCTGTCCATTTTATGGAAACTACCACCCATGGATATCTGTAACCAACCAACTCCATGTAGAGTAGGGATTGTACTTGAAGCCGATCAGTACCCTTACCATGAGTTTTTACGTTTTGACAAATATGACTGCACAAAACCATTATCGTTAAATATAGGTTGCAAACGCCGTCAAAATAAATGCGTAGTATATTGCGGGTAAGTGCAGAAATACGAAATTACAGGAAGTAACTCCAACATACCCTTGTAATGCTTTATTTGTAACACAAATACGGATAACCTTTCAATATTTGTTTATATGCATAGGTAATTACGAATGCAGAGCTGTACATTGCCTATTTCGTCCAATTCATAATACGGAAATATAAAAGTTTGCGAGATTTAAAATCGGGAATTTGCGAATTAAACTCCAATTTAATTTAAACTAAATGAGCAGAAAACTCTATAAACTGTGAAAAAGAATATTATAAAATAAAAAATATAATGTATGCATTTACGACGAGCGCGCGGTCGCAAAGTACAAGGTCGCAGACTGCCGTTACACTACCTGCGGTAGGGCCACCAGCTGGTAGGGCACATGGGGATACTCCTGATGATTACAAATTACATAAATGATAAGAGTGTTCAAGCGATACTCTATTCTCACTAACATCAATAAATATGAATGTAATATGGATGAATCCCTTTAAACTTGTTTAAGTGTAAGAAAATAAGAATGGAAATATTATGTAACAGTGCTACGTCAGTAACATAAAACCAAATGTTTCATGGTTGCCTATACTTATATAGTATGTAATTAAAATTCATAGTTCATTGGAAATTAAAAATGAAATTAGTCACAAGTAAAATAGTGATAAAATAGACAATAAAAATCTTCCACGGAATTTGTAATTTACTAACTCCAATCTACTAATAGCACTGTCTCTGTGTGAACTACAATTAATAATGAATACAAAAATATGTTTTTAATCTTTGTTTTGAATAAATGCAGATTATATACAGTAACATTTTTTTCTATTTAACGTGACATCTATGTGTGTTATCTACCGCGGGATCGCTCTCACGCATCACTCCATCTTTGTGTGTACAGACAGATACTAGAGATTAGATGCTATTGTTTTATTTAAACGACGTTTATGATTTTCCCATTCTATTTTCATTGAAAGTATTCTTTGAAGTAAAATGTTTAATCACATATAAAAGGTGTTTTAATGGAACTGTTTACTTGTACTTTATAAGTTAAAATAAAAGATTAAAAAAGCGGATAAAAATGATTTTCATGTGTTTTTACAATGTTTTTGCTTATCCGTAGATACTAATGCCATCATTAGTTACCCTCACATTAGTCGGCATGCTCTCTATTAAATTAGGTTAATTGATAAGTATAAATACTTAAGAAAATAATGCAAGCTATGATTGATTGACTGTTTTCTATATGCAATATTTAATTACTAAGGCAGTACTCGTCTGCCTTATTTGATATTACAAAAGTACCGCAAAATACTCTGCTTTTTGTAACATATGTAC
Organism: Epargyreus clarus; assembly: GCF_041222505.1. Lineage (NCBI taxonomy): Eukaryota > Metazoa > Arthropoda > Insecta > Lepidoptera > Hesperiidae > Epargyreus > Epargyreus clarus. The sequence continues at coordinate 13,449,379 of NW_027332218.1, forward strand.
ATGGTTAGGTCATCTATAATAAAAACATGAGGCTGAATTTTCTATTCATAGTCCTTTGAAATCAAAAGATGATAAAGAATAGACTATTTTGAACTAAAGGTAAACTTGAAGAGCTTTGTTGGCATTGCTTGTTTCATTGTAATATTCGTTGTACTATTTTAACAAGATGGCGTGGACTATTAAAACTAATAATTTCCTGTTGGTAACATATTATTTAAATAGTTTTACAAGTTTCTTAGTGTTCAATTGTTCCAAATTATCCCAGTTATAAGATTTATAGAACTTAAATCGAGTCTAAAAACCAACTTCAATAGTGTCGTCGAGTATAAACAACTTTAACAACATGTAAACTAATCAGTCTCTCATTATGGAAGTCCATAGTACTTGCAGGGCGGCGGTCAAGCGCAGGGCCGCGCAGGGCCGAGCGCACTGCCCATGCGCCGGACGCCATGACTTTGTATGTAATACCTATCGGCATTGGCGATCATATGTTGCATACTCTTTTAAATAATGTATTTAAAATTATGAACAGTTTGCGACTTATAACTTTGTATGAAAGGCGAAATGTCAGTTTTTCAATTATAGTGCTATTGTAATTTATTAGCAGGTTTCCAAATTTAGTCTGCAGAGAAATGAAAAAATAACGGATTTAATATTTTGTTATCATGAAAATAACTCATGATGTTAGAAAAGGCAGTCATTTGGAATTTATTTCTACGAGTATGTCGATTGTCGAGTATACATTGAAAAATGTCCTTACAAAAGTTAGAGAATAAGGGACACTAAGCATGACCTCACAAATCGTTTAGCGGACTCAATTTTTCCATAGGTTGGTAATTGAAAATGTAATGTGTGCAATGATAATAATTTTCTCTAATGATATGCATTGTGTACTCAGTCACATCATCGCATTCCTCCGACACGGCGGAGGCCTCCGCGGTCTGTTTGAGGTCGTTCAGATCTCTAATTTTAATGTACGATCATAAAAGTATCGATAATTTAGCAACTAAAATATGAAGACTTTTTGTTCAGTTAACCTCTACTATGAAGGACTTCAAATAAAATTATATTAAAATAAATACTGATAACACGTTTAAAAACTTCGCGTAAGTCGTCTCAAGCTTGTATATTTAGGTAAAATAAAAAGTTGTATGGATTTGGAAAATATGTTTTTAAAATATTTAAATTGTAATACAACACAATAAAGAGCTGTGTATCCGTCAAAATGTATTTAAAAGTAAATCGAACGACGTAACAGATTGAAAGACAAAAAATCGAATCGTAATTTTAGTTTTATAAACATGTTCTAACCATGATACAATTTTATAACATTAATTTGAGATTCATTTAAAACAATTGTTGTGTGTAAATATTAATACATTGTATCAATAAATAGTAACTTAATTATGTATGCACTGCGGTACTCTGTCGCGGTGTGTCAACCGACTTCGCGGCTGTGTGTCGGTGCACGTAGACCAACTTTTGATGTTATACAATTTAATAAAATTCAACGCTAATTCTTTTTTTGAGAACTTGGCTTATATGCTACCGCGTCTATACATCTACCAATCATATTTTTTGTATCCTATTATCTATTTATTTCTATTTACGTACTTAAAAGTCGGTCAATTGTATAAAATTATATAAAACACCTAAATATCTTTTTGTCTATCGAAATGTTTAACTATAGGATGTAGAAACGTATTGAGACGGCGTAGGGACTAGGGCTCTTATCCATGAAGAATAATCTTAAGAGCCAACCATGGGTTTACATATACATCGACTCTACATTTAAAAGTTTTCATTTTATCTTACTTATTTTATGGTAAAACTTATTTCATGCCCCTTTAATATGAAAATATTTAAAATTACGGTTTGTTCATATCATATACACAGAAAGCAGAAAAAATATTAAATCTACTTCCGTAAGTAGCTCGTGTTTAAAGAACAAATTTACACGTGTCTCTGGTAGCCACACATTCATAATATAAGTACGTTTTACACAGAAAATGTTTTTCCTGCTTTATAATGCTTATATTTAGTAAACAAATAATGACGTGCTGATGTCACACATCCATTGTATGTACCTATACCACCTATACTTGATGCCGCGTCACAACAATGTTACTTACTTACACAAACAGGTTTTGCTTTTCGTATTTAAATATATACGAAAAGCAAAACCTGTAATAAATGCATAATTAAAATTTATTCTGTAATAAATGCATAATTAAAATTTATTCTTATTTGTCTTTGTAAAATTAATGTTATAAATTTATAATATCTTGTTATAGCGTTTAAGAGCCAATCTTATTATATACCTCAATGTGAAAAGGAACATAACTTTTATGTTTCATTAAAGTCGTGAGATAAGAAAGTTGTGGAGCAAAAGTGGGTGGTCTTGACCCGCGCCAAGTGCTGTTGCGCCTTTATTCGCTTTTATGTAAGTTTGATTGTATTTGGACTGTTTGGCGAGTGACCATTTCGTGTACTTTATTTAATACCTTTTCAAAAGCTGATTAAGTTATCGGCTTGACATATAACTTGCAAGGTTAATTGCAAGGAAAATTTTGACGAAATTAAGATTGATTGCAAAGTGGTCTCTGCTAAGTAGCTCTACATAATATTAACACGATCAAATTTTAACTTCATACCATTGAAAAATTGTTATAAACAAATCAGTCTTGTATAAGGCGTGCAGTCAGATAGAATGGTATTTTAGCCGAAGTCATCACTTCAGTATTGATTGCAACCTTTAGGCATGGGCTCTCCCCACGACTTGGAAAGGCCTGAGCAGTCTTCCCAGGGGTTCAGAGGCGCTTAATGAATTACAATATACTAAATTTATAACAAACGTTACATTTTGTAACATGCCTGACTGCTCACAGTGTATTCTAATGGATATGCTATTAATAGCTTGTTAACGAATTATTTTAAAGCGCATCGTGTCGGAATGCTGTATTCAAGTGGATGCGAATGAATAATGCATGGACACATTTGGCGAGCCAGGTGGACCACAGGCCTCGTGGCCTTATTATACCGGTCTCGCTTTAAGGGCTACATTAGGAGGACTTTTCTGACAATTCTAAATGCAAGTTGAATATGAAATGAGCCGATCACCATGAAATATTCAATACTCATTTTTTTGTATTTTTAGTATTTGCTATCACATCAGCTAAACACGCTTTGTAAAAAATTTAAGTGTCTATATATTTCAAGAGTTCAAGAGTTCAAGGGTTCAAGAGATAGAACACTGTGACAGACATTCAGTAAAGGCTTAGTAATAGGATCTCTTTAAGCATGGAGTCTTAATGTGGTAGCAGATGTCAAAAGAGAGAAGATGTATAATAACTGAAGTTGATGGATGTTTCCCCTTTAGGAAAATAATCTTCAGAGGTGACTACGCAACTGTTAGCCAACGTGAATCAGTCTCCAATTAAAATTAATTTTCTCGTTGCCAATGATCTATGACGAAAATAAAATCATATTCCAGCGACACATTGCACAAAACTGTAGAGCGCTATAAAACTATGTATTAAATGAGTCATTATTGGAAATACTCTTATCGTTATAATTCTATGTACGTAACGAGTTGAGGAATCATTTACTGCATCTTAGCCGCAACGGTTGATTGGTGTATTTTATTATTTAATTACATAACTTTGAATCTTTGCATTTTTATTTAAAAACATTTTATTTTGGTTTATGAAGAAATAATGTTTGCCAATACTATATATGTCTTTTTAAAGTTTCTTCATTGTACCAAATCGGGCAAATAGTGAAGGCAATCAATATGATTTATTTGATACGTGTACGTGTTACCGAGGAAATACAGGTCGCGGTGTGGCAACACTGGCAACCCTCGCTCATCGATATGCCGCGAGCGCTCCCGCCTTTGAAGGATGCGCTAATGGCAACATTAGAAACACTACTATTATTCCACTTGTTTGTTGTGATCTTTTTGCAAATTTAAAAAAATGAGACATGTAGCTTTCTTGTCCGTTTGAAATGGAGCTGTCCTATCCGTCAGAAATGGGGCGGTCTTGTACGTAAGACTAAGGCTGGTCTTATCCATAAGAAATGGGGCGGTCTTGTCCGTAACAAATGGAACGGTCTTGTACGTAAGACTAAGGGTGGTCTTATCCATAAGAAATGGGGCGGTCTTGTCCTGTAACTGTATCTATGTCAATCCACAAATGGCCGATGTGGTAGTATGTTTCTAGGATAGTCAAGCTGTAGACAACATAACTGTAGCAGTTAATATTAATCAAGAAAGTAGTTTATTTATTAGTTTACTTATGCGTAACATATACATTTTTACCGACTTGAAAGACTTCACTTTGAGGAGGTTCACGCGCACAACATGCATGTGCTGAATGTATTTTTTTGGTAGGTTATTGCTTGTCTGGGCTTGGAATGATAATTGTCACACAACTTTTACTAGTTGTGTGACAATTATTTCATTGACTTCATGACACAGTTATCACATTCATCTTAAAATCTAACAGTCTGACAGGTTGCAAAATAATTTAAAATTAGCATAACGCTGCGTGTGTGATACAGTTATGTCGGCGGCGCGCGGCTTGCGCAAGCGTTGCGTTTGTTTCTTTAATCGACCAGTAATCCTATCGAACTAGACGCTACGCACCGCATTACGCAACTTTACTGCATGCGATGCCACTGAGGTGCTCTCAAACGTTGAAGCTAATGATGAGACACAGAAATTGTATAATGATAAGTGATTGTCAATATGAACCCGGGTCTCATGATTACGTACTCATTTCCGATATTAGGTCGATCAATCTGATAGGGATACTATTTGATTGATTGGCACGGTCTAATGACTGATGGAAAATTGCAGAAATTGTAAAAGTACATCCGAACTACGTCATATAACGACTCGTAAATGAATCACATCTAGAAACTAGGCTATCTTTAAAGTGCTCAATCGGTGACATCATTATCATACGTATTGAACTTTTTCTAGGACATGTAAACATTGCGGAAGACGCCCATAAAAATTTGGTCGTCGTTTTCCCTTTCATGCGACGACGCCGTGGGCCCGCAGCGACTCAGTCGGTCAGCTGGCGTTGTGTAATGCGCGGCCGCTGGAAACGGACCTCGGAGACAGTCGAAAGTAAAACTGAATGTGTGCCAACACGTAACCGCGCTAAGGTTGACAACCTGCGGGCAAACGCTAGCTTGTGACGGAGGTTCTTTAATGGCACGGGCCTACCCTAGTTAAACTAGTAAGGAGGAGCTGAGGATTTGGTAACCTCAATCTCATAAATCTCCTAATACATATGTCATGTATTTAGACAATTTTAAATTGTAAAATGTACATGAAAATTTAAGTAATGTAAAATAAGACCTTAGTTCAATATTTCTCAGAACTTGTTCTGTGAGTTTCGTATAGAACTGTAATTTTGAGTGGTTTAAAATAGTTGCAAGGTGCTGTGCCCAGCGGGGGGCGGCGGTGGGGGGCGGGCAGCGCCGGGCTCTATTGCAATCTAATCGGAGCCGTTCGCGCAACGCGACCCGCGCTTTCCATTTCGATGTCGATTCAAATAATCGAATGTTCCGCTAATCGCCGTTTTCGAATATCTCGAACGCGTCCTTGGCCTAGTGGTTCTGTGGCTTGAACATTTATTTGGTTATACTTCGGTCATTTCATTTGACTGCGGTCACAATAATAGTATAATGAAAAGCTATCGGTGAATGCTGGCACTACAACTTATGATTACTGTGATTAATTTGAACGCGGAATTTTAATTAGGTGCCTTTAGATTTGATGAAACATGAACTTTGACACATCGGGGTCGCATGCGCAGGGTTGAATGGGCGTAACCTCGTGGCCGCGTGGCCTTGACCCCGCCCTGCGCCATCTCCGGCGGCGGAACGAGGCGCAAATGACGAGCAATTAAGAGATCACGGAAAACATGTCTCACGCGGACCGGCGAGAGGTCGCGAGCCTCCGCGCCTCCGCGCCTCCGCGTAACTCACGTAACATTGCGCCGGCGAGTATGTCGCACCTTCCGTCATTATATTCCTCCGTAATCCATAAAAAGCTTTTTAACCTTTTTAAGATATTAATAATTTGTCACATTTATTTTATACCATCCTTTGTAACTTATATAAAAAATACATGAGTATCAAAAGGTGACAAGTGCGTGCTGAGTGGTCATTTGATTGCTCATTAACAATGGGCGATACCTAAGTACTTAGCATATTATTATGCAAATACACAATGCGGTGTCTTGCGGTCAACTGCATGGCCGATATTAAAAACAGAATAATCTGTACATTTAAATATTTTTCAATTGGAACACTACACCGCGTTACCTGCCCTCGCGTGAAAGGATTTTCATTGACCTCGAATCGACGTTTCCTCGGAAACACTGGCCACCGTCACAACTTACAGAGTTGACCGATCCTCGACCGATGCACTTAAAGTAGAGTTCACATTAACATGTCATGTAGCGCTGTGTGTCAGCTGAAGCGTCGCCGCGCGCGAAGCTCTGATCGCAACAGATTCGGGTATCGAAATCACCGATGACGAAACGTTCGATCGGCCGACGGAGGCGTCGCGGCGGACTGCGCCGGGGCGGCGGCGGCGGCTTCAGAGCTTCGCGCGGGGCGTTATGCAAGCGCGTGGTACGTTACCGGGGAGCGGGCGGCGCGGCGTGGACTGCAGCCTGGGACGCGGGCGAGCGGGACGAGCGCGGCACTCGGAGTGAGCTGCGCGCGCGCCGCCGCCGCCTCTACGCCGCGCCCGCCGCCCGCGCCCCGCACCCCCGCGCCGCCGCACCGCCACACGCCGCACCCTCCCTGGCGCTCCGCTGTAAACAGATGCAGCCTGAAAAACGGATGTTCCGCTGATAACGTATTGTTTACTAACAACCTGTGATTCAGCCGTAGCGTCTCTACGTGTACGCTATGTGTGATATAGTGATAGAACATTTGCTACGATATCACGGAATTTTCCATACTTGGTGAAAGGGTTATCGAAAAGTGAAGCAAATTACGTGCCATTTTGGTCTGGTTTTTATTGAACTGCCATTACCTAAAAACCTGTTGCGAAGCGAAATTTTCGTTCCTTGGCCTCGATAAATCCTTTTTACAAGCATTTATTTAAACTACTGTGTCTGCTAGTTTAGGTTCTCATATTGTGGTTTATCGTGTAATAATTATACTGGCTTTTAAAATGTACATTCGAACGAAAATTAAGTTAAAACATGACCTTTTGTGTAAATATGAAGCGGAGCAAAGATACTTTGCGTTGCTCGATTATTAAAGTTATCACTTGTATAGTATATAAAAATGTATGACGTTGAATAATTTTGTTTTTTTATAAAACAGAGGTAGTAAACGACCATGTCCATGATGACTTGTATTCAATCCCAGGTAAAATTAGAATCATATCTGAGGTTAGCCCAAAAGCGTCGCTACCCTTGAGGACTAAGTTAGAACGCCTCGAAAAAGTGTGTCTTTCCCCCCTACCACACCCTACAAACCAGAATAAGGCAGTGCTTAAAACTGTTTTAATTCAGCAGAAATACGTGTGGTGGTGGTAGAGTCCGCGCAAAACTGCTGGTCCGCTCCAAATATAGAAACAAGTCGCGTCGCAATAGCAAATTGATGTCGCAATAACAGATTGATGTAGATATTAGCAGGACGAAGACAGCGCGGGACCCCTCCGGCACCCTCCGCTGCTCGCTCCTGCCCACGGGTACATAGCTGCCTTAGTGTGCCCTTACTGTGCTGCAGAGTATATGCTTGTAGTTGTATTCGACAGATTTGGCTCTCTGACTGAAATCTGAGCACATTAACTTCAAAGCGGACTTGCAGTTTGGCGCGTTACCTCCGGAGTTAAACTACCAAGTGTTCTTACTTCAAATTTTAGCTGTTAGTATCAAATACGATTATGGAATTTCAACTCTCAACATCACCAACATCTCAACACCTTTGTCCCATGACTAGGCCGCTAGTGCACCACACTATACTACATTGTCATTAATATACTTAAATTTCAACTCAAACATGATTCTACAGAAAATCTCTACTCATGATTAAAAATAGAATTAAAATCTTTTCAGGGGATTTTAACATAAACGTAATTATAACACTTGAAGGAAGCCTAACCGGAGAGGTTAAATAAATACAATATAATAATAAATAGCGAATTCTGATAAATTATAGCCTTAAATTTTTCCCAATAAATAACGTATAAAATTCAAAATGATTTATTGAAATATAGGCCGTACTTGTAGAGATAGCGGAGGGAGAACGAAAATGTCATATAGAGCCCGCGTTTTGCTATTTCCTTACGTTACAATTTCTATCATTCAACTATTACCACAAGCCGCCGTAAGGAACTTTGTTCCAAAAAGAAATGACATTTTGAACTTGAAGCATTGAAAAATAATAGTAACTATAACGCAACACAAAGATTTACAACTGATTCGTTATGAAAACTGCAACATGTCCCTGGAAATAATCGCCATCTATTAGGTAAAAGGTATTTGAACGTGTCCTACCGGACTTCGGCCAGGCTGGCTCGCAGTGAGTCACCGAGCAGCTTGCAGGCTGCGGAATGACCTTGTGGTCGCCAAAACGTTAATTACAAGAAAAGCCGTAAAAAAAATTATAACAATTATTTGTTTTATAATACTAATTGTTTTGCTGCCAATTAACTTGATTAACCATGGATAATAGATTATTTTTAGATTATTGATAGTCTTTCGCTTACTAATTACTTGAATTTATTACAAAACAAAGTTTCTTATTAGTTATTGCCTTTAAATTAATAAGTTGTTCCAATTATTTCATATTTAAAGTGATCACAAAAATATCTTACTATATTTATTTGAGAGCCAATAAATTGACGTTTATTTATTATTCATTTTGGTAAGTTAACGGTTACATTTATTTACATTATGTCATTTGTAATAATAATATAAACTATAACAATTTATTTAACTAATTGATTAATTTAAATTTTATTATCGACATAGTAGAAGCTAAATTGACACATGAATTATAGATCATCTATTTATTATTATTTATAAACAAAATATTATATATTAAAATAATATTGTATTATATCACTTAGCACGATTGACAATTAAATTGATAACGCTATTTAGTACTAGGTGTCGGTAAGCACTGGACACACCGTTGCGGTCAAGGGCTGCGTGCTATTCAGTCATTCAGTCATCAATCAAACCTGTCCAGTTATATAATGTTTACTTAAAAATATCCTTAAATATTCAGCAGCTTGGTTCGTCCGGACAAACAGTAGAACAAATAAACTAGCTACGTTCTGCCTGGTGATACACTTAATAAGCGTAAATAGTTTTTGGAGACAAGCCAGCGACAGCGCGCGGTCAAGGGCCGGCCTGAGGTCAGGCCGGGTAACAGCTCACTGTCTAAATTATTATAACTTAAATATTTACATAACAGATATACTATTCTAAATATAGATGTCTATTCACAGGTTGATGTTTAATAGTTACATTTAGTTTTAAATAAATAGAACATTGTTAGAATTTAGTGTGCCGACTCCAGAGCGACAGCCAAACTAAATTATATCTTCTTGAGTATTGCATTTGCATATTTATTCAGTTAATTTTAATTATTAATAACATTTTTTTAATTTCCATATATGAATCATAACCTTTGAGTCATTTCACTTCCTTATTCCAAATTAAATATTGCCAACAATGTCATAAGTGCAACGTACATGAGGCAAATAATATATAATATAATACTTTCATTGAATATCACTTGCAAAAATTCCTACGATCAATACAAACTAACAGGTTTTTTAATCTAATGCAATAAGCCGCCTAATAAAATCGATAAAGTGAATCAAAGCATTCTTTCCAACAACTGATTCACCGGCGGAAGAAGGATGATGCAACTTAATGTCACAACGCAATGGAAAGAGCGATACAAAAAACGAATTCAACCTGCAGAGTAGAGGGTTTCTTCTCTTGAGGTTACAATGAAATAATCGCTTGTATCGGACCATCTCCACACACAACTGGTGTACCTAATATTATAGATGACTATTACGAGTACGAGTATGTATGTAGGTAGGTCAGAACACATTATGGAAAGAAAATTAACAAGAAGCGACCACGTAAGTCCCAAAGTAGTGTATCAAACACACTAAACTTCTATGGCAGAGGATACGATTAAAGTTCACGGGTAATCAAGATTACATTGTTACTTTGTAGGATCCCACACAAATTACAAAAAAAAAATATTGACTCTAAATGCCTAATACAACTTTAACAATGAAAATTTACAATATCAAAGCTAAGTAAGATCAGCGGAGTCAGGTCGCCGCGTGTAGCGAGGTAGCGACACTAATTGCAATCAATATTGTTATTGTTTACCAGTTACGAGCCTCGCCTTGGCTTAGATTTCCCACACGAGCTCTCTCAAAAAAACGAGAATTCAAATTTGAATTTGTCATAGTGTGGCTTGTGCAAGCAGGACATTATAGAGGCTGTGTCACAAGCGACGCTTACCGGACTTGCGTGCGCGCTTTTTGGTTACTTTTAGGGTTCCCCAGGAGTGCAACGAAACCTTTGAAGTTGTATCTTTTATACATTTATTACCCTCATTATTATAACCCCCAGTCATATGGAAACGAGAGTTTAAGTTTCAGTAAAATATATAAAAATATTTATTTATATGTTTAATGTTTTAGTAAATATAGTAATAGTTGGTTTAGACCAGACTAGATTAGTTCAGGGCAGTTTAGTGGACTGTAACTCCCTTTACATTATGAAAAAGGGATCTCTGCCCAATAGTTAATAGTGGGGTTAATAATGATGATGATAAATATGTTATTCAATTAAATTTAGTAAAGTAAGTAAGCGTTTTTCAGTAAATTAAGTATATGCTGTCTTTGACTTAATTACAGGATTTAAGGACTGTATTATTTCCTTCCTCAAGCAATAATCTTCAAAGATAAATGTCATTTCCCTTTGTTTTTCAACGAATCTGAATGAGAACTCTTCCGTTATATCTGTAGAATTCGCGTGGTCTAGTTCGATTTTAGGACATATAAATACTGTGCGGTGTACATCTTATTATATAGAAGCTGCGCGTGACCAATCAATCGTTACTATAGATTCTGTACCATTCCCTGTAACCTTCACACGTCATAGAGTGGCAATCATTACAACAGCTTAGACAAGCAATTGCTTTAAAATTGTAATTGAATTCCATTATCTGGATTTTAATACGAATAAACTGCGTAGTGTGATGTATCGTCTTGTAGTATATAAAATATAGATTTTTCAGTTCACAGTATTTTTTTAAATCTTTTATGTATTAAACTAAGTAGTAAAAATATTTACAGAATGTTCATACATATTTACAAAAAAGAAAAACAAGAACACTACCATAAAAAATTATCGCTATCGCTGTTCCCAGGGTTCCCAAGACGCTGGCAGCATTTCCTTTTTGAATTGCTATACCAATTCTTTGAGCGAAATGCATGTCAGCTCTTCAGTCCCCAGAGACGTCGACCAAACGAGTTGACAGTTGTTTAAACAACTGCCAAGCATCCGGACCCCATGGACCCAAAGTTTCAACACCAAACGCCGCAAATATGTAGTTATTAGATAAACTAACATATTTACGACGTCTAGTGCCTTCAGCACCAGTAGTATCTTTTATGTTATATTTATTGGAGGTAGAATTGATCAACATCCTTTCTTAGCGGATGCTTATGTGATAACATCTACTTGCATACCAAATTTCAGCCCGATCCGTCCAGTGGTTTGGGCTGTGCGTTGATAGATCACTATGTCAGTCAGTCACCTTTGAGTTATATAATTTAGATATATACATTATGCCATTATTAAGTATAGTCACTTTAAAGTATTTCAAGGAAATTTATAAAATTCACATTCTTCGTTATAAAGTCTAGAATGCTTGAAACCGATTAAAAATTAACCGGGTTGAAACGAATTATGATCCATAATATAGAGCCTACATAAATTATTTATAGTACGCGACGAATTTGGTTTCGTTCAAAAGTTTTAGAATACACAGACAAATCAACTTGCAAACGCTAGTTGTAAACCAATCGTTGCAGTGGCACTTTGTATCTGTAATTACAGATGGATGGTTCGATTTATTGGCGCCATTAGTGCCATGGACCTCAGGGCGAGGCCACTATGAAATATGTTAATTTTCGTGTTATTGCAAAATACAGCTATAAACTTGCAGATTTTGAGTTTTGACACAAAATCTTCATTATAAATGTAAATTTATGATTGATGATTATGTACTATTCTACGAGTACTATTATGTTTTTTCTTTCAATTTACAGTAATTGCGATTCGAATTATTATATTATGGTAATAAACTTTCAAGTTAATACAATAACTTATATTTTTTATTCCACTATTGCTATTTGTAGCGTGTATACTTGTTGCATTATAGAAGTATATTATTATTTTACTTACTATTATAGGTGGGTACTTTACGCTCGAACAATATATTTTTTATTTATCTAATTCTACTAAGTTTCATACTTATGATTGATTGTTAATTATGATTTTCCCTGTTTTACCCTTGATTGTGTATATTGTAAATTAGAAATTATTTGTATATATTTTGAGCTATAATTCTTTTTTGTTATTTAGTTACAAAGTTATTATCCTTGTTGTAAATAAATTAAAAAAAATGGTTTACGCTAGAACTAAGTTTCATTAAGATTCTAATGCACGAGTATGTCGATGAAAATAAATTAGCTACTAAAATTTATGAAATTAGTATTCTTCTGATTTTAAGATATCTTTGCGTCATGCAAAAAACATATGAGGTCATTCACATTTGTATTGTTATTTATTTAAATCAGACTCATTCAAATGTCATGCCTTAAATTGAGTATACAAGAATTGCCACTATGAGGCAAAAATAAGTCTGTCATACTAGTTCTACGTAAGGTTATGCGCAAAAATTCTACCAAAATTTAAATTTTATACATACAACATTATATTCTGTAATTTTATGCATGCAATTATAATACATGCAATTCGTTTCATCATTATTGATTCCTTTTTCATGCATAAATGATCAATAAACATTCCTTAATTTCCATCATTTTATTTAAACATTAAAAATATGCAATTACTTAATAATTCAAATTACTTCGATTAAAAAAGTAATTTATTAAATATTTTACTTAATTAATGATAAATAATTAACTTGAAAAATCGATATTACAGGATACGGAACCCATGCCTCGAGCCCGTCTTACGCACGCCCTTGATGGTGACGTAACGAGGCGAGGTCCGTCGTCGCCGTCGCAGTGGCCGCACACGCGACAGATCTGGAGCACTCGCACACTCGCACACTCGCACACTCGCACACTCGCACACTCGTACACTCGTAGCGAGCAAAGGAAATGCGTAATCACATCAGATCCAACCTTGAATTTTATTAATTTTATGCTCGATTTTCAACGGAAAACAGAGACACAGCGAGTCTGATCTGATATTATCGAGTTATATTTTTTTCTGCTCAAATATAGATCTAGTAAATTACGGCAGCTTAAATCTAGGAAAATAATATAGAATAGACAAGGTTTGACATAAACTAGTTGCCATTACCGATGATCTGTGTGTCATGAGGCAACAATTATGGCGTATGTCATAATATTACGTAGCTATTTTATAAATTATTTATACATATAGTTACTTGGTTAGGTATGTAAATATTAAATAAAAATGTTTACTTAAATTTAGTTAATGGTAATTGAAATGACAACTGGACATCCATAAATACTGAAGACGATCACAAACTCCTGAAGAGAAAAGTGATCGCCTCATTATGTCTTAGATCGAAACGCAAGAAATGCTTTACGCTATGAATCGTGTGTATCAGCCGCATCCCCTATCTACATACGAGCATAAAGTGCACACGGCGTAACTAACACTCTAATAAGTCTAATACAATGCGGCCGAGAATGAAGGAAGCGCTTCCGCACATCTCGCGTAACAATTGAATTACGAGTTTCAGTACACAATATGATAATTGCACAATTCCATTACCATATTGTTTTTTGGAAGACAAAAAATTTAAAAGGTCAAAATCATCAAGCATCTATTACAAAGTAGCTCTCCATAACTAAATCCATTTCTAAATTAAATAATAATTTTTTTTTTCTCGATTAAAATATCATACTTTCACTTATGCTCTGGTGTTGTATAATAAATGTTATCAATACAAATGGCAAACAATTACAGACCTACATAATTTATAATAGGTAGAGCTATTGACAATACTCTCTAAATGAGTAATCGATACGACCGATAAACCTTCACCCTTGTTATCAGTATCGGCCAATCAAACAACATAATGAACGTGTAAATCAGCGAATCGGTCGCACAAGCCTCCCCCGCGCCGCCACCCGCCCCCGCTGCCGCCCGCCACGGGAACCTCGTCCCTAATGCAGCCACTGACCGGGTTTGCCGCAAGAACTCTCTCATAAGTAGGTATACAAAAACTCGTCAAAAAGTACTCAGAACATAACATAAAAACATAGAATGAACGCCGCTATAAAACTATCTCGAGGTCTTTGTTCTACTCATTTAGCAAGCTTATACAAATTAATTAAAGCACTAATTATTATATTATTTACAGAGCGTATCGCTAATTGAATGATAATGATTTCTTGATTCGGCAATAGGTGTTTACCTGCTGTCAATTTGTGTCTTTATTAATGAATCATATTTTAAGTATATTTGTGTTTCAAATTGTGTTTGCACTCAGAATATATGTATGTATCTTATTCAACAATGCATGTCAGTAATAATATGTATCAATTGAACTATATAATGCGACTAAATGTCGTTTCATTGAGCTGAACAAATTGCGGGCAAGCATCATTTACACACACAAATAATTCTAAATGCGGGTATTCATTTTATTACCCGTGATATTTATTACCTATTGTTACTTTCAAAGTCGTATTCTGTATAATGAAGATTTCTAGATAATAAAAAGCATACGTATTTAAACACATATAATTTGTTACAAGCGATTAAGATAATAAATTTATAGTTATGCAAAAGAGAATTAATTTACATTTAGTACCGAGGCGGTTGTACCTCTCGAGGTGCGGAGACATCGACGCACAATCAGCTATCCGTCATACACATCGTATATCAACCGTTCGCTGCCTTACACAACCCTTGCCTAACTCACAGCCCATAATATCGAGCGCCAATAATTGATGTGACAGATCGTTCAGAAATTTACCACAAATATTAATTTACAAATCAGCTAATTGAATGTTATGAACCCATGGAAAGAGTTTTGTGGTAAATTTTGGTTTAGATTTTAGATTTTTTGTTTTGGCACATTTTTATTTCATACTTTTACACAAACAGCTCCTATGAAGATGTATTTACAGTAGCTGTTTGTATACAAAGTGTGCCAATGCTTATAAAATCAAAATTTACGATTATTTTCTTTATAAAAATGTAATCATGAAGAACTCATAGTGTGGGCCGGCGGTGGAATTAGGTCGGTCATCCACGCACAACAATAAACATACAGTTCTTAAAAGATTAAAAATATCAATTTCAACACGATATTGATGATCCTTTTTATTTAAGAACTGGTACTCCATGTTACAAATGTCGTAAGATCTCTATGAATCATAATATCACTGACCTGTGTCGGCCTAGTTGGATGCTGTTAACACGCGGATTTGCTCGCAATCGCAGAACCCTTGCGCTGGCGCAACGTTGGGGAAACCCGAGCTCAGACCAGATACTCATTTCCATACTCGGACAACATGGTTGCGTCCGAGTATGCATAACCCTGCCATTTTAACAATTTTACACACCTAGTAATATTAAAAATGGACTCCAAATAAGGAAGTCTTACGACTATGGACGATGGGCTAACACAAGCCTTCCTCTGCACCACACCCATCGTAATGTATCGCGCTTCGAATTTAGAGAGATTATGTAATATAGAAGTGATAAACGCATGCAGACAATTATAATGAGCTTCAAATAGGATTAGCATTGAAACTTTGTATCTAGTCTCTATTCTTGCGCATACAAATACACCAAAACTTACAAACTGAAAAACAGACTTGACTTTTTGGCTTTACTTCACTATATGACCTGATATTTTAATATAGTTCTAACATGATTATAATCAGTAAACTACAAATCTGAACCAAAAGTTCTATAAATCACCTATGTAGTTATTAAAATTATATTTTCGCGAATTACTATGTTGCAATATGTACGAGACTGACATATTACGACACTCCCGGACCGAGGCGGTATGTAATCTTTCCTTGTGATGTAACATTGCTTATTTTATCTATTAAATCTGCTAAATTATAATCGGTGAAGCGATGTTATGTTACGAATAATGAAAGACCATTTAAATTGGAAAGTAATCTAACAGTAACAGACTTCCCCTATGAGATGTTACACAGGTTTCTGCTCTTCATTGTTCTTAATTAAATGCATTGAATAAAATACTTTTGTCAGGAGAAGCAGACGAGCATGCAGTCCACCTGGTGGTATGTTGCTAGTGCCGCCCATGGACATCTATAATCAACACCACATAGGATTAATTTAATCAGAACACAGCAGCGCTTAACACTGCCGTCATTAGGCAGAAATAGTTGTGGCGGTGGTGCCGCCGGACTTCGACCATGAAGGGTTCTACCACCTTAAACAATTTCTCATACTTCTCAAGGGTGTGGGAAGTTTACCAATTTGCGCATGACCAGCGCGGAGGACTATGACCAAAACTGCTCTCATAACGAGAGGAGATGCATGCCCAGCGATGGGATAATAATGTGTTGACAACAAAACTCGAGTGAATGGAAATATTAGAATTTTGCTTTAAGTCTATTACGTCATATCAGTCTATGTAATTTCACATTTATCACTTTACTTACTGTATCTAATAGCGTTCCTGTGATTCGCTAATCAACCCGATGTAGAGATAATACCATCTCCCAGAGAAACGAG
The DNA here is from genome assembly GCF_041222505.1 of Epargyreus clarus. Taxonomy (NCBI): domain Eukaryota; kingdom Metazoa; phylum Arthropoda; class Insecta; order Lepidoptera; family Hesperiidae; genus Epargyreus; species Epargyreus clarus. The sequence continues at coordinate 13,466,415 of NW_027332218.1, forward strand.
GAAAAAAATGTAAACAAACCAAGCTTCTAAATCAATTCGCTGTAAAATGAAAACGTTTCCTCATCAATTTGTGAAAGCCCCAGTATAAATTTAACAGGATAAATTTAATATATTTCCTATTAAATTTACAACGAATTAGGTTTATTAAGTTTTATTTTTTAAAATGTAAGTACCTACCTAAATTTTGATATCATCATTCTATAGGCGGATATGAATGGAATTATTATTGTACCTAAAATAAAGACAGTGGGACTTTATACCTAATTGTTATGCATTTTGACTTCTGCACTAGAATGCACCTGATCTGAGATTTAAATAAAAGCGTGTTAATTAGACATAACCCTGTATTTTTTAAATGAATTATCATTTAGTTTAGTGAAGAAAACATCACGAGGAAACCTTAAAGGTGTGTGAAGTCTACCACCTGCATTTAGTAAACGGGGTAGGCTATGGTTTGGGTCCTTCTTTTTCTGAGATAAGATCCACCATGCCCATTTGCATGTTTTTCTTATAAGATTTATAAATTATTTCAATGTTATGAAAGTGTTATAATGTTAAATTGCTGCTTTATATTATAACACAACCAAATTATATTGTTATACGTGCCCTGAAAAGCCAGTGCGGTACCTGAGCAATATCCAAAATTTTGTAATGTTTATTAACCAATAATTCGCATTCACAAAAAACATTGAAAAACAACTCAGTCATAGAAAATGCTACATATTAACGCTTCACACTTAATACATTATCATGTATAAGCCATATTAACTCCATGTAAAGTTGAAAGGCTTGCTAATTAAACATTTTGACACAAAATTATTGCATGCACGTCGATGTCCTTCATGACTACCACTCACTGGGTAAACTGCAAAAAATATAAAAACACTACGACAAAAAAATAATGACATTACATCTAATTAATCACATAATCTCTTAATTAAGTGTCTTATAAATTGGCCAAATGCGAGTTGCACGCGGGCGGTTCCGTAGCACAATTTTTTGATAAACCAAAAAAGAAATGATATTGAATCTTTGATAAAATGATTCGAAATTGTGTCGCCAACTGTACTTATTTAGTCGGGCACCACCATACCGGTGTTTGTTACTATATATCTACCATCTGTGCAAAAGGTACATTACTTTTAACGAATGGCGCTAACGGCGTTAAATAACTTTATTTATAACAATCATAGATTAGTAAAGATTACTCACTCCTAACTAGAAAATGTACCCAGTTTTGAGAATTGAAATACTTGCGTAAAAAAGTTTTGCCACGTCTCCGTGCTAAAATATCCCTAAAATATTTGAAAGAATTATTTATTTATTATGTAAATTCATGTAAATTACGCAGTATTAGTTATTTATTCGTAAATTTTCTCTATAAATGTTTTTATTTGCCAAGAATTCAAAAAAGAACTTACGATAATAAGCCATTTGTGGCTTCATTCAATTTCAAGGCGGCGAAGTATCTTTACTAATCTATGATAACAATAATGTAATTCCATGTCCTATTTTTAATTCAGACAGATAAAAAAAATATACATTTGAGAACTTACTTTTTCATTCTAGAATTTTAAGAAAGACAAAGGTTAATATCGATAATACTGATGTTGATATGATCGATATAATAATGTTATCAGTTGGTATTCTAGCCAGTTGTCAGTTGGTATTCTACGAGTAGTGGACCTACTTAACGCACAATTATCAGTGCAATATTTTAATTTGATTATCCACAGGCGGGGACGCGGCCGAGGGCGGCGGAGGGACCTTGCGACACCCTCTCTATTTATATTCGATGTAAACGGTTTCTAATAATTTTATTCACAGACATCGGAGCAGCGCGTTGAAGTCTATTGTTACGCCTAATTGCATTTTAGTGGTGTTTCTTTTTAACGCTACAAATCTAAACAAAATACCAAGTATTATCTTTATGTTGATCATATTACTTAATTCATTATCTCACACAAGTAATGTATGTATATATTAGTAAATACTGATATAAGTAATGTGTAAAGTATGTTGCTGTAGGAGTGTCGGATTATTTTCCTCAATAATTATTTTATGTATGTAGGTGATGAATTTTGTTCCTCTTATTGAGTAACCGTGAAATGATCCGCCGGCGAGTGCTAGTGAGGTGTGAGAGTGATGCAAATGATTGCGGAGATGCAAGCAGCGCTTAATCTTGGAGCGCTCGGTTACGTGGGATCCAGTTGGAGATATCTGATACAGCTGCACATTAGGTCATCTGGTGATGGATTGCACCACTTTTCATTTTATGCTCTGACTCTTAGTAGGCAGTAGGCACACCTTGACAGAGACGTATGGACCTACGTATTTTATGTGTTACGGAGCATACATAAAATTTAGTTTTGAATTAAGGTGCAATTACACCAAACTGAATGTATAATTAATATTATATTATAACATTTAACTATTAAATTACATAATTATGTATAATAAATGCATATAATATACATAATAACGTTTATAAATTATACATGGTCCAAATATTAATTCACAAAACTCTCTTATATTAAGTAATCTATAATGTTCAATCCAATAATGAGCAGAAGTGTCAGCATTGATCTAAGAAGCGTTGTGCGCGTCGCGGCGAGCAGGAATCATCGCTTTCTGTAGCGTTATGTAAGCCGGCACTAATTATAATATACGCAGCACTTCTGACTCACTATGTAATGTATCGCTTGCTCCGGGCTCCGCACCCGTTAGAAAAGCCGCACATCGAGATAGCACTGCATTAGCTGTATGAGGAAAACCATTTCCAAACCAATACAATGTAACTCTGTCGTGTAGCTTACTATTCTGTCTATGTCTAAGTATATTATATCCGTATTAATAAAGCACCTATAATTGGACTACGTCCTATTCGAGGTAATAAAGAAACGATAGTGATAGCCTTATGGTTAAGAAACTCGGCCTTTCGATCGAGGGGTCCGAGGTTCTAATTTCAGGTACGCAGGTTCAGTTTCAGGTACCTTCGATTTTTCAAGATTATGTACGTATCATAAATTAATTATCACTTGCTTAAACGGTGAAGAAAAACATCGTGAGGAAAGCTGCACACCTGAGAGATTTATAAAAAAAATTTCAAAGGTATGTGAAGTCTACCAATATGCACTTGGCCAGCTCGGTGCACTATGGCCTAATCCTTCTCACTCTGAGAGGAGACCCGTGCCCATTAGTGGGACAATAATGCGTTGATGGTGATGACCCAAGGGATATTAAATGGAAATGATAAAAACAGCTTAAAACGTATTCAGTTGACCCTACCAATGAATTCTTATTACAGGTGTAAGTGCTTGACAGTGATCATCATTAAATAAATTATACATAGAGTATAATATACATATATTTATCCGATTATTGAATGTATGTAAATGTATGTGTAGGGATTATGCTTATTACAACAAGCAAAAAACGTATATTTTTTTCTTAAATAAAAATAGATTGGTAAATTATCAGTAAATCAATATGATAATTAGTTCACATAAATACATAATTGAACTTGAACTTTAAAACATGAACAGTTCTTTATAATGATGGTATTAAATTTATCATTGCGAATGATTAATATTATTAAGATTAAAATGTACTAAACATCACGTAACAACAGAGAGGTTGTAGTGAAAATAAAGATTATTATATAGATCACCCATACATTGAACAGACACCAACAAAACTGTGTCACATAGTGGTGTGTATTTTTCCCGTAACAACAGAAGCCGACGGCAATGCTTGAAGGTGGTAGAACCTTTTGTAGTTCGACTCCGGCGGCACCACCACCACAACTATGTCTACCTAATAACAGCAATGTTAGGCACTGCTGTGTTCCGGTTTGAAGGGTGTGGTAAGGGAGACAGACATTTCCGAGGCGTTCCAGCTTAGTCCTCAGGGGTAGCGGCGCATCTGTGGCTGACCTCAGGTAGGAATATCTAATCCTATCTGGGGTTGATTACAGGTGTCCATGGGCGGCAGTAGCCACTTACCATCAGGTGGACTGCATGCTCGTCTGCTACTCCTATATTATAAAAAAAGGATTGAGGGAGCTGCAGTCCATAAAGCTTAGCAATGATAACTCCTAAAACATTATTAGACCACGTTATTCACCCAAAAGTGTACACTACATATAAAATATAATAAAAAAATATTTAAGTCAATTAATTAAAAATCCGAATTTCAAACTTGACTGTTTTCTTGTTTTTAATTATAAACCTCATTATCGCGTTATTTCATTGCTATCGTTTATGTTTATTCAGGTACACACATGTGTAATAAAACGCAATGTGACAAGGAATGTGAACGTGTTACGGAAATATAGTAGATGAATTAATAAAACATACCTACATGAATATTTAAATGTGACACAATGATTTGGTACAGACGAGTTCTTAATTACCAAAACAAGTTACATAAGTTTCTGAGCTTTTTAGAGGCATTACATTATTACATACGAGCAGTCAGCGCCGTGACACGAATGCGCCTTCACTTGTTCCGCATTAAACGACGTCACACCAGCATTTAACTGTTCGTAACAAATATGATGATTTTAACGCAGTGATAGCTAGTGGTTAAGAAACTCGGCCTCTTAACCGAGGGTCCGAGGTTCAAATCCCAGGCGCGCACCTCTGTTTTTTTTTTAAATTAACTCGTATGTGCGTATTATAAATTAATTATGATCACTTGCTTAAGCGGTGAAGGAAGGAAACCTAAGAAATTAAAAAAAAAACATGTAAGGTATGTGAAGTCCACCAATTCGCACTTGGTTAGCATGGCGGACTAATGGCTTAATTCTTCTCATACTGAGAGAAGACCCGACCCCTGCAGGGGAACAGTAATTGGTCGATGACAAGAAAACATTAAGCATTTCTAGTTGGCGTAAAAAATGTTTTTACATAATTTAAGTAATGTTCCTTTTACTATTATTTTGTGTCAGGCACTTAAGGCAACCGCTGAAATGGCGCGATTGCACGGAGCGGGCGTCCGCTGCGGTAAGCCGCTGCGCGTGTAAAATCCTTTGCATGCGTTCGCCCCTATGGCGCTATTCATTCTATTTTTCAATACAAACACATGCGTGTGCTCCTGCGTCAATTTTAGTTGACACCCTTAGATTCAAAAACAGGGATTAAACGTTAACGTTAATTTTAGTGTATTGGAGTCTTCCTTTGAAATGTAACAGATGATTAATTGATCATTGAATGATTTATTACTGGCAAAACCGATTAGCGAGCCTTGTTCACAGTATATTCAATACCCTTACCACGAGTTTTCACGATTTGACAAATATGACTGTTTTGGTATTTGTTTACGTATTTGCCCGTACATTTCCAATCAGCGCCCCTAGCGGACTGTATCAGAACTGATTGGAAATGTATGGGAAATACATATACAAATACAAAAACAATCATTTTTGTAAAAAACATAATAATTCATACTAAGGGTACAGGAGACTTCTGTTACACGTAATTTATACATATAACCTGAAATTTAATATCATGTAAACAATGCATTTAATTAATTAGTGCACGTAAACCATAGATTTACTAAACGTCATTTTACGTATTTTATTCCACCTTATCTCAAACATATTTCTCTTTTCTCAAACATCGTAGCAATTTTACTAGTAATTCATATATTACGTTTCGCAATTTACATTTTAAGCAAACTTTATAGGGGCATATTGCAATACTTGTGAATATTGATGTTCATGTACCACATTTGTGGTAAACAAAATGATGGCCGTGAACATCTTCGTGAATCGTCGATAATTTGTGAAAATGTGTACATTTTGTAATAACGTGTAACAGTAATGTGAAAAGACAAACAGACGACCGGAAAGCTTTTCAGAGTCGCGTCTAAACAGCTTTTAGTTTCACGTAGGGCGCGGCTGTCAGTTTAGCGACCACCAGGGCCGGATTGGGAAGAGTAGGCCCTGGGGCAACGAAGGAGCGTAGCCCCTTATTATTTTCTGAATATAGGGAACATTTATTTCGTTTAATCTTTAAAAAATTATCGCTGGTAAATAAAAATATTTCAACAAAGAATATTAAGTGCTAGTCGGAAATTGTTGGTAAAATGCAATGTTACAAATGTAAAATAAGATTATTTGGAAAAAAATACGTAAAAGTGGATAAAAAAGTACAACCCCTCGAAATTTGGTATTTTTTTAACTCTACTCTAGAGAGGGGCTCTTATGGAGGCCCCGTCTGCCCTGAATGCGGCTCTGGCGACAACAACGGTGCCTGTGGATGACCCTCAGTCACGCGGCCTTCCTTCCGCTGCCACTACGCTCCTCCGCTTGTTCTGACAACTCTTGTGACATAGAGTAGAGTATAGAGGCGACGCTGTACGTTACCAACTTACCATAGCGTTACCCAATATACGAGTTAAAATATATGCGTAACATATACAGTAACTCTACTGTAAGTAATAGTTAAATTACATTTAATTTGGGAGAACTCCGTCTCCATAATAATATCATGAACAATATATGGAAAATATTACGAATTTTATTGCATTGGTATATTAATAATCAGGTCAGAATATCACTATAATTACAAGACATTGCAAAGAGATGCTTTTTGAAGCGTAATGAAATAGGTAATCATTAAAATACTTTCCTAAAAATACTTACATTATATCTAATCACCGTAATATAAATAAAATTTCAGAGTATTATTTTCATTTCTTTTTGTGGTCATTTACAATTAAAGTCCAACGATCTTACACAATCGCTGTAAGATTTGCATTTGCTTAATGACTATTTTTCGCCAAGTGGCGGCTCTAATCTCTCATTACAAGCTCAATTTCGGTTAATTACTCCAGCCTAACGAGCCCCGCGCTATCGCCGCAATCTCACGTAAGGACCTTAATTTATCCATTTGCGTGACACACAATCATTACAATAATATGCAATTAAAAACATGTATCTACGTGTTTTAGTTAAAAAGTAAAAATTAGATTTAAGTGAAAATGTCGACTATAGTTTTAATACTAAATAATTGCTACGACTCTAAGTTTATAAAAATAAAAATCAACACTTACACCCTTAGTATGAGTTTTTACGTTTTTACAAGAATTACTGTTTTTGTATATGTTTACATATCAGCGCCACTAGCGGACTATATCAGAACTGATTGTAAATGTATGAGAAATACGTAAACAAATACAATAACATTCATTTTTGTAAAAACATAAAAACTCATGCTAAGGGTACTGAATTGTGAAAACGGATATTTTGTACATATAAAATTTTACGACCCTTTGAAATGCAACTGTACAATACAAGAACATATATTGGCTATAAATTAAAATTAATAAATTAAAATCTGTTTTTTTTATACCCTATTGTTCATAAACATTATTTGAAATATATTAATTATAACTAAACATCCTTTTATTAAAGTATGTGTCGTTAAATGACAGCGCAAAAGCTAGTTAACAATGAAGCACCGTAATAAGATAAGATGTTGACGAGCCTCATGACGTAACATGACGTAACGCCTGCGCAGGCGCCGGCGACGTTTCGGATGGTCTACGGGATGCTCCTACGAAACATCCTGTGAGAAAGCGATGTAGTGTCCGAGTTATCTTGCCTACGATTTCGAAATACAAGCTCTAAACAGATACAAGTAATTTGTATTTAGGAAAATTATAATGTTACCAGAATTAGATTACAAAACTTCATAAATTTTCTATTCTTACCCCTCTACTTGTCTATATGCTAAAAGAACATAGTACATAGTTGAAAGGTACATTATATTTTAATTACTAACGTCCGTGAATTACCATTTTAGAATTCAAGAACTGAATACGTCAATTAAAGTTTTAGGTGCAGATAAAGCTCTATATTTTTTAACCAGTATAATGTTAAATATCCACATTTATAGAATCAAAAATATAAGATACAAAGACATCCTACCATATCAAAACACGCACCAAAATGAATGAACGTCCGTCCTTTTATAACCGAATTTTAAATGTTCAGCTTCCGTTCATCTTCACTAAATATAGGGAAGTAACATTATGTCAATTCTCTCGGTAAGTATTTGTGGTGTAATTGCAGCAAATACATCAATTTCGGCTAACGACGGACATTATGGGCCTCGCGACCTCCATTACTGCTCACGCAGCCTGTAATTTCTTTTACCTTCGTATTTAAATATTGCAACTTAGAGTTCCGTGTCGTAATGAGCGTAGAATACGACATTATAAATAATATTCTTCATTAAAACAAATTTACCGGAGAGGATCGATGGATTACGTGAAATTACTGGTCCGAGTATTGTTCATGTACATGGAGACTAATTATAAAACACGGAGGTTGTAATCGACACGAATGTAATTTGTAAATAAGCAATAAAACTTTTTGATTTATTGGTTAATTACAGACTTCATCTTACAGTAATGTTACTTATTATGGCGAGTTCAATTAACTGCACCGCGAGTCGTGTCGCCGCGCGCCGCAGCACACCGCACCGCACCGCACCGCACCGCACCGCCGCCGCCGCACGCCACGCGCGCCCCCTGCCCTCCGACACACTTTACGCCGCTATGAATATTACATGCATTTAATTTTAATGGTAATTTTTGCGTGTAGTTGTTACCTACCGCTTTATATGCGCATTGTAACACGTGGAAGTTGCTAAATATCGTGAAATAGATTGCTCAATTAGAATTTTGTTACGAAACATCCCTGTTACAAATGAATTAAAGGTTTTCTTAAGATAATATCTAATGTAAGGCGAGATGGTGGGTTTTCATTAACTATGAAATAATTTTATGAACTTTTTCAAAATAAATAAGATTTAGATTATGCCATACAAAAGACATCAACGCGTTTTGAACTTAAAAAATAACCTTTAGTAAATAAGCCGTAATATGATTTTTTTCTTTGGTTACAAAATATGTTAATTTATACATAAGTAATATATTCATTTTTGTAACATAAAATTATGACATGAAGATTTATGCAAATTTACGTAAGTGAAAATTCCAAATACGGTAAGGCTGTTTAAAATCTTTTGTTTCTTAGGTGTAAATCTTGATTGACATTCAATAACGTTGAACCTGGTGTTAGAATTAGCATACAAATGTAACTTGCGTAACGTTGCGGCCGCTGCCTCGCGTCAACAGTTAATACTGCGTACTCTAGGGATGAGTGATAATCCTGTCCGTTATTATTCAGTATAAATCGCTATTTTAATTCATTGAAACATCACTTTAATTCATATTTGAAAATATAAGAAAATAGTAACTTAACTTGATTTTTAAACATCATTCCTGTATTATAATAGTAGAGTCAGACGCTGCAGGTTTGAAGTGTGTGGAGACATTTAAAACGACATAAATACTAGACATTTAAACTTCGTATTTAAGTATTTCAAGTAGGTAAAATGTCTCCGGTACGTATATGAGTATGAGTTTTTACAAAAATGACTGTGTTTGTTTACGTATTTACCAATACATTTCCCCAGCGGACTGTATAGAACTGATTGAAATTTAAATGTTGGTTTGAAACCATTTATTAGTCCAGGGCTAGCATCTGGGCTACGCATCTGAACCCGACCTCAAATAGGAATACAATTCTAACTGTTTATGGGCTGCAGGGGTCACTTACCGATAGATGCTCGTTTGTCACCTCTACATCATAAAAACATTTTTTTCATTAAACTTTGGTATTCAAAAAAGTTAAAACATAAATAAATATCGTTAAGTAAATCATGTTTAACTAATTATTAATTATTTACTAACTAGGTACCCTACTTAATTAAAAATGTGCATGTGCAATCATTCCATCAACATGAAAATCTGCATTTGGACATAATCGGCAACCCACAATCTTCAATAATCCTTTCACTTGTATTCAATTTTCGTAAGAAAAAATCTCCAGATCTAAGATCAACCAGTACGAGCTTCCACTGCATTTGAGAATTGCATTATGTAAGGCTAGTCGAATGGACGGACTATCTATCTAAGAACATATCTATATGCATCAATTTAATTTAACAAGTTTCGCTGTTATTATGAGTAATATAAATGATGATATATTTCTAGTTTATTCTAGATACTAACAGGATATTTAAGTATCCTACATTTAACGAGCTTATTTTATATTTGTAATGCTAACAAGATATTTTATTGGTAACACCTTACTTTCTCTCACAATTTTTATAGCAGTATATAATACCTCTCAAAATAAAGTGTAACATAATCTCTCTCAACATAAAACATAATTATGGCAATGATGATATCATACGATGTTATACAATCCGAAGAGCATAATATTGTTCGCAGGATTAAGGCAAAGGCCGGGGATCGTGCAGACACTTTCATATTCAAATGCTCTGCTGTTCCGTGTATCTGTTGCACCATGAATATTCACTGACCGCTCACCGTTAGAGAGCTGCTTCATTTCAACGTTACGTTTAGTGTTAAATACAGCGGAATTATACAACATTATGAAGTTTTAAAGAAATCTTCAAAATTTTCAACTGAATAAGGAAAAAACATAGTGTCGCGACAAGCTAGGTAGTGGCTTCCAAATAATATTAGTTTTAACTTTAGCAAATTCAATTCACCGTTGATGCTGACAATTTTTCGACAGGCGTTTTGTACACTATATCTGTTAATAGCAAGCGCCAAAAATTTAATCCAATCTTTATGCAATAACTTGTAGGTCCCAACACTAATTTGTCATTCGTAACAACACCGCACTTCCTCGGAGAAATCGGCCACTTTCTTATCATATTTGGCTGCACGCACATTACACCTATGACGAGTTGAAACATATTATAAACACAGTCTAAACAAACTTTGATAAGGTTCCAACGATCGTGAACTACATATTTAGTCTTCATACAAAAAGGTAGAGTAACTTTACTATAGTCATGGGAGGAAAAAGGTAGAGTAACTTCCTCCCATGGTTATCATGCGATATGTGGGTGTTTGAAAATGATATTTAAAAAAATGTAATTTGAAATCATTATTTATATATTCGTAAATTTCGTATTTAGAAAAAAAACTCTTATGAATTATACAAAATATAATTTATGAAACAACCATGACACGCATGATGTGCTCACTTCAACGCAATGATCATTGCGTCACGGTGGTAACGATGCGAATGAAATGACTCCGAAAATTTAAGCCTATATCACTAATTAATATGTAATAAACAATCTAAATTGTAATCATGAAGCGCATGTGTGACGTGACATTTTGTACAGAACACGAGCAAAAACTAATTAACATTTACGAAGTAGCCGACTTATTAATCGAAGGTTTTTGTCTTCTTGTACTTTTCTTCATAAGAACCTTACACATCAAGTACTATTGCATATTATATATTAAATCAGAATAAATTTAACGACTATTTTATTATTTCGTCTTTAGAAGCAATATAGTATTATTTTTAGAGGATTTTTATATTATAAATAGATGTAGTAAACAAACATACAGTCCACCTGATAGTATCTAAGTGATAAATGACGCTGTAGGATAAGTAAATGGTTTCGAATGTCGAAAAGCTAAGAGTGTGTACCTTAAATCACACCCTTTACACTAAAACAGTAACGTTTAGCATTGTTGTTATAAGGCATGAATATAATATGTAGCGCCTCTGGAGTCGAAGGTCTAACATTTATAACCCGTATAATAATAATAATAGATATTGAACCAAAATTATACTTTTACGTAGGCAACTGTGTTGAAATAATAGCGAAGTACGTGTTCCAGTTTTTAGGGCAACAGATGATTATTTTGATAAAAATTACATTCTTCATAAGCCAACGTAGAAAAAATCCATATTTAAGTATGCACAAGTTTAACTTATCTGTGTCATATCCGTGACGAGGCCGCTACGAGTTTAGTAACTATTAAGTAAGATTTATTTTAATTTTCCACTGTCGAGGTACTGTAATTTTTAAATCTACATTAATACAGAAGGTACAAGAGTCAATACATAAATGGGAAGGTATATACATATTTATGACGCTCTACAATTATCGTAAAGTTCTAATTTTAATTTTCAACTACGCAGGTTTAAGCAATGTACACCATTAATGTATTAATGTATTAATGTACGTTGAGAGTGGCAACAATAAGATGTTACAAATGCATGGATCGAGAACCAGTTGTACAACAGTTCAATGTATACAATGCACTTTGCAGTGCTATCGGCACCTTTATATCTCCGTTAAACATATCGGCAATAGCATTACTATCGTTAACTGCAGTTAAGAATCCATTCTTGGCTACATCAACCACGTAAACGATTGAACAGTTAACAATTTGATTGCTAAAGATAAATGAGTAATGTTGCTGATTTTCTTGCGACACCTGTAAACGTAACTTAATAAAATTCTTCAAACATGTGTAATACCTAAGAACCAAACAAATGACATTAACAGAAAGTAATACATGTATAAACTCTGCCTCATGATCGAGGCGTCCGAGGTTCAAATCCCAGGCACGCACCTCTAATTTTTCATTTATGTGCGTATAAGAATTGCGTGAAGGAAAACATTGTGAGAAAACCAGCACACCTGAGAAATCTTAAAAAAAAGCAAGTTTTCTAAGATATGTGAAGTCTACCAATACGCACTTGGCTAATCCTTCTCATTCTAAGACGGGACCCGTACCTAGCAGTGGGACAGTAATGGGTCGATGATGATGATAATGAATATATTGTTAAGGAAGATAATACTGAATAATTACTAAAGATTATAATTCCATCCCAACGATGTGTAGTGGGCTTAAGGTGCGTGGCGCTGGCTCGCGCGTGTCCTTGGCGCGGGGAGCAGGGGCCCGCGCGGGGCGTCCTCGGCACTAACTAGAACTACTTTCAATTTTTGTACTTTTTTGTCTTATTGACGGTGTACTAAGTATGAATATGTTATGAATAAATATTTTTTTATTATTTTTTAACCCTATACACTATAGTAAAGTGACTAAAATTTATATTGATGAAGGTCGTAGAACTCTTTGTGGTTCAACTCCGGAGGCACCACCGCCTAACCTATTTCTTCCAAACAACAGCAGTGTTCAGCGCTGCTGTGTTCTAGTTTAACGGGTGTAGAAGGGGAGACATACTCAATTGAGGCGTTTTTAGTTCTTAGTTGTAGGAACGTATCTGTTGCCAACTTTAGGTAAGAATATAATCATATCGGGGGTTGATTGCAGATATCCACGGACGGCAGTAGTTACTTAACATAAGGTGGTGTGCTATTTTATAAAAGAAATAAAAAATATATTTAAATGTTTTTCTCATCAACTAATCAACCATTAACACAACATAAACATGCAAGATTATATGAACATATAACGTTTACAAAGAGTACAGCGACATCAATGACTAAATGAATATGCATAGTGAAAGATTGCCGCCGGAGCTTCCGGCTTGCGAGGAAACGCCGCAATAATGCATCTAGAGTAATGGAGAGCGCCGCAACCAGATCTGCAGCTTACATTCTTTTGCTGTAATACAAATTATGATGAAACTCATTTGCGAGAATCCGCAACGTGTATGGCGGTATTTTATATATATGGAGATTCTGGCTGACTTACATAAGGCACTATCTTAATCTCAGTCCTCTGGAGTGATAATGCATATGGTTTCACTTATTATATATGGAGTTGTTACAGATGTCTATGGGTGGCAGGGGCCGCTTAACCTCAGGTGGACCTGCTACTTCAATTTCTTAAAAGTGCATGCAAAAAAATAAAATATGTATATAGAAAATACACATCATTACTAGTGCTATTAAGTATGTAATAAAATTGGCAAGCGGAAATAGAAGTAGAATCACTGTTTAAGTCTATTGCAGATGCGTGACATTTCAAATATCTTCGAATCAGATCACAGTTGTTAAGAGAAAGGTGTTACGATGACGCAGACGTGGTCCAAAACAAATAGTTCTACCACCTTTAACCGATTGTTCTCAAAGTTTCAGCACGTCCGCCTCGTTATGAATGAACGGGGCGGTTGCCCAAGCGAGCGAAGGACTCGCTACAATTACACTTTACTCCCCGTAAAGGAAAAACACCGTCTATGTTCATGTGTTGCCGCCTGCCACTCACAGGGCTGCAAATACTAAATACTATTATTTAATTAACGACAAAGAGAAATGTCTATCATGATAACAACAAAGCAAATACGAATTTTCTTTGCAATAAATTAATCATGTAATTTGTAAATAATACATAAATCTATTAATAATCATATTACACGAAAATAATCAAATTTCATTATTTACTTCATTCGATGATGGTTAAATAGGATTAGTATGTATTAAGCCCTGAGACTAATGACACTCATTACTGTCATATTGGACGTAAATTTTTTACTAAATCTTAAATTCAATTTGGCACCGCTGACAAAACTATATGCTTATTAATAAAACTTGTAATCGTAGACAAATAATCAAATTGTATAAATAAATCTACAAACATTAGGAATATTCCATCTTCACTGAGTATAGATGCAAGTAAAAACACGTTACGTAAGTGTAAAAATAGAATAAGTGTAGATAAATATTTTATAGTTTAATACCAGTGAGGTGTGGTAACCCTATTAGCGCGGTTCGGATTAGAAAGGAGGCGTCGCCGCGGGCGCGCGCTAGTGCTTGTTTTGAAACGCGGTGACCTTACGTGTGGGTAATTTGATTATGACTAGCCAGTAGCCACCGGCTGCCTAGTGCTCGCAGTATCCGCCGCCACTCCTCGTAAATACGCCATAAAAGTTACCTTACAAGATTTGTGCATTTGTACATTTGTGTTGTATGTACGAGCTTTAGTACACTTAAAAAGCGTATTCTATCATTATTAATTTATGTAACAATAGTAGCAATCACGTATTAGATCTTTCATAATATCTTTTATCATATAAGAAGAACAAGATTTTCACATGACATTGATTACATACTCGTATGATCGCTACTCGCAAAGAATACTTAGCACGTCCTGTCATGTGCTCACATGACGTGCCATCGTTGCCACTTACCATTGCATATCAGAACTGCTGTTAGGCATAAGTATCTCGGTGGTACTGTGTTCATGATGAGCTCTATCATTTCTTTAGCTATCAATTTCTTACAATATATAAAATACATGCAACAAGAACGACAAGAATATAGAGCTACAACGAGCCTCTGGATAGTTAAATAAAATTATCGTTATCTTGTGTAGATTAGCGATAACTGTATAATAGCGACAATATGTTATATTACTTTATTGCAAGTTCGTAAAAAGGAATGTTACACAGTAACATAGTTTGATAACCGTTAAAATCATACTTAACCAAAAAATTCGTGTCATTTTAATGTAGAGACTCGTTAACGGGGATTAAGCAAATGAGTATTTAACGCAAATGAGAGATTGTCGCAACGTCGCCGCGCGTCACTCTCCACTTGCAATACTTACGTTATCATCTCATTATGCTATCTGAAGAGAACCGAATACTACCGTTGAATGTTTACTACATATCTATGCATCTTAATCCAGAGCAGTAACTAACGAGCACAGTTAAGACCTCATGTAGATAGTATGTGTGTTGTCCCTGAAGTACCGGGATCAGTACCCTTACCATGAGTTTTTACGTTTTGATAAATAAGACTGTTTTAGTATTTGTTTACGTATTTGTCCATACTATATCCAATCAGCGCCCCTAGCGGATTGTGTCAGAACTTTGAAATTGTATGAGCCAATACGTAAACAAATACCAAAACAGTCATATTTGTCAAAACGTAAAAACTCATGGTAAGGGTACAGAATAGGACTACGGAATCCCCTGTCTGTCGTAGGAGGCGACTAAAAGGGGACTTCCGGGGTTGCAGGCGGAAAGAGTGGGAGCTCGAACCGTCCAGCAAGCGACCCCGAGAAGGACGGCGGTATGTGTGGTCGCATATCGTCGTAAACACCAGCGGTATGGAGAGCGCCTGGGCTCACCTGGGCGGAGCCTGATGGAGTAACACGTTCAGAGGACTCCGGTTGCGTTCCGTTGGAGATCCCGGAGTCCTCTTCGTAGCGCTGAGGATGGCCACCGAGGGGGTTTTAGTGCGGTAAAAATCCCACATAACCCCGTGTAGCTCCCACAACACTGGGTACCTTTTGAAGATTTCCCCTCGTCAACAAAAAAAAAAAGGTAGTATGTGTGTACATAACTGGACCTACCGTACGTAGTAATGATATTATTGAGTTGAAAGCCTGATGAGTATTAGTGGTTCATAACTATCTTACAATCCTTACTTTACAAAACCTTTTTTGATTTTTGTCTAATTTCGTAAAAGTGAGTGTAAAGAATCTGATGTTGTATTAGTATAAGAGAAGTTGAGGTCAACGAACTGTTTGTTTATAGATCGCCACCCCGAATACATTATAAAAACTTTACTCGCAACAATATTGTTTGTTTAATACGATAAACAAATACTATTTTAGGCCCTGTAGACGTATCTTGCGGTACATAGAGATTTGCGCAATATATTGCATGAACATCAAAAATATTATATGTCTTAATGAGCACACTGCAAAGGTCGTCTCTGGCTTGGCCTCTAATAGCATTACTTTCAAATTTTCATTAATCTTATTGAAATCCCCACATGTATACATCTTTATAGGTTATCTGATGACTCGAGCGAGTAATGCATACAAAAAAACATTGCACCAGTGCCTTGCAACACTACGAGTATATACATTATTAATATTTTTTTCTAATAATTGACTTGTTCAAGTTTTACGAATTTGGAGAAAAAAATTATAGTCATCAATATACAATCTACAGCATAACCAGCATACACAAGCATAGAGGTATGTAAGTGTACATAATATAATATAATAATATAATAATTATATGGAAGCCTTTTTGTTATATTTGAACTGACATTGACATTTAGAATTTTATTGAAGAAAATAATCATATAAAGTTTGTTTTAGTGCCATTGCATCAACTCTTAGTTTATGATACACACACACACACACATACTCGTACATGTAGAGTCTACCGTCAAAAATATGTAACTCTGTTAACTGTACCCTTATCATGACAAAACATAAAGCGCAATTTTGTCAATTTAGACATTTAATGTTACGTTACTGACATTATAGTTATGATACAATCCGCTAGGGGCGCCGATTAGAAATGTATAGGCAAATACGTAAACACATACCAAAACATTAATTTTTGTAAAAACGTAAAAACTCATACTAAGGATACTGGTAGCTTTAATGAATCCGATATTCAATTTTTATTACGCACGTTTTACAGCATACTGGATGTTTCAGTGAAGTAGCAATGAGAACGGTCACGGATGCCCTTACTACACGATTTAAACCAAAACACAAAAGCGCTTAATGTAACTTTTGGCATGATGAGGCGGTGATACCTTCGAAATCGAACCACGTAAGGTTCTACCACTTTTAATTGAAGTAGTTAATATACCTCCAACGTTTTATTACTTCCAGTGCAGACTTATTTCCACTACTGGATCTACTACGATGTACATCTTAGCCGGACGTAGGACACTACAAATGTGAATAGTAGCATTATATTCATCTGCAGGTTGGACCCATAGCCATAGTTTAAAGGTGGTGGAACCCTTTGTGGTTCGACTCCGGCGGCACCAGCGCCACACCTATTTCTGACTAATAACAGTTTTGAAGGGTGTGGTAAGGGAGACATACTTTTCCGAGGCGTTCCAGCTTAGTCGTCAGGGGTAGCGGCGCATCTGTGGCCGACCTCAGGTAGGAATATCTAATCCCATCTGGGATTGATCACAGATATCCATGGGCGGTAGTAGCCACTTACCATCAGTGGACTTCATGCCCGTCTGCTTATATATTATAAAAAAAAAGTTATCATGTTAAATATATTAATTGATATATTTAAAAAGACAATAATTTTTATAATGATTTACATATGATATATTCAATTAATTCAGAGTCCAATTGAAGTTACAATTGATTATGTAAGATTGAGCTGCTCAAATTTTATTTGCACATGACTCAAACCTGCATAGGTTAACATATTTAAGGTTATTTAAAATCATCAAATACCTCATTATGTAAACATTGACATCACTTAAAATCTGCCAACTCAAATTGTTACCAACTCTTATAAATTAAGAGACTAAAGCTCTTGATAGAGTCCCGGTATAGAAAGGGAGATAGATGGTCTTTATGAAGGTTTTTCCTTCAAGCCTATTATAGTGGGCACTGATATGTCTGAATGAATGATTGATCGCAACAGCTACCGCGAAACTTGCTAGGATTCTTAATTCGAGTATTGGTCAGAATGAGGTCGAAGTAGCGAATATCGTATGCACGGAGTGCGTTGGTCAAGTTGCTGCTGCACCGTCACAATGTTTATTTACTTACGCACGAGGATGCCGGCGGGTCTGCGCGTCGCTCGCATCTCCCACCGCGGCCGGCGCCGGCGCCCCCCTGCCGCGCGGGCCGGGCGCGCGCCCGCGCCGCCAGTCAGTGCCTCCAGCTCCGCCATGTCTGCCGCACGCCCGCTCGCCGCCCGCCCGCTCGCGCTGCCGCTCGCCGCGCTGCTCGCCGCGCTGCTCGTCGCGCAGCTGGCCGCCGCCGCCCCGCGCGCGCCGCGCCTGCGCCGCCAGCTCGCCGACGACAACGCGCTGCAGCCGCTCGACGTGAGTCTTACCGCTTGACGCTCATCCAACACTTGGCCGAGAAATTCGCAAACTCTCGATGTAACCGGGAAGCGCTATTTTACCAACTGGTCTCCCTGGGAAGAACGGTAGCTAAAGTAGGAGAGAAACGACCATTGAAAAATCAATTCATGGCCGTTAAAAAATAGAGGAGGAACTTGGCCAAGTTTTGATGTTAACTTATCACATGCATTCCGTCATTTTACCATACAGTTCTATTTCTGCATTAAGGAAAGTTTTCTCACTTCGTGACATAATAATTGTTAAAATAACTTATTGTATAATTTCAGTACTAAGTAGTTATTTTTGTTTTAAGTAATGTAAAGACAAACGTTTTGATGTATTGGCACTATTGGCAGTGTTGCCTGTGTTGAGAAAACGTTCCTAAATCAAAGCTTTGATCTATCTGCAAGCGTAATATTCTAAGTATTAACAAGTTTAATTTTCATCATGCATTTAAACAGGTCAAGGTCAAAGAAGTAAAATCTCCATCCTGAGCTTTAGAGATGAGATGTAAATTTAAACATCATTAAACTGGTTGATGCAATTCCGGCGAGGACATGAAAGGGGATGAGCATTGTACTAGCAATAAAACCGATTGTGACACCTAATTCATAGAATTAAATAATGAATGGTGTTCTATTCACCGACTAGTTTGGTAATTGGTCAAATTACCTATCCGTTCGTCAAGAATAAATTACGCCAAAAAGTGTTGCAAGCGATGACCGCTATGTGTGTTACCCAATACACACCAGTGCAACTGCCTCGGAGAGCCTCGGGCTTAGAGGCCACTGCCATCCTCTGAAATGTCAGAGGCAAACATTGTCTTCTACATGTTACGAAATGTAGTAGATGTGTGTGTAACGTCAAACTCTCAAATTCCAGTTTTTTTTTATTCTATTTCCAAGTACTTACAGAGGCCGTTAGAATCTTGTTAAAGTTCAAAGTTTGATCATAAACGTTCGCAACGTTGACAGCATATTTGATTACTTCACATTTCTCAAGATAAATTGCAAAACAGCCGAGCAGACGTGTGCGCATACGCATCCCATCTTACATGATGCCCTTTCCATCGGTCACAGGCCACAGTTCACAGTGTCAAGGTCGGCTGCACAGTTAACACGTAAACGAGTGCAAAAATTGGTCAGACGGCAGGTCCGCTTATTACTTTGACGTGGTCAGTTCACACGTGCGACCGGCGAGTCAGCCGAGAGCAGCGCGACCGGCCGCGAGCGAAAGCGTGACGTAACGCCACAATAACGCCGATCCTCGATGCGAATGCGCTGCGCCAATTAAGTAATATTATCTCATGCTGTTACTGGGTCGAGAGTTCGGCGTTGCGCCACGTCGCTCCTAATGCATAATATATCTGCGCCATATTATCGATCATCTACCATTCGCGTAACTATGAATATTAGATTTGATTCCGCGGACTACATTTCGACCGAGCGCTAAGTTGTTCTTATATTTTATCTCTCTGACATTTTAAGACGATTCATTTGTATTCGATGCATGTACATCGAAATGTTCAAGGTGTAAATGGTCAATCGCTTTTTGAAGCACATATTTGAAATGTAGTCCGTGTAATCCGTGTATGCATAATGTTGTAATATATCCGCAGCCCGCGTCGCCTCCGCTAACAGGCACCGCTCTTCTTCCGCCATCCACTAACATACATTCACGCCTACACACTCTTACACACATACACACAATCTTACACAAACAGTTAGATCGCGTAAAAAATAAACTTTAGTTCTGCAGTATTGTTGCAGGTGTAATGATGTAAGCATCATATCAAACACGCAGCGTTCCACTTGAATACATAAGCAAAATGAACTTATACATCAGTCTAAACACATATATACTCTATAAACTTTAAAATATAATTTATGTGAAATTACGTATATAATTACATCATTTACGTTCAATGTGACAAATTTTATTGTTCATTTTGACATAAATATCTGAATAATTTATGGTATGATTTTCGTTCGTCTACAACGCGCTTGTATCACCCCGTGGGAAATTGCGCGCCAAATTTCAAACTTTTTCCGTAGCACTTTAAGGCAACCCGACGTCGTCGCGGGGCGCAGGGCTCAAACATTCTTAAAATGCCTTCGTGAATTAGTAGCCTTGCCTACTATATTACATTTACATAATATTAATATTCAAACTATCCAATGTTTTGCCTGCCAAATATTGACATTTGACATTCTCCTACCAAAATTGGCAAATTTAGAACCTTATCAAAGGTAGGTAAAAATTGGATAGACTGTAGATCGTAGAGGATTATAGTAATTTGATGTAATGCTATAACAATGTTGAAGTTTTTGTTGCTTATCCTTATTACGTTAGGCATATGAAAGTAGGTATCGAGTTGGTGGAGCACGTTAGTTGTTAGTTAAATCAAACGAGGAGAACCAGTAACTGTAGAGCCCTTACATAACATAAGCAGGCCGTCAATATTCCCCGTGGCGAAAACCTCGCAAACGCTCACAAACAAATAATATTGTGTCGAGTGAAGATGCTACTTGCTTATCTTATCATTTTTGCTAGTAAG
This sequence comes from Epargyreus clarus, assembly GCF_041222505.1. Classification (NCBI taxonomy): domain Eukaryota; kingdom Metazoa; phylum Arthropoda; class Insecta; order Lepidoptera; family Hesperiidae; genus Epargyreus; species Epargyreus clarus. The sequence goes on from NW_027332218.1 coordinate 13,487,655, forward strand.
CAAAGATTATGCCACGACATTTCGTACAATGTTATAACAAGCTTTTATGTAACTTGTTTTATTATGTTATATTATGTACTCGTATATGTATCGTATGTATGCGAGGGTCAAATCTTGAAGCTGAATTTTAAACCAGTTGATCCCAACCTATTGAGGTGAAATTATCCATACATGATTGGCTTGATTGATAATGCATGTTCCAGTTAGTGACGTCATTCTAAGTCAAGATGTAAGACAATATATTTTTATGCATTCCTGTGACATAATAAAAAAGGCTTTTTAGAAGAATATGAAAAACATAATTATTTATTTATTTATTTATTTTTACAACAAGCTTAACAGATATTACAGATTTAATCCAATTCATCTGTCAAGCGTTGCCAAATATTCTCCTGCTGTCCTACGGAATACAGAAGTACTGGTGTAAAATACGTCTATTTGACGGTCCCAGGCCACCAAACCGTTGAGCAAGGTCAGTGCTCTGACTAAAGGAAACTCCTTTACGCGTATAAGCCTACACTCTGGTATTGCAAATAGTTTATATCGTCGGGCCCAAATATAATTATTCGGGACATTGAATGAGATCAGTTCCAGTACTGATGGATTATTAATCTCGCCCCTGAGCAGTTGCACAAAATACTCCAGCAAGGTGATGTTACGACGCAACTCTAGTGTATTATACCCTAACATTCCCAATAAAAAATGACTCGGGTATATATTAGGAAAACCTACAAAGAAGCCGTACTGCCGGAAGTACAACTGTCTCAAAAATTTCTTTTTAAGCTTTTCCAACATGAGCTTATACTTAGATTCATGTGGGCTCCAGATAACTGCGTTACTTTCTAGTATGCTCCTAACAAAGCTGTTAGAATTATGTTAATTAAAGCTTAGTGTTAAAAACTTTTTTCATTTATTAAAAATAATGATGACAAATCGTTATCACTACCACGCAATAAATAACTATTTCGTTGCGCTAACATAAAATCTGACTGGATGTATCTAACAATAATAAGTAAAGCCACATCCTTTAATCGATTCTTTTACACATTAGCAACATGAGAACATGAAAAAAAATGGCAATAGTTTGTAATCACTTATCAATTAACCGCGTTCCTTAGCGTTAATTGTTGCATTGAAAGTGAACGTGGGATATTATCGAAACCGGGGAACAATCGTGTGCGCGCGTAGTTCACGATCTTTGTTCTCCGAGACTCGGTAGGGCGGCGGCGGGATGCCGCGATAGATAACGTTATGAAAGCGGGGGAATGCATTGAAAGGTTTTTGCGGAGCATTCTCGTGCGCTTGCTCAACACGCTGGGAACGCGCAGACACCACAGAACACCGTTTGCTCGTGTACTAAAACCTAATGACATGCAATCTGCCGACAAACAACCAACATGTTGATAAACAGCATTATTAAAACATCTTACATATTTTCGGCATGACTTAGCCTGAGCCAATCCTAATAAAGTTCTCTATTTTAATATCAAAGTCTTGTCTAATTCGATTTCATTCCTTCCATAATTATCTCGTAGGTAGATACCAACCAACTTCTTAATGGACTTTGAAATAGGCATTAATAATACAAGTTCATGTATAATAAGTGGTTACATTAAATCACAATTGTAGGGGACGGAAAGTTTGTTCTTATTTTTTATAATACCGAAGGCCTACGAGTCGCGTGGGTAGTCCGTTCACTTGTCAGAGATCAAGTGGAGCTGTGTAGGCTAGGCAGCAGCCTGCTTCCGCTAACCACCAATTCTCACGAGGAAGCTGGCTGATTGCACACCACTGCCTAAATCAATTTATTGGGTAGTAGTACCTCGATGAAGGTTACGACAACAATTCGTAAAACTTTGCATTTAATTTGATATTTCGGTGTCGATGGTGATTTAAGACAAATGATGTTTTATAAACCGGTAAAAAAAACACAATTCACATTAAAGAACGAAAGACACTGCAAAGTTTCAAAACATACAAGAGGTTGCTCTGAGCGTTAATGTTAAGTAATCAAAATTGTAACATCACGATTCATCTTATAACGGGTATTGACAAAGAAAAAAGCATTATTTAAAACCTGACCATTACAAAATCACACCGTCTTTTCAATGGATATATGATGCGGGGCTCTGTGATTCTTAGAACGTACTTGTGTAATGATTACATTGCACTCTGTTCATGTTTAGAATGTTATTGAAAAAACATAAATGCCACCTGTTAAATGTTATTTGAGTTCTTCGTTACCATTAGCCGTCTCATGGCCAGCCGGATTTTATGTAACGCCGCGACACCTTATCCGTAGCCGCCGGTCATATTCCTAAGTGGACGTTCCAATGGCCATCGGATACAAATTAGAGGCAATTAGAAGGCTCCACGCCAAACAAATCTATATAAAAAGTAGTTCAAGCTTATAAGTTATCCAAATCTAATAATACAATTTTATTGACAAAAACGGTAGCTAAAAAACGTATGCAGTTTCTTGCGCCAGTTTTCTAGGTTTTTTTCCATGAGAAATGTCTTCCGAAGTGGTTGTAGCTACAAAAAAGTTCTTTGTCAAATAAATTTTAATAAATGTCACTTGAATACAGATTTGTCCTATTTGTAAAACGTAAATCTAGTTTTACTAATTATTAACTACTATTATTAATTAGTATTAAAAACAAACAATTTTCTTTATAAAGATTTCAAATAAAATTATATATTCTAGTGTACTCTCTTTTTGTGATTGATCTACGATATATCAGTTAATCTACCATTAGAAAAATGTTTGCGGTTAATAGATTGACTTGTCTCGAGTTATCTGCAAAGCTTCGCGAATGAGGGCGCGATGTGATAGGGTCGCGTGCGGCCGAGAGGCGGGCGGCCTCGACCCGCGCCGCGCCGCCGCCGCACCGTCCCCGCGCCGCCGCCGTACCGCACGCACCACTCTACGCTTATTAGAGTGATTACCCCAGCTTAGATCCGATAACGTTTAAAGCTGGGTCGCGGTCGCCTGAGCTTCAATTACTTGATTCTCATTGGTTTCAGTGATTTGAACGAATTTTCTTTCGTGTCCTTAGTTTTTCGCTTGACGACCTAGAGATTTTGCTATATAGTGAGCTTTTGAGATTTGTACATTATTTTGATAATCTAAATAAGTAAAAGTTAACTGAAATCCTGAAGTTACGAAGTTGAAACAACAATATCTTAGGATGCCATGTATTACATACGAGTACTTAGATAGTTAATTGTATCAGGCGTTACTTTGCGGAAATCCATGCTATTAAGTTAAGATTAAAACTACTTCGCAACAATCCGCTACAAATATGTATGATGGTATATATTTTAAACCATGCAGTATGTACCACCCTCCCTCCCTCAAAGGATGCATGCAGATGCAAAAATTAAAAATATACACCACCATACATACCACCACCACCACCAACACGTGTTACGCTCCAAAACGGAGCATCATCAGGGTAAGTTGACTCTACGACGGTTAATCGCTAAGAGATACGAGTACTTGTAAATCCCGGAGTCGATATCGGGGCCGGTATCTAGTTTTTTATTACCGATTTTTGACAAAAAGGACATCACATAATTCACTAGACCCTTAATATGTGTATAATATGTAATTATGCGTGTGAAGCGTTTATTTACTTAGTCAAGTATAGGTTCAAGAAGGCACAACGAATGATGTTCACTATCTGATGGTGACGCGAGTGTCGACGCTCGCTGAACAATGGCGCTTGAACCTGGCAGTGCACTGTCTATGGTCGACACATATTGTTCTTAATTGTAGAAATGTCGGCGACACGTGCACGACATAGTGTCGTAAACCGTGAATACAGAGATACGCGATTTTATGATTACAAATGTAATTACGAATAATTTTATTTTTGTATTGGATATTTAATAATTGTACAGTGCATATTGAGTTATAGATTTGGCGTAGAAAAGCTGCACACATGTTATATGTTTACTCATTCATAAAGTAATATATAAAAAGGCACGCATAGCGTTGCCGAGTCACACGCATATAGTGCACAGCCAATAGCTACGGCCAATAGTATTTACAATTTCATATAGTGTCGATACCATAGGTTGATACATTAAGGGTTCCCATAAATGATGTAAAAGTACATACTGGCTTACTTTTTATCATCAGTTGATTTTTTCATACCTTGAATGTCTATGTTAGTAAATTGTAATCTTTTCAAGGATATAAAAGTTGCGAAATATATAAATTGATGCCAATCTGAGATTTATGGGCAATTATAATAATTTATAAGCCGCAAATGTTAATAACCAGCAATTGTGCAACGCACAGGGTCAGTCGTAAAGTGTACTGCGCTCGTACAAAGGATACACAATACATATAACATTTCATGTTTGTATTCTGTTGGAGTTCCATTCAATATAGGATAGCGTCAACTAGAACAGGCCAGTTGATACGGTTTGCTAAGCTCTTTGTAGCACTATATTTATATCCTACATAATAATGGAATTTCGTCTTTTCTCACATTAAATAATAATAAAAGTATTACAATATTGATCAAAAATAGTAGAGTGCATTTGTATAACTTTATTTATTTCTAACCGTATGTGTAAATATTCACGCGATAATTTGGGAAATCTTAAAAAAACGATTAACTTAAATGGTTTCATAACCATCAAAGCTGAAAATTATTTCATCAAATGATTAGTATAAAAAATGAGGTATGCATAAATTACGTAAATTAGCAAATTACACACAAGCAGCGACATGGAACCGATGGCTGGGGTCGAGGTCGCTGCGCCTTGCCCGCTGTAACGCTGTGCCCATCGCTGAAGATATTAAGGCTAAGAATCCACGCAGCGGTTTTCACGCCCCGTGAAATCTGAGGAAAACGATTGTTGTCGATTTCATGGCGTACTTTATGGGAGCTCTTACAGACTTTGAACATCTACTATGTATTCAATTACATAGTATTTGTAATTAGATATAGACGGGCACCGGGCACGTAATACTAACTTCCGCGAAGCCAACAACTGGCCGCCGCCCGCCGCCCGCCGCCCGCCGCTTGCAACACAGTCCAGCGAGCGCGGTTTAGGCAACGGTTTCCAAATATACGCTAACACGTCGACTGTAAAGCGATTATTAAATTAATTATACGTTTTAAATTCCAACAACAACGTGTTGCATTCTTCACACAAAGTTACTGAAATGAACAATTGTTTTAGACTTGTTGCTTGCTGCCAATTCGCACTATTGGCAAACATGCAAAAAAGTGACTAAGTTTGTACTTATATATGCACGTAAAACGACTAACATACTTCAATGCGTAGATGCTCAAGAAGTGAAACCACTTTTTACAAAACAAAAAATAGTAAAATATTATCGAATTGTATTATAAATAAAAATCCTCATTTCGTAGCGTTTTCTGTAAAAGATGAAATATTTAGGTAATTTCTAACTTTATAGTCTCGATTTTAGATGTCAGTTTAGTGAAATCGGTATTATAATTTATTTCCAACTCCCCAGAAGAAGTGCAATATACTTTACAAATGTTCCTAAGTTGCTCTTGATGAGTTGGGAAAAGCAGTATGTATTTAACTTTATATTCGAGATAATTTCTTGGATATTTATTTCATTATTTCAGTAAGAACAATTTAACGAAAAACTAAATTATATGTTTATTGTTTTCCCCGTGCGGTTGAAGTTGGCATATAAAGCAGTGCTATGACTCCGTGCGTTGCGTAAAGCGCTAAGGTCGCTCGCAAGTTGCGGCACCGCCCGACACTGCCCGACACTATCCGATACTGTCCGAGACCGCAACAGGACCGCTATGATTTTATTTTACCTTCTAAACTTATTAAGCACACATCATGTGGCGACCTTCAGCTCGTCCGCTATTTCTTACACGAACATTTAAAACAATAAACTGTTTAACTTTTCTTTCTTATAGTTACCGGTCTCGCTGTTATTCCATGCAGAATTTTTGCAATGTTTAATGCTCTATAAGTTACGAATGAGCATGCAGGGTTATTGTACTCTCTGCAACTTATAAAAACATAAATAACTCCAAATAGTAAGCACCTACTGAAGTTATATATCTGCATCGGCCATCCATACCTGGTTAACCTTGACAATACTTAGTCCAGCTGAAAAGGGCTCGTGTGTAAATTTACCTTCCTACCACAATCCCCTAAAGGCTCCTAGAAATACAGTATAAAATATTGAAAGTGAGAATTAATAAAAATATAATGTGTGGAGTATTAAGTAATGCGATGTGTTGTGCATTATGTAGAATGAAATGGAAATCCTTTTTAAGTATGAAAGTATAAGATACACTTTTAGTCTTCAAAATTAGCAATATATATGTTGACATTGACATGCGTTTTCGAGCACGACGCGTTGCGCAAGGCGCCCTCGCGAGCGCTACGGACGAGCCAGCGACGTCGCGGCCCTCGCCTGCGCTCTAGTATGCGATGCGCGCCCCCACACAACTTTGTGTCAAATCAAAACGATCATCTTACGAGAGCGATCACTTCTGAGTCTACGAATTTTACTTAAATACTCTCGATCTGATGTGTACGGTCTCTGTTGTAGTTGTTTACATAATATTGGCTGGTGGTGGTGCTTTTATTTAGTGGGTACGGTGAGCTAGTGTAGCAATCCGTGTGGTGTGCATGGTGTAGTGCAGTGAGTGATGCACGGTGTGTGTGTGTGCAGGACGCGGCCGGCGACGACCAAGCGCGCGAGAAGCGCAAGCTGGAGGGCGTCACGCAGGCCAAGTTCGGCATCAAGAACGCCGTGCTCGGCTTCGTCTTCGGGGTGAGTACTCCCACCGTCGCCTCCGACGGTCGCTGTGTCGAGTGGCATCGCGGCAACGAGTAACTTACCTATCTCTTTGACAGAAAATTAATTCGCTGATCGACGCGAAGACGCGGCTCGTAGAAAACCTCGACCGACAGAATATCGAAATCAACAAGCAATACGGAATAGAAGCTCCTTCGAGCAATGGCCTCGCGTCTCTGAGCGGCATAGTGGGGCAGGTTATCGGGCCTAAGCTGCAGTTGCTGGGACCTAAGATCCAGGCCGTGACCGGACTGCTGGGAGGCGCGTCTGGCGGCGGCGGCGGAGGCTCAGGTGGGGGATCCGGGCTCGGCTCCATCCTGTCGCTGGTCACGTCACTCTCGGGCTCCTCGTCCGGCGGTGGCGCGAGCGTCGGCGCGGGCGCCACCGTCGAGACTATCGACTCCTCCGAGGAGGACGACTCGTGATTCTATTCTCCTTAGCTTTCCCCCTTCTGTGGCACTCTGCAACGCGCGGTCCCGTTAGCTACCGCGCGTTGCAGGGAGTCAGAGCGTCTATCTCCCCCGTTTCCCGCCCCAGTGCAGCGTCGCCCGGCCGCCTGTACAGTCCGCGGCCGGGAGCTGCGATCCGCGCATTCAGCGCCATGTATTTATATGTAAATAGATTAAGGTGAGTGCTGGTGATAATTAAATACGTTTCTTATAATCGTTTGTGTTTCACTGCACCCGGGCCGCGCGCGTCCCGCCCGCCTCGCCGCCCGCGGTGACGCGCGGGGCTCGTAGCCCTGTAGCGTAGTGCATGCTTGTAGTAATACTGTGTGTAGTAAGTAATTTCACAATACCGTGTCTTGCCAATATTAATGTATTTAACTCAGTATTTAACTCTAGTTGCACTCTGTTTTGTAGATAATATCGAAACGGATCTCTGTATAAATATTTTATGATTTTCTCACAGATTAAATCTTACTATTCATTATCTTGTCAATTCAACTTGCCATAAATAATGTTAGTCTTATATACTAGCATAAAAAACCGCCCGAATAATCTGCAATCAAAGCTCTACAACGCTCTTAAACACGTAAACCGTAATCTTTAAGTATTGAAGTAATTATTTTTCTTCAAATTTATGAGAATTTTGTATAGGAAATAAGTACTAATTATTATTGTTGCGTTATATTTTACGCACCATTTGAAAGCCCCAATTTTAAGGGGCTACGAGAAATGTGTACTAGAACACCAATTTAGAATGTTGCTCTACGCTTTTTATGGGCTATGTATGTATGTAGTAAATGTATTTAAAATTGCTTACATGTAAGACCTTGGAAAAATTGAACTTGTCCACTTTTCAGTTTGAGTCTTTACAGTTTTATATTACTTAGGTATTCTTCAACAAAGTTTAAAAATAAATGAGATCTACAGCATAATATGTGTGTTAAGGTAAATATTTATTTTAATTAGAGAATCTATTAAAACTTTATAAACATATTGGCTATCAAGAGAACCATTTCAGTTTTCATATTTTCAAAGTGTCTCCAACTCACTATATTATCGCTCCGGCGCGCAACGCCATATCACAGATATTCGTTGACACGCATATTTCGTAGCTCAGTCAGTAACTCAATCCGTTACTATTACTTACGACCTGCTTATGTCAGATTACTCACGTGTTTAAGTTCAAATTAGGCGGATTACTCTTATATACGATACTAAGTAATCTTTTATTTGGTTTACTTAAAATTCATAATAAATGTATTCATATTTCTGAAACTTCAACAACTTTCATATATACGAGTATTTATATATTGTTCATCCTTACGCAAGGCAAGGGTTATGAGTTCGATTATGATTCCGGTTGTAAATTACATGATGATTTTTATATACACATCATCTGAGCTTTTGTAATTTTTATTCGTATGTATATAACTCGGGGTAATTAAATATAGTAAAGGGTGTCGTACAGACAAGTGTAAACATACTTCATTTAGTAAACAAAGAAACTTATTTTTTTAACTAATCTTAATGTATAGTTTAAGGTTACATCATATTTATTAAGTCTGATATAGTGATAATTGTAATTTTATCAAATTCTAACAAATGTACTTAAATGTATATACTCTCTTAACCCTAAGAACTTAAGCAATCGCCTTACGTCGTACCGATGATGTAGTGTTTGTATGCGCGTGGGCAGGTGGCCGCGTGGTCAGCGTGGACAACCAGTACGTGATCCAAACACGTATTACCTGATTACATTTAAACTTCTATATTTAATGTTACTTTTCGTGATAGTTCAGTAAGTCACCAGTTAGAGCCTGATACCGTGAAGTTGTTTGGCGATACCTCATCGCCGAACCGACAGCTAGTTGCCACCGTAGGCCACACTCTCAACATGATGTACAGTTCCCGTCGGCCTGTATAATATACGTTAGTTATTATTAATATAATATTTGTATAGATCTAACTTATACGTTATATTGATTATTATTATTATTCATTTACTGTACAGTATGTTATGTTACTAAAAATAATTGGGCATTAATTTTACACATTATTCATTTTGAAATAAGCATGTCTCTTCTGGTTGTTTAAAACATAAGAACTGAAATAGATTTTAATTATGTTCTTATAAAAATAACGGGCAAGTGCACTGACCGTCATTTAGACTGTACATAGGTATGTACAACCTTAATAGTTGCTTTCTTATAGAATCTTAATGATAAGTATTTATCCATCATCCATTTGACCAGATAAAATATTTAAGTATTAAAAGACGTTCGCAGTGTTAAGAGTACAAGAGCGCGGTGCCACCTTACAAAGGTCAAATTTAAATCATGTAAAATCTAGATTTGTACAATAATATGTGTACGCGGTCGGTGCGCTCGCTCGGCCTCCGCCGGCGGGTGTCCTGTGAGCACGGCGGCCAGCCAATATGACAGAACAAAATACCATCTTTAAATTTATTAAATGTTTATTTGGCTGGACGCACCTGTTTCTTACATTACATTCGGCGTGCACGTATCTACGCACAGTCACCTCACTTCTCTCCAATATATCTCTATCACCACTATGTTCACTTCACTGATCTTGTTGTCATTATTATCGTCATCATCATCTTCATGTACATGATTAAATTCTACTTCTAGGTAGGTACATGAGTAAATTCTTCAGCGGACTATCTTTTTCGTAGCACGGTAGTACTGATATCTTCGTCTCTTCATAAAATCGCACGACACACGGAGAGCGAACGTCCAAGTGGACGACGGCCGTAGTAAACGTAGCTGCACGAATGTAGTAACGTGATGAATGCTACTGTTAGATGTTTGTGGCAGCACGCTCCCACTGCTATGTCGACGCACGTTCCCACTGGTATGGCACAGCACGAGACCGTCCAACCATCATATCAAAGCACAGTACAAGGGTAATAAGTTGTCCAAAAGCGCGCGTTGGGGCGGGCGCGGGGCGTAAGGCTCTGAAACTACCTATTTCTTTTAGTGTGTAATCTGGTCACAAAATGTACCTGGACAATAAATAAATGAATGTTTATTTTTGTTTCATTTGCCCGCGTCCATTAAAAATATCTTCCATTTACATCGGCAAAATAGTAAGTGACTATAAAATAAATAAATTGGGTTTCTTCTAATCTATAGAAATAATAATAATACGAGCGTAGTAAGATTAAATAAATAAAAGACGGAAATCTCGAATGCTGATCTTCAAAACTTAAAAATTAAATGTGATCCTTACTTTTAGTACCCAAGGGAGCGTCAGCGTCCGCAAGTTGATGTCAGGGATAGTGCGGAGATGAGGTCAAGTGGAGGCCGTCAGTAAACATAGGGATTATTATTGATGAATTTTAAGTGTCTAACAGGGTAAGTTTGTGAATTACCTGAAGAATAACAACAAATTTTATCGAAAAAATAAATATACACATACAGAGCAATAAACAAGTACATCATTACACGGATACCATAGGTTTAGGTGCCAGGTACTATTACATACTCAAAACACAAACTACATAATGTATACCCAAACACATACGTACACGAGAAGCGTATCGGAGGTGTTAGCGGGGCGCCGGGCCGATGTGAGCGAGTACTGTGGCGCAGCGTGGCGCTACGTGGAGCCGCCGGGTGGGCAGCCGCTCGCCGAGCAGCCCGCCGAGCAGCTCGCCGAGCAGCCCGGCGCGCAGCTCTACGCCGAGCAGTTCCTCCCGGAGCGCTGGGGGCCGGAGCCGCGCGAGGGCGCTGCGCCAGGCGCGGCCCACCGACGACATCCCGGTGTTCGACCGCAACAAGGTCAGCCTGGACTTCCCGGGGAACCTGTTTGGGCCGTCCGTGTCGCTCCTTATCCGCGCCACTAAGGTCATCGGAGACGTCGTACAGGTAAGTGGTATTCCTAACTTTTTGCAGATACTTGGAAAGTCCACTATTAGGTATTACATATGAATATCACCAAGACCTCGCCAAAATTAATTATATATTTATCATTAGAACAATTTAATATCTATGATAAGTTTCGTAAGAGTACGATGATACGCTTATGGTTGGATGCCTCTTATTTGTATTTTCTTCCAGAAATAAATAAGCGGGCCAAAAAGCGTCTGCCAATTATTTAACAAAAGTACCGCTACTTGTCTCAAGTTCAATATAACTTATCTATAGCTAAACACTTACGATTAAAGCTTACTTATTAGTGTAATACGAAACATACATTAATTTCACATGTTAACATATTATGCGGTCACGTTCCAGAACTCGGCGGTCCGTTACCAGAGCTTCTTGCGGCTGTTCCGGCCACTGTTCCGCGGGCCCTTCGAGATCAAGGGTCTCGACCCTCCCACGACAACCACCACTACCACCACGACCACGACCACCACCAGGCGCCCGCCCGCCGCCGCCGACAACGAAGTGCGCCGCCGCCGGCAGCTGCGCTGAGCACCTCCGCCGCGCCGCGCCTCCTAACCTAGCAACCTGAACTAGTTTAGTGCCAAACACCACCGAGCGAGATTTACACGACACGTACTTATCATCCATACAAATTACCCTAAAATATAATTAAAATTTTATTGTTAAGGATTCTCAAATTACCAAAAATTAGTTGCAACTATTATGATGTAATGGATTATAAGTATGATAATCGTTACATTTCGCTCGCTTAGCCCAATAGTCATTCATAATTAAAATGCCATAATATGAAAATGCGCTGACAAATAATAACGTTGTTCTTGTTTGTAACATAGACATCAAAACACACGATATTTAGGTAGATAGTTCTAACATTTACAGCAGAGTAAATGTTTAAAGTATCAAAATATAGAATCTAGTTATTAATTCGTGCTCTACATTTCTAATATATAACCAAATTAAACTACAAATAGAACCGGACATTTTTCTATCCTACTTTACTTGTGTATCGTATAATATTTTTTAAATATTGCACGCCTCATAACGCGTTGCATGTGTGGTCTACTTTCAACGTATGTACAACGCATTTTCTTATAAATTAAATTTAATTACGTTGAATTACAATTAGCTTTCAAATCTATAAGTTGATATCTAGCAATGTGATATAAAGTCGATAATTAATTAATAGGCCTTATGTACCTCTTATTAATTTACAAATATTTCAAAGTTTACGAAAGTTTTGACAAAAATGCTATTTATGTCTACATGTAACATTTTAACTAATATCACTCATCATACATTTCAACTACTAGCCTCACTTACGACAAATCTATTTCCTTAGTATATTACTGAAAACGTAAAAGGCTTAAAAACATAAATGGTACAATTTAAGATATTTCATTTCCAAGTTATAGGTATTTTCAATTAATGGTGTGTAAAAGTGTAAATTGTAGTAGGAAATTAATATTATGTAGAAAAATGAAAAAAATAAAATTAACTATAGTAATGGACATTTTATTCCTAATTTAATTTATCTATACTTATAAAATACTTGTCTGGAGCTATTTGAACGGGAGGTTGGTATATGAAACTGGAGGTGACGTACACTAGCACAGCACTAACAACGGATTTAATTATATTTCTACCTTAAAAGGATTAAACAGCAATTGAAAGTTGTTTGAGAATCCGCTAATTGTAGTAAGCACTAAGAATTAGTGTGTGTGCGTCTAAAAGTGGTAGAATTCTCTATGGTTCGATACCGGAGGCACCTCCATAACACCTATTTCTGCTTTATAACAGCAGTGTTAGTCATACTGAGTTCGGCTTTGCAGAGTATGGTACGGGAACCCACTTATTCGAGGCGTTTGTACTGAGTCCTCAGAAGTAGCAAAGAGTCTGTTGACAACCAAGGCAGGAATCTAATCTAATCTGGGATTGATTTTTATACATTGGCGGCACTTTAGCAATCAACCAAATTTTAAGAAGAGGCGATTGATTGATTTATATATTTATTTTATAAAAACAACGATCATTAAAGGTATTATTCACAATAGTGTACCTTAAAGGACATGTTTCATTTTCAGCCATCTCATGTACACTATATCTAAAAAACACGAATAATTTGTATAATTGACGAAAAATACACACATATTTTTATAACCTAAAGAATTCCTGTTTAAAATTATTTACAATAAGCATTACTCATTGAAATGTCAAGTTTTCAAAACTGTCGATGTCGGTCAGGGAACATATGTGTATGTACCCCACAAATAGGTTACTATACTCTTTGGATGTCGGTAATTCTGTATTTCGCTGTTTTTGTCGTAAAGTTATTGTTACCTTAGTACTTTACAACCTGGCTTTTGTTTTGTATATCCCGTCATTATTTCTGAATTTAATTAATTATTTATAATAATTATAACAAAACCACCTTTTAAATAGTATCTGGTTTTATAGATGTAAGTGACGTGTCAAATTAAAAAAGAAGAAGTTGTCAATTTGATATGTGTAAAAGTGGATATATAACATATAATATAATAGTGGAATCTAATGTAAACGTTGAATAAATATGTACTGATGAGAAAATTCCATTTCAATCCTGAATCTGCTCTGTGCTGCTTACCATTTTGGACTGATTCTACCTTACTTGTTTACCCAACTTATGTTTTATGGACTCTTGCGATTTTCGTGCGATCGCTGTGGATTGTGTTGTAGTTGTTGTGTGGATTCAATATCATCAGGTAAAATATACATCAGTTAGTTGTATTGATCGTGAAATAATCGTTAATACTTTTAAACTAGGGAAGCTAATCTTTTTACATTTATCTTCAATTCTCCTTGTCTTGATATTGTAATTATCTATTGGGATGACAAAATCATCAATTATTATTGCAACTGCATCGCCGGGCGACGAACCGTCCTCGTAGGTAGCTGCGCTCACATTATGACCACTGTTTGATGTTTGGGCTGAGCTCGTCACAGGATATTACAGAACCTGCTACATGATTGGATGAAAATATTGATAAGGGAAGATATTGAAAATGAATAAAATATGTATCTAAGTGAAGAATAAATAAAATATAATGTATATGTGTGCTTAAAGTTGTTTTATTTACACACTTAAATGTTTTAACTAAAATAAGTTGGTATAGAAGTATATATTTTGGTACGTTTGTTTTAAGTCAAGATTTATGAAAGTAAATATAATAAATGTTTATCAAATATAGGTAGTGTTTCTCAATACATACAATACAATATTTTTATATCTACGCCCATTCGCGTAAAAATATATTAAAAAGTATATTATGTATATAGTAAGTTGAAACAGAATGACAGATGACAGTGTACAAAAGGTGGCCGGGAGCCCATACATTTTGAAACATCTCCTTTTACAACATAACACAATGTCATAATATAGTCTATCTTAAATGAATTGACTTTTTTATTAACGGAATATGGCCCGCTAATGTCACGACACTGTTTAACCTCCTGAGTAGTCCTGAGTCTTGGCGGGTTATATATGGTACGCGTAAAAGATAAATATATAAATGAAACTTTAGGATATGGCCTACATAAAAAAATACTATTTCAAAGTGCTTGTCAGTTACCACCCTCAAATTGACGGACAAACGTAAACGTCCGAGGATACCCGCAAACTGATGTTAGTAATATTACGTCAAAAATAAGCCCGTCATTAATCATTATTATTTATTACCTTAAATTCATATATATGAGGTAAACTAACTATATTCATAGTGTATTTGATGCAAAAAGACAATGCACGAATGTGACATGCCAATTTCACTCGACGTTCCTTTGGCGGTACATTCGGTCCCAATAAAGCTAATCGACGTTCCTCATTTGGCCATTTCGTTCTGAATATCACATTTATGTCTTTTTTTACGAACTTAGTTAATATATTTTTTTTTACGTATTTAACGTGTATCTGTGCGTATATTCTTCAGTCCGCGATCCATGCAACTAGGTTGAAATATCGGCAATACAAAAATTACAACCGCGAATAGTTGATACTCGTTACAAATTAAAATGTCTTTATTTCTCAAAAGAAATAGTACAAAATCAGACTGTAAAAGTTATTTAGTCTCACTATTTAATGGAGGTTCGTTAAATTTCACTGTAGAGTTAGATAAATGATCAAATAAATATATGTAGTTCAAAAAACTAAAAAAACACGCTTTTATGATAAAATCAACTAAAAAGTAGAAAATAATTTTCAATCTAGGAATCATTATGCATCGTCTGTAAAAAAACCAAGTGTCTATCTATTACGGTTTAAGAGATAAAGCCCTGTCATTCACGAACAGACAGCGGAGGGTTTCGTTTTATCCTTTGAGTACGGAATCCTAAAAATCATTCTACAAGATAGCATTATAGATATGTTTCAGTACATTTGAGTTATAGGGAAATAACATTATTGTTTTCCAAAGCTAAAAATCAATCTAGTAACTTTGCCTGAACGCTCCATAAGGCGCTTTCTCTCGCCTCGAAAATCGTTAATCCTGAGGATGTTGATAAGGACAATGGTACAAAATTATTAAAACCGTGTATTGTCATCGGTTTTTGATAATTCTTCAAAATTTTGAATTAAACTGAACGTTCAAAGTGGATAGAAATCGGGCTCAAAGATTCCGTTACTGTTACGTACATACATACATACAAACGTACAACCGAAGCTAATAAAAGCGTGTTAAAAAGTATAAAACGTACAGAATTCCAGTAGTTTTGAATCAGAAAATGAGGGAACTTTAATCTATATAATTTTGATCTCTTCTATTCTCTTCTCCCATACTATTATTGTTTTCTTTGGTAGTTTCATGAAATGTGATAAACTGAAGGAAAAAATACAGGAAGGCGGATAAGGCAAAACGTGAATCCAATGAAGATACAAAGTATCTTTGGTGGTCAATTAACGATAAATTCCGTAGAAAATCTGTGTCTAATAAACATACGGTCCAATTACACTTAGTTCACATTGAAATTATACAAAGATTTATACAACAGATCATACCATAAAACATAAAAGACTGAAAGCAAAGGATAGTTGATTTTACGGACCAAATTTTCACCCCGTGTCTCTCAAGACTTCTTACTCGAAAATGGGTAACAAGATTCCTATTTTCTATGGCTGTTACTAATGTCGTGAACGTTAGCACTTCTTCCTAACAGTCAAACTAAGAAGAAAGTTGTATAGATAGAGTTGTATAGTATTGATAGGAGTTTAAACTAAGAATATATTAACTATATTAATAAATTTGAAAATGAAGATAAATGCTCCATTGGTTGGTTGGTTGGTTGGTTGGTTGGTTGGTTGGTTGGTTGGTTGGTTGGTTGGTTGGTTGGTTGGTTGGTTGGTTGGTTGGTTGGTTGGTTGGTTGGTTGGTTGGTTGGTTGGTTGGTTGGTTGGTTGGTTGGTTGGTTGGTTGGTTGGTTGGTTGGTTGGTTGGTTGGTTGGTTGGTTGGTTGGTTGGTTGGTTGGTTGGTTGGTTGGTTGGTTGGTTGGTTGGTTGGTTGGTTGGTTGGTTGGTTGGTTGGTTGGTTGGTTGGTTGGTTGGTTGGTTGGTTGGTTGGTTGGTTGGTTGGTTGGTTGGTTGGTTGGTTGGTTGGTTGGTTGGTTGGTTGGTTGGTTGGTTGGTTGGTTGGTTGGTTGGTTGGTTGGTTGGTTGGTTGGTTGGTTGGTTGGTTGGTTGGTTGGTTGGTTGGTTGGTTGGTTGGTTGGTTGGTTGGTTGGTTGGTTGGTTGGTTGGTTGGTTGGTTGGTTGGTTGGTTGGTTGGTTGGTTGGTTGGTTGGTTGGTTGGTTGGTTGGTTGGTTGGTTGGTTGGTTGGTTGGTTGGTTGGTTGGTTGGTTGGTTGGTTGGTTGGTTGGTTGGTTGGTTGGTTGGTTGGTTGGTTGGTTGGTTGGTTGGTTGGTTGGTTGGTTGGTTGGTTGGTTGGTTGGTTGGTTGGTTGGTTGGTTGGTTGGTTGGTTGGTTGGTTGGTTGGTTGGTTGGTTGGTTGGTTGGTTGGTTGGTTGGTTGGTTGGTTGGTTGGTTGGTTGGTTGGTTGGTTGGTTGGTTGGTTGGTTGGTTGGTTGGTTGGTTGGTTGGTTGGTTGGTTGGTTGGTTGGTTGGTTGGTTGGTTGGTTGGTTGGTTGGTTGGTTGGTTGGTTGGTTGGTTGGTTGGTTGGTTGGTTGGTTGGTTGGTTGGTTGGTTGGTTGGTTGGTTGGTTGGTTGGTTGGTTGGTTGGTTGGTTGGTTGGTTGGTTGGTTGGTTGGTTGGTTGGTTGGTTGGTTGGTTGGTTGGTTGGTTGGTTGGTTGGTTGGTTGGTTGGTTGGTTGGTTGGTTGGTTGGTTGGTTGGTTGGTTGGTTGGTTGGTTGGTTGGTTGGTTGGTTGGTTGGTTGGTTGGTTGGTTGGTTGGTTGGTTGGTTGGTTGGTTGGTTGGTTGGTTGGTTGGTTGGTTGGTTGGTTGGTTGGTTGGTTGGTTGGTTGGTTGGTTGGTTGGTTGGTTGGTTGGTTGGTTGGTTGGTTGGTTGGTTGGTTGGTTGGTTGGTTGGTTGGTTGGTTGGTTGGTTGGTTGGTTGGTTGGTTGGTTGGTTGGTTGGTTGGTTGGTTGGTTGGTTGGTTGGTTGGTTGGTTGGTTGGTTGGTTGGTTGGTTGGTTGGTTGGTTGGTTGGTTGGTTGGTTGGTTGGTTGGTTGGTTGGTTGGTTGGTTGGTTGGTTGGTTGGTTGGTTGGTTGGTTGGTTGGTTGGTTGGTTGGTTGGTTGGTTGGTTGGTTGGTTGGTTGGTTGGTTGGTTGGTTGGTTGGTTGGTTGGTTGGTTGGTTGGTTGGTTGGTTGGTTGGTTGGTTGGTTGGTTGGTTGGTTGGTTGGTTGGTTGGTTGGTTGGTTGGTTGGTTGGTTGGTTGGTTGGTTGGTTGGTTGGTTGGTTGGTTGGTTGGTTGGTTGGTTGGTTGGTTGGTTGGTTGGTTGGTTGGTTGGTTGGTTGGTTGGTTGGTTGGTTGGTTGGTTGGTTGGTTGGTTGGTTGGTTGGTTGGTTGGTTGGTTGGTTGGTTGGTTGGTTGGTTGGTTGGTTGGTTGGTTGGTTGGTTGGTTGGTTGGTTGGTTGGTTGGTTGGTTGGTTGGTTGGTTGGTTGGTTGGTTGGTTGGTTGGTTGGTTGGTTGGTTGGTTGGTTGGTTGGTTGGTTGGTTGGTTGGTTGGTTGGTTGGTTGGTTGGTTGGTTGGTTGGTTGGTTGGTTGGTTGGTTGGTTGGTTGGTTGGTTGGTTGGTTGGTTGGTTGGTTGGTTGGTTGGTTGGTTGGTTGGTTGGTTGGTTGGTTGGTTGGTTGGTTGGTTGGTTGGTTGGTTGGTTGGTTGGTTGGTTGGTTGGTTGGTTGGTTGGTTGGTTGGTTGGTTGGTTGGTTGGTTGGTTGGTTGGTTGGTTGGTTGGTTGGTTGGTTGGTTGGTTGGTTGGTTGGTTGGTTGGTTGGTTGGTTGGTTGGTTGGTTGGTTGGTTGGTTGGTTGGTTGGTTGGTTGGTTGGTTGGTTGGTTGGTTGGTTGGTTGGTTGGTTGGTTGGTTGGTTGGTTGGTTGGTTGGTTGGTTGGTTGGTTGGTTGGTTGGTTGGTTGGTTGGTTGGTTGGTTGGTTGGTTGGTTGGTTGGTTGGTTGGTTGGTTGGTTGGTTGGTTGGTTGGTTGGTTGGTTGGTTGGTTGGTTGGTTGGTTGGTTGGTTGGTTGGTTGGTTGGTTGGTTGGTTGGTTGGTTGGTTGGTTGGTTGGTTGGTTGGTTGGTTGGTTGGTTGGTTGGTTGGTTGGTTGGTTGGTTGGTTGGTTGGTTGGTTGGTTGGTTGGTTGGTTGGTTGGTTGGTTGGTTGGTTGGTTGGTTGGTTGGTTGGTTGGTTGGTTGGTTGGTTGGTTGGTTGGTTGGTTGGTTGGTTGGTTGGTTGGTTGGTTGGTTGGTTGGTTGGTTGGTTGGTTGGTTGGTTGGTTGGTTGGTTGGTTGGTTGGTTGGTTGGTTGGTTGGTTGGTTGGTTGGTTGGTTGGTTGGTTGGTTGGTTGGTTGGTTGGTTGGTTGGTTGGTTGGTTGGTTGGTTGGTTGGTTGGTTGGTTGGTTGGTTGGTTGGTTGGTTGGTTGGTTGGTTGGTTGGTTGGTTGGTTGGTTGGTTGGTTGGTTGGTTGGTTGGTTGGTTGGTTGGTTGGTTGGTTGGTTGGTTGGTTGGTTGGTTGGTTGGTTGGTTGGTTGGTTGGTTGGTTGGTTGGTTGGTTGGTTGGTTGGTTGGTTGGTTGGTTGGTTGGTTGGTTGGTTGGTTGGTTGGTTGGTTGGTTGGTTGGTTGGTTGGTTGGTTGGTTGGTTGGTTGGTTGGTTGGTTGGTTGGTTGGTTGGTTGGTTGGTTGGTTGGTTGGTTGGTTGGTTGGTTGGTTGGTTGGTTGGTTGGTTGGTTGGTTGGTTGGTTGGTTGGTTGGTTGGTTGGTTGGTTGGTTGGTTGGTTGGTTGGTTGGTTGGTTGGTTGGTTGGTTGGTTGGTTGGTTGGTTGGTTGGTTGGTTGGTTGGTTGGTTGGTTGGTTGGTTGGTTGGTTGGTTGGTTGGTTGGTTGGTTGGTTGGTTGGTTGGTTGGTTGGTTGGTTGGTTGGTTGGTTGGTTGGTTGGTTGGTTGGTTGGTTGGTTGGTTGGTTGGTTGGTTGGTTGGTTGGTTGGTTGGTTGGTTGGTTGGTTGGTTGGTTGGTTGGTTGGTTGGTTGGTTGGTTGGTTGGTTGGTTGGTTGGTTGGTTGGTTGGTTGGTTGGTTGGTTGGTTGGTTGGTTGGTTGGTTGGTTGGTTGGTTGGTTGGTTGGTTGGTTGGTTGGTTGGTTGGTTGGTTGGTTGGTTGGTTGGTTGGTTGGTTGGTTGGTTGGTTGGTTGGTTGGTTGGTTGGTTGGTTGGTTGGTTGGTTGGTTGGTTGGTTGGTTGGTTGGTTGGTTGGTTGGTTGGTTGGTTGGTTGGTTGGTTGGTTGGTTGGTTGGTTGGTTGGTTGGTTGGTTGGTTGGTTGGTTGGTTGGTTGGTTGGTTGGTTGGTTGGTTGGTTGGTTGGTTGGTTGGTTGGTTGGTTGGTTGGTTGGTTGGTTGGTTGGTTGGTTGGTTGGTTGGTTGGTTGGTTGGTTGGTTGGTTGGTTGGTTGGTTGGTTGGTTGGTTGGTTGGTTGGTTGGTTGGTTGGTTGGTTGGTTGGTTGGTTGGTTGGTTGGTTGGTTGGTTGGTTGGTTGGTTGGTTGGTTGGTTGGTTGGTTGGTTGGTTGGTTGGTTGGTTGGTTGGTTGGTTGGTTGGTTGGTTGGTTGGTTGGTTGGTTGGTTGGTTGGTTGGTTGGTTGGTTGGTTGGTTGGTTGGTTGGTTGGTTGGTTGGTTGGTTGGTTGGTTGGTTGGTTGGTTGGTTGGTTGGTTGGTTGGTTGGTTGGTTGGTTGGTTGGTTGGTTGGTTGGTTGGTTGGTTGGTTGGTTGGTTGGTTGGTTGGTTGGTTGGTTGGTTGGTTGGTTGGTTGGTTGGTTGGTTGGTTGGTTGGTTGGTTGGTTGGTTGGTTGGTTGGTTGGTTGGTTGGTTGGTTGGTTGGTTGGTTGGTTGGTTGGTTGGTTGGTTGGTTGGTTGGTTGGTTGGTTGGTTGGTTGGTTGGTTGGTTGGTTGGTTGGTTGGTTGGTTGGTTGGTTGGTTGGTTGGTTGGTTGGTTGGTTGGTTGGTTGGTTGGTTGGTTGGTTGGTTGGTTGGTTGGTTGGTTGGTTGGTTGGTTGGTTGGTTGGTTGGTTGGTTGGTTGGTTGGTTGGTTGGTTGGTTGGTTGGTTGGTTGGTTGGTTGGTTGGTTGGTTGGTTGGTTGGTTGGTTGGTTGGTTGGTTGGTTGGTTGGTTGGTTGGTTGGTTGGTTGGTTGGTTGGTTGGTTGGTTGGTTGGTTGGTTGGTTGGTTGGTTGGTTGGTTGGTTGGTTGGTTGGTTGGTTGGTTGGTTGGTTGGTTGGTTGGTTGGTTGGTTGGTTGGTTGGTTGGTTGGTTGGTTGGTTGGTTGGTTGGTTGGTTGGTTGGTTGGTTGGTTGGTTGGTTGGTTGGTTGGTTGGTTGGTTGGTTGGTTGGTTGGTTGGTTGGTTGGTTGGTTGGTTGGTTGGTTGGTTGGTTGGTTGGTTGGTTGGTTGGTTGGTTGGTTGGTTGGTTGGTTGGTTGGTTGGTTGGTTGGTTGGTTGGTTGGTTGGTTGGTTGGTTGGTTGGTTGGTTGGTTGGTTGGTTGGTTGGTTGGTTGGTTGGTTGGTTGGTTGGTTGGTTGGTTGGTTGGTTGGTTGGTTGGTTGGTTGGTTGGTTGGTTGGTTGGTTGGTTGGTTGGTTGGTTGGTTGGTTGGTTGGTTGGTTGGTTGGTTGGTTGGTTGGTTGGTTGGTTGGTTGGTTGGTTGGTTGGTTGGTTGGTTGGTTGGTTGGTTGGTTGGTTGGTTGGTTGGTTGGTTGGTTGGTTGGTTGGTTGGTTGGTTGGTTGGTTGGTTGGTTGGTTGGTTGGTTGGTTGGTTGGTTGGTTGGTTGGTTGGTTGGTTGGTTGGTTGGTTGGTTGGTTGGTTGGTTGGTTGGTTGGTTGGTTGGTTGGTTGGTTGGTTGGTTGGTTGGTTGGTTGGTTGGTTGGTTGGTTGGTTGGTTGGTTGGTTGGTTGGTTGGTTGGTTGGTTGGTTGGTTGGTTGGTTGGTTGGTTGGTTGGTTGGTTGGTTGGTTGGTTGGTTGGTTGGTTGGTTGGTTGGTTGGTTGGTTGGTTGGTTGGTTGGTTGGTTGGTTGGTTGGTTGGTTGGTTGGTTGGTTGGTTGGTTGGTTGGTTGGTTGGTTGGTTGGTTGGTTGGTTGGTTGGTTGGTTGGTTGGTTGGTTGGTTGGTTGGTTGGTTGGTTGGTTGGTTGGTTGGTTGGTTGGTTGGTTGGTTGGTTGGTTGGTTGGTTGGTTGGTTGGTTGGTTGGTTGGTTGGTTGGTTGGTTGGTTGGTTGGTTGGTTGGTTGGTTGGTTGGTTGGTTGGTTGGTTGGTTGGTTGGTTGGTTGGTTGGTTGGTTGGTTGGTTGGTTGGTTGGTTGGTTGGTTGGTTGGTTGGTTGGTTGGTTGGTTGGTTGGTTGGTTGGTTGGTTGGTTGGTTGGTTGGTTGGTTGGTTGGTTGGTTGGTTGGTTGGTTGGTTGGTTGGTTGGTTGGTTGGTTGGTTGGTTGGTTGGTTGGTTGGTTGGTTGGTTGGTTGGTTGGTTGGTTGGTTGGTTGGTTGGTTGGTTGGTTGGTTGGTTGGTTGGTTGGTTGGTTGGTTGGTTGGTTGGTTGGTTGGTTGGTTGGTTGGTTGGTTGGTTGGTTGGTTGGTTGGTTGGTTGGTTGGTTGGTTGGTTGGTTGGTTGGTTGGTTGGTTGGTTGGTTGGTTGGTTGGTTGGTTGGTTGGTTGGTTGGTTGGTTGGTTGGTTGGTTGGTTGGTTGGTTGGTTGGTTGGTTGGTTGGTTGGTTGGTTGGTTGGTTGGTTGGTTGGTTGGTTGGTTGGTTGGTTGGTTGGTTGGTTGGTTGGTTGGTTGGTTGGTTGGTTGGTTGGTTGGTTGGTTGGTTGGTTGGTTGGTTGGTTGGTTGGTTGGTTGGTTGGTTGGTTGGTTGGTTGGTTGGTTGGTTGGTTGGTTGGTTGGTTGGTTGGTTGGTTGGTTGGTTGGTTGGTTGGTTGGTTGGTTGGTTGGTTGGTTGGTTGGTTGGTTGGTTGGTTGGTTGGTTGGTTGGTTGGTTGGTTGGTTGGTTGGTTGGTTGGTTGGTTGGTTGGTTGGTTGGTTGGTTGGTTGGTTGGTTGGTTGGTTGGTTGGTTGGTTGGTTGGTTGGTTGGTTGGTTGGTTGGTTGGTTGGTTGGTTGGTTGGTTGGTTGGTTGGTTGGTTGGTTGGTTGGTTGGTTGGTTGGTTGGTTGGTTGGTTGGTTGGTTGGTTGGTTGGTTGGTTGGTTGGTTGGTTGGTTGGTTGGTTGGTTGGTTGGTTGGTTGGTTGGTTGGTTGGTTGGTTGGTTGGTTGGTTGGTTGGTTGGTTGGTTGGTTGGTTGGTTGGTTGGTTGGTTGGTTGGTTGGTTGGTTGGTTGGTTGGTTGGTTGGTTGGTTGGTTGGTTGGTTGGTTGGTTGGTTGGTTGGTTGGTTGGTTGGTTGGTTGGTTGGTTGGTTGGTTGGTTGGTTGGTTGGTTGGTTGGTTGGTTGGTTGGTTGGTTGGTTGGTTGGTTGGTTGGTTGGTTGGTTGGTTGGTTGGTTGGTTGGTTGGTTGGTTGGTTGGTTGGTTGGTTGGTTGGTTGGTTGGTTGGTTGGTTGGTTGGTTGGTTGGTTGGTTGGTTGGTTGGTTGGTTGGTTGGTTGGTTGGTTGGTTGGTTGGTTGGTTGGTTGGTTGGTTGGTTGGTTGGTTGGTTGGTTGGTTGGTTGGTTGGTTGGTTGGTTGGTTGGTTGGTTGGTTGGTTGGTTGGTTGGTTGGTTGGTTGGTTGGTTGGTTGGTTGGTTGGTTGGTTGGTTGGTTGGTTGGTTGGTTGGTTGGTTGGTTGGTTGGTTGGTTGGTTGGTTGGTTGGTTGGTTGGTTGGTTGGTTGGTTGGTTGGTTGGTTGGTTGGTTGGTTGGTTGGTTGGTTGGTTGGTTGGTTGGTTGGTTGGTTGGTTGGTTGGTTGGTTGGTTGGTTGGTTGGTTGGTTGGTTGGTTGGTTGGTTGGTTGGTTGGTTGGTTGGTTGGTTGGTTGGTTGGTTGGTTGGTTGGTTGGTTGGTTGGTTGGTTGGTTGGTTGGTTGGTTGGTTGGTTGGTTGGTTGGTTGGTTGGTTGGTTGGATGGTTGGTTGGTTGGTTGGTTGGTTGGTTGGTTGGTTGGTTGGTTGGTTGGTTGGTTGGTTGGTTGGTTGGTTGGTTGGTTGGTTGGTTGGTTGGTTGGTTGGTTGGTTGGTTGGTTGGTTGGTTGGTTGGTTGGTTGGTTGGTTGGTTGGTTGGTTGGTTGGTTGGTTGGTTGGTTGGTTGGTTGGTTGGTTGGTTGGTTGGTTGGTTGGTTGGTTGGTTGGTTGGTTGGTTGGTTGGTTGGTTGGTTGGTTGGTTGGTTGGTTGGTTGGTTGGTTGGTTGGTTGGTTGGTTGGTTGGTTGGTTGGTTGGTTGGTTGGTTGGTTGGTTGGTTGGTTGGTTGGTTGGTTGGTTGGTTGGTTGGTTGGTTGGTTGGTTGGTTGGTTGGTTGGTTGGTTGGTTGGTTGGTTGGTTGGTTGGTTGGTTGGTTGGTTGGTTGGTTGGTTGGTTGGTTGGTTGGTTGGTTGGTTGGTTGGTTGGTTGGTTGGTTGGTTGGTTGGTTGGTTGGTTGGTTGGTTGGTTGGTTGGTTGGTTGGTTGGTTGGTTGGTTGGTTGGTTGGTTGGTTGGTTGGTTGGTTGGTTGGTTGGTTGGTTGGTTGGTTGGTTGGTTGGTTGGTTGGTTGGTTGGTTGGTTGGTTGGTTGGTTGGTTGGTTGGTTGGTTGGTTGGTTGGTTGGTTGGTTGGTTGGTTGGTTGGTTGGTTGGTTGGTTGGTTGGTTGGTTGGTTGGTTGGTTGGTTGGTTGGTTGGTTGGTTGGTTGGTTGGTTGGTTGGTTGGTTGGTTGGTTGGTTGGTTGGTTGGTTGGTTGGTTGGTTGGTTGGTTGGTTGGTTGGTTGGTTGGTTGGTTGGTTGGTTGGTTGGTTGGTTGGTTGGTTGGTTGGTTGGTTGGTTGGTTGGTTGGTTGGTTGGTTGGTTGGTTGGTTGGTTGGTTGGTTGGTTGGTTGGTTGGTTGGTTGGTTGGTTGGTTGGTTGGTTGGTTGGTTGGTTGGTTGGTTGGTTGGTTGGTTGGTTGGTTGGTTGGTTGGTTGGTTGGTTGGTTGGTTGGTTGGTTGGTTGGTTGGTTGGTTGGTTGGTTGGTTGGTTGGTTGGTTGGTTGGTTGGTTGGTTGGTTGGTTGGTTGGTTGGTTGGTTGGTTGGTTGGTTGGTTGGTTGGTTGGTTGGTTGGTTGGTTGGTTGGTTGGTTGGTTGGTTGGTTGGTTGGTTGGTTGGTTGGTTGGTTGGTTGGTTGGTTGGTTGGTTGGTTGGTTGGTTGGTTGGTTGGTTGGTTGGTTGGTTGGTTGGTTGGTTGGTTGGTTGGTTGGTTGGTTGGTTGGTTGGTTGGTTGGTTGGTTGGTTGGTTGGTTGGTTGGTTGGTTGGTTGGTTGGTTGGTTGGTTGGTTGGTTGGTTGGTTGGTTGGTTGGTTGGTTGGTTGGTTGGTTGGTTGGTTGGTTGGTTGGTTGGTTGGTTGGTTGGTTGGTTGGTTGGTTGGTTGGTTGGTTGGTTGGTTGGTTGGTTGGTTGGTTGGTTGGTTGGTTGGTTGGTTGGTTGGTTGGTTGGTTGGTTGGTTGGTTGGTTGGTTGGTTGGTTGGTTGGTTGGTTGGTTGGTTGGTTGGTTGGTTGGTTGGTTGGTTGGTTGGTTGGTTGGTTGGTTGGTTGGTTGGTTGGTTGGTTGGTTGGTTGGTTGGTTGGTTGGTTGGTTGGTTGGTTGGTTGGTTGGTTGGTTGGTTGGTTGGTTGGTTGGTTGGTTGGTTGGTTGGTTGGTTGGTTGGTTGGTTGGTTGGTTGGTTGGTTGGTTGGTTGGTTGGTTGGTTGGTTGGTTGGTTGGTTGGTTGGTTGGTTGGTTGGTTGGTTGGTTGGTTGGTTGGTTGGTTGGTTGGTTGGTTGGTTGGTTGGTTGGTTGGTTGGTTGGTTGGTTGGTTGGTTGGTTGGTTGGTTGGTTGGTTGGTTGGTTGGTTGGTTGGTTGGTTGGTTGGTTGGTTGGTTGGTTGGTTGGTTGGTTGGTTGGTTGGTTGGTTGGTTGGTTGGTTGGTTGGTTGGTTGGTTGGTTGGTTGGTTGGTTGGTTGGTTGGTTGGTTGGTTGGTTGGTTGGTTGGTTGGTTGGTTGGTTGGTTGGTTGGTTGGTTGGTTGGTTGGTTGGTTGGTTGGTTGGTTGGTTGGTTGGTTGGTTGGTTGGTTGGTTGGTTGGTTGGTTGGTTGGTTGGTTGGTTGGTTGGTTGGTTGGTTGGTTGGTTGGTTGGTTGGTTGGTTGGTTGGTTGGTTGGTTGGTTGGTTGGTTGGTTGGTTGGTTGGTTGGTTGGTTGGTTGGTTGGTTGGTTGGTTGGTTGGTTGGTTGGTTGGTTGGTTGGTTGGTTGGTTGGTTGGTTGGTTGGTTGGTTGGTTGGTTGGTTGGTTGGTTGGTTGGTTGGTTGGTTGGTTGGTTGGTTGGTTGGTTGGTTGGTTGGTTGGTTGGTTGGTTGGTTGGTTGGTTGGTTGGTTGGTTGGTTGGTTGGTTGGTTGGTTGGTTGGTTGGTTGGTTGGTTGGTTGGTTGGTTGGTTGGTTGGTTGGTTGGTTGGTTGGTTGGTTGGTTGGTTGGTTGGTTGGTTGGTTGGTTGGTTGGTTGGTTGGTTGGTTGGTTGGTTGGTTGGTTGGTTGGTTGGTTGGTTGGTTGGTTGGTTGGTTGGTTGGTTGGTTGGTTGGTTGGTTGGTTGGTTGGTTGGTTGGTTGGTTGGTTGGTTGGTTGGTTGGTTGGTTGGTTGGTTGGTTGGTTGGTTGGTTGGTTGGTTGGTTGGTTGGTTGGTTGGTTGGTTGGTTGGTTGGTTGGTTGGTTGGTTGGTTGGTTGGTTGGTTGGTTGGTTGGTTGGTTGGTTGGTTGGTTGGTTGGTTGGTTGGTTGGTTGGTTGGTTGGTTGGTTGGTTGGTTGGTTGGTTGGTTGGTTGGTTGGTTGGTTGGTTGGTTGGTTGGTTGGTTGGTTGGTTGGTTGGTTGGTTGGTTGGTTGGTTGGTTGGTTGGTTGGTTGGTTGGTTGGTTGGTTGGTTGGTTGGTTGGTTGGTTGGTTGGTTGGTTGGTTGGTTGGTTGGTTGGTTGGTTGGTTGGTTGGTTGGTTGGTTGGTTGGTTGGTTGGTTGGTTGGTTGGTTGGTTGGTTGGTTGGTTGGTTGGTTGGTTGGTTGGTTGGTTGGTTGGTTGGTTGGTTGGTTGGTTGGTTGGTTGGTTGGTTGGTTGGTTGGTTGGTTGGTTGGTTGGTTGGTTGGTTGGTTGGTTGGTTGGTTGGTTGGTTGGTTGGTTGGTTGGTTGGTTGGTTGGTTGGTTGGTTGGTTGGTTGGTTGGTTGGTTGGTTGGTTGGTTGGTTGGTTGGTTGGTTGGTTGGTTGGTTGGTTGGTTGGTTGGTTGGTTGGTTGGTTGGTTGGTTGGTTGGTTGGTTGGTTGGTTGGTTGGTTGGTTGGTTGGTTGGTTGGTTGGTTGGTTGGTTGGTTGGTTGGTTGGTTGGTTGGTTGGTTGGTTGGTTGGTTGGTTGGTTGGTTGGTTGGTTGGTTGGTTGGTTGGTTGGTTGGTTGGTTGGTTGGTTGGTTGGTTGGTTGGTTGGTTGGTTGGTTGGTTGGTTGGTTGGTTGGTTGGTTGGTTGGTTGGTTGGTTGGTTGGTTGGTTGGTTGGTTGGTTGGTTGGTTGGTTGGTTGGTTGGTTGGTTGGTTGGTTGGTTGGTTGGTTGGTTGGTTGGTTGGTTGGTTGGTTGGTTGGTTGGTTGGTTGGTTGGTTGGTTGGTTGGTTGGTTGGTTGGTTGGTTGGTTGGTTGGTTGGTTGGTTGGTTGGTTGGTTGGTTGGTTGGTTGGTTGGTTGGTTGGTTGGTTGGTTGGTTGGTTGGTTGGTTGGTTGGTTGGTTGGTTGGTTGGTTGGTTGGTTGGTTGGTTGGTTGGTTGGTTGGTTGGTTGGTTGGTTGGTTGGTTGGTTGGTTGGTTGGTTGGTTGGTTGGTTGGTTGGTTGGTTGGTTGGTTGGTTGGTTGGTTGGTTGGTTGGTTGGTTGGTTGGTTGGTTGGTTGGTTGGTTGGTTGGTTGGTTGGTTGGTTGGTTGGTTGGTTGGTTGGTTGGTTGGTTGGTTGGTTGGTTGGTTGGTTGGTTGGTTGGTTGGTTGGTTGGTTGGTTGGTTGGTTGGTTGGTTGGTTGGTTGGTTGGTTGGTTGGTTGGTTGGTTGGTTGGTTGGTTGGTTGGTTGGTTGGTTGGTTGGTTGGTTGGTTGGTTGGTTGGTTGGTTGGTTGGTTGGTTGGTTGGTTGGTTGGTTGGTTGGTTGGTTGGTTGGTTGGTTGGTTGGTTGGTTGGTTGGTTGGTTGGTTGGTTGGTTGGTTGGTTGGTTGGTTGGTTGGTTGGTTGGTTGGTTGGTTGGTTGGTTGGTTGGTTGGTTGGTTGGTTGGTTGGTTGGTTGGTTGGTTGGTTGGTTGGTTGGTTGGTTGGTTGGTTGGTTGGTTGGTTGGTTGGTTGGTTGGTTGGTTGGTTGGTTGGTTGGTTGGTTGGTTGGTTGGTTGGTTGGTTGGTTGGTTGGTTGGTTGGTTGGTTGGTTGGTTGGTTGGTTGGTTGGTTGGTTGGTTGGTTGGTTGGTTGGTTGGTTGGTTGGTTGGTTGGTTGGTTGGTTGGTTGGTTGGTTGGTTGGTTGGTTGGTTGGTTGGTTGGTTGGTTGGTTGGTTGGTTGGTTGGTTGGTTGGTTGGTTGGTTGGTTGGTTGGTTGGTTGGTTGGTTGGTTGGTTGGTTGGTTGGTTGGTTGGTTGGTTGGTTGGTTGGTTGGTTGGTTGGTTGGTTGGTTGGTTGGTTGGTTGGTTGGTTGGTTGGTTGGTTGGTTGGTTGGTTGGTTGGTTGGTTGGTTGGTTGGTTGGTTGGTTGGTTGGTTGGTTGGTTGGTTGGTTGGTTGGTTGGTTGGTTGGTTGGTTGGTTGGTTGGTTGGTTGGTTGGTTGGTTGGTTGGTTGGTTGGTTGGTTGGTTGGTTGGTTGGTTGGTTGGTTGGTTGGTTGGTTGGTTGGTTGGTTGGTTGGTTGGTTGGTTGGTTGGTTGGTTGGTTGGTTGGTTGGTTGGTTGGTTGGTTGGTTGGTTGGTTGGTTGGTTGGTTGGTTGGTTGGTTGGTTGG